>NC_092708.1:184407649-184715149 GCF_047496885.1 Scyliorhinus torazame | reverse complement strand
CACTCTCTCTCTCTCACACACACACACTCCCTCTCTCTCTCCCACACACACTCTCTCTCTCCCCCACACACTCTCTCTCTCTCTCTCCCACACACATACTCTCACTCACACACACTCTCTCTTTCACACTCTCCCTCTCTCTCTCCCACACACACTCTCGCTCTCTCCCACACACACACTCTCTCTCTCCCACACACACTCGCTCTCTTTCCCACACACATGCTCTCACTCACACACACTCTCTCTCTCACACACTCTCTCTCTCTCCCACACACTCTCTCACACACACACACTCCCTCTCTCTCTCCCACACACACTCTCTCTCTCCCCCACACACTCTCTCACACACACACTCTCTCTCTCCCACACACACTCTCTCTCTCTCCCACACACATTCTCTCTCTCTCCCCCACACACTCTCTCTCACACACACTCTCTCTCTCCCCCACACACTCTCTCACACACACACTCTCTCTCTCTCACACACACACACTCCCTCTCTCTCTCCCACACACACTCTCTCTCTCCCCCACACACTCTCTCTCTCTCTCTCCCACACACATACTCTCACTCACACACACTCTCTCTTTCACACTCTCCCTCTCTCTCTCCCACACACACTCTCGCTCTCTCCCACACACACTCTCTCTCTCCCCCACACACTCTCTCACACACACTCTCTCTCTCCCCCACACACTCTCTCACACACACACTCTCTCTCCCACACACACACTCTCTCTCTCTCCCACACACATTCTCTCTCTGTCACACACTCTCTCTCTCTCTCTCTGTCACACACTCTCTCTCTCTCTCTCCCACACACACATTCTCACTCACACACGTGCGCAATGAACACCATTTGAGACTGACTTTAGATATCGTCAAATTCGATTAATTCACCGCCTTCAAATACATTAGTTTCGATCAGATTTGAAGATATTTGGTGGGGTGATGGGGATTTTTATTTTCGAAATATACCTTTTTGCCATCCGCCCTATCAAAGAACTCCAGCACAAAGTGAAGAATAAGTAAATACCGGGCACACAGGCTGAACATCAGTCAGAATCCTAAATCCAGCACTTTGTTGTTTATTTTGAAATGCACCATTAACCAATAAAACTGTTGGTGGTGGGTGAATTGATTTTAACAACGTGAGCATTCAGCATGGTCACTGAATCTTCATCCAGGACAGTCCAGGTGAGTTAGATAGTAAACTGGTTCATTCAAAAATCACGGCGGCATGTATGGAATTGTGGTGACGACACCAATAAAAAAAGGTGATCACAATTTACAACATAGTTACAGACAATCATTAAAACTGAATTAGTATAAATGAATACAAAGGATTGGACAATTATCAACATTTCAGCGTATCAATAATTACAAAATCTTGCAAAATGAGGTCTCCTTATCTTATAGAATAACAATGAAAGCTCTCCTACATTCTGCATTCCAGTCCGGAGATGATTATTCGTCAGTGTTGATGTTCTGATCTGACATGCACCATGCGCTGGTTAGGTGATCTATTGCAATCATGTTGCAGCTGTACAGAACTCTGGTACGGCCGCATTTGGAGTATTGCGTACAGTTCTGGTCACCGCATTATAGGAAGGACGTGGCGGCTTTGGAGCGGGTGCAGAGGAGATTTACCAGGATGTTGCCTGGTATGGAGGGAAAATCTTATGAGGAAAGGCTGATGGACTTGAGGTTGTTTTCGTTGGAGAGAAGAAGGTTAAGAGGAGACTTAATAGAGGCATACAAAATGATCAGGGGGTTGGATAGGGTGGACAGTGAGAGCCTTCTCACTGGAAATGGCTGGCACGAGGGGACATAACTTTAAACTGAGGGGTAATAGATATAGGACAGAGGTCAGAGGTAGGTTCTTTACGCAAAGAGTAGTGAGGCCGTGGAATGCCCTACCTGCTACAGTAGTGAACTCGCCAACATTGAGGGCATTTAAAAGTTTATTGGATAAACATATGGATGATAATGGCATAGTGTAGGTTAGATGGCTTTTGTTTCGGTGCAACATCGTGGGCCGAAGGGCCTGTACTGCGCTGTATTGTTCTATGTTCTATGTTCTATGGTGTGCCATTGACTCCAGGTGTCAGGATCTTCACTGCTGCTTCTCTGCTCAGCCAGGTCTGCTTTGCTCATTTTCTTTTGTCACGGAAAGGATCGGCAGTGATTCAGAGCCACATCAATGGTCCTCCCCTTGTTGCCCTTGAGAAGGTTATGCCCATCAAGAGGCGGGCTTCAGAAATATTATTGGAACAGTTCTTATCCATGTTTAGCCGCAATGGCTGAGGTTATTCATGAAGGCCCCGTTTTCCAACCTTTCCCCTTGCCTGAGGTGTGGTGATCCTCAGGCTATATCACCACCAGTCAGCTCTTCCTCTCAAAGGGGAAAGCAGCCTATGGTCATCTGGGACTATGGTGACTTAACTTTTTCCAGCCAAGTATCGCACCAGGCTCCTGTGCTGTGTCTTGTGGGTGGTGTAGAGGCTTTGCGGAGTCAGAGAGTGACTCTCCACAGAATACCCAGCTAGTGACGGTATTTATGGCTGGTGCAGTGCACTTCCTCAGTGTGATTTCTGCAGTTTGACAAGGTCTTTGATGCTCACGTTTGTTCGACTGCTCAGCATTCCTTCCCTGTTAACTGGGCCGAAGATCACATTCGCCGACTACCTCTCTTTCCCGGCATTGTCCTTTATCCTGGGCTCCAAGTGTGTGTGTGTGTGTGTGTGTGTGTGTGTAGGGAAGGGGTTTGGGCAGGAAGGTTCTGGAATCGACACTGCATTATGTTGAGATCCAGTGGTTGAGGTAGAGAGGGAGGAGGCCTAATGTGGTCAATAGACTCAAATTGACTGCAGCCCCCCCCCCCCCCCCCACCCCCACCCCAGCTTCCACCCTACCAAGCTAACTCCAAGAGAAAATAGAATCATCAATGGCAGCACTGTGCCACAGTGGGTAGCATTGCTGCCTCACAGCACCAGGGACCCGGGTTAAATTCCAGCCTCGGGTGACTGTCTGTGTGGAGTCTGCACATTCTCCCCATGTCTGCGTGGGTTTCCTCCGGGTGCTCCGGTTTCCTCCACAGTCCAAGATCTGCAGGTAGGTGGATTGGCCAGGCTAAATTGCCCCCCCTTAGTGTCCAAAGAAGTGTAGGTTAAGGGGTTATTGGAATAGGGTGGGAGAGTGGGTGTGATCTTTCAGAGGGTCAGGCAGATTCGATGGGCCAAATGGCCTACTTCTACATTGTAGGGATTCTATGATTCTGTGAATGATTCACTCTTGAACAGATAAGAAAGGACTCACACCGCCTACCCTCTCAATTCAACTAAATCTCAGCCACCAGGACTAAACAACCATTATATTTTATAATGTAATGTACAAATAGATTTCTTTAAGCGGCAGGTAATTAAATAAACAGTAGTTTCACAGATAGATGTATGAGTATGTGTCTTTTGAAAACTTTCAGCAGGAAGTTAAAGCCAGCGCTGGTTAAATAAGGGCTGAGCATTTTTAAACCCGGTTAATTAATAGACACTTTTATGTTGAAAACAGAATTGATTATCTGCAACACCTCCTTAAACCTTCAATGAAGCATTTCCCATTCCAATCCTCTCCTCCGATCTACACCAAGGTATAAAACTGGTTGGAGGGAGCAATACATCCTATTTGAGAATTTGCTGTTATTTGAAATTGAAATATCGACCAAATTACCCTGGAGTCAGTTCTCTCCTATCTGTAAGATATTAACTAATTCGAAACAGGATGTGCAGTGTATTATGCAGTAAAATGGGAGCCCCGTGCCTTTGCAGTCACCAACCACTTTAAGCTCAGTGAGTGCCACCCACACACACTTATTCAGTCTCAGATACATTCAGGTTTTTTGCAATCAAAGATAGGTACAATATGCATGGACACTTGTCCAAATGCATTCAGGTATATAGATCTACTCGGATACAGATACATTAACGATATACAGGTCGACACAAATGCACCCATAAAACATGCACAGATATTACATAGCACGCACATTGAGATATAACTGGTATACATAGTTACAAAGATGCACAGAGGCACAATTGTACACAGCCCCAAACTTATAATTAGGCTGGTTTAGCACAGCGGGTTAAACAGTTGGCTTGTAATGCAGAACAAGGCCAGCAGTGCAGATTCAATTCCCGTACCAGCCTCCCCGAACAGGTGCCGGAATGTGGAGACTAGGGGCGTTTCACAGTAACTTCATTGAAGCCTACTTGTGACAATAACCAATTATTATTATTATTAATTGAGGCATACATATCCAGGCTCAAATAAATCGGTGTGTATTTGTGATCACACCAAGTCGAACATACGGACACACAGATACAAAAAGACACATCCCCCTTCTCCTCATCCCCCCCACACGTACATACACATCCGCACACATCCACCCCCTTCAGACACCCCCCCACACCCCAGATCCCCCCCACAACCATCCACACCCCTTCCTTCCCCACACACCCACCTCCAGATCCCGCACACCCATCCACACCCCCTTTCCCACACATCCACACATACATCCACATCCACACGCACATACCCCAGGTCCACAACCCCCCCCCCCACACACACACACACACACACACACATAGCGGCAGCAGAAGAAAATATGTGAAGACAAATCATGCATTGGAAGGTGGGATCGGGGTATTGAACGTGATGATCAGCCATGATCATAAGTCAATGGCGGAGCGGGCTCGCGGGACCAAATTGTCTCTTCCAGCTTCTATTTCCTATGTTTCCATGTGTCTCTCTCTGTTCAGGGTTCAGAATTCGAATTGATGATTAAATGATTAATTGCACAGTTAGTTGCACCCTCTCTCGTACAGCAAAACATGCTGAATTTTACAGGGTTTTCCCATGTCCAGTTGTTAATTTTCGTTCTGCTCGATTGTAAAAGGCTGCCTCGTCATCAGGGGTTCATTCTTCTTCTTTTTCAATCTGTTGAGTTTAAGGTGAATAGTTTCTGTACGAAATGATTCAGCATTCGTTACAATCCAAAGCAGATCTGCACAGAAACCTACAGCAGCAGAAGCAGCGAGCGGCTCCTGTGTCACCCCAGGGCTGAGGTGACCCACCAGACGCCGAGGGCTTTGCAAACAGAGCAGGAAATCCTGGATGGGATTCTCTCAGCCCACGACGGGCCGGCGAATCGCAGGGCCAGGCGCGAATCCTGTGACACCGCCCCGACGCCGGTCCGCTGATTCTCCGGAGTATGGACAATTGCCGCCATTGGCGCCGGTGCGGTCGGCATGGCGCCAGTCGGGGGCCGCTCTACCCGGCCCCCTTGACGATTCTCCGCCCGGGATGGGCCGAGTGGTCGCAAGAAAAATTCGAGTCCCGCCGGCGCCGTTCACATGTGGTCTTACCCGGCGGGACCTCGGCGTCCATCCATGCAGGGCGGCCTGTTGGGGGGGGGGGGGGCGGTTGGGGTGTCCGACCCTAGGGGGGCCTCCATTGTGGCCTGGCCCGCGATTGCGGCCTACCAATCGGTGGACCGGCCTCTCGGGCTGGGGGCCTCGTTTGCTCCGCGCCGGCCCCTGTAGCCCTACGCCATGTTGCGTCGGGGCTGGCGCGGAGAAGGAAGCCACGGCGCATGCGTGCAAACGCTCCGGTCGCACTGTGCATGTGCGCATTGGTGCTGGTCGCAGCGCGCATGTGCAGACCCATGCCACCCATTTGATGCCGGTATCGGCAGCTGGAGCGCGTGGGTCGCTCCAGTGCCATGCTGGCCCACTGAGGGGCTCGGAAACGCTGCTCCTGGGGGCCCGTTGACGCCGTTGTGAAACATGACGACGGCAACACTTACCTCAGGATCAGAGAATCCCGCCCCCTGTCCTTCTAACAGGGGCACACAGCATTGCACACCTGGGCACACAGCTTTGCACACGTGTGCATACAGCTTTGCACACATGTGCACAACAGCATTGCACACCTGTGCACATGCACACCCGCTGTGTGAGCGGTAACTGCGACATGCTTGCTATTTCCAGGATCAATGTGATAATTTCATTCTCTCTGCGTGGTGCCTCTCAGGATATGTGACACCCCAAAGAGGAGTGACGTCCAAATTGCCGAGGGAAAGGGCATGGGGGAGATGGCAGAGACTGCATTCATATTCTCTCGTTCTGCTCCTGGATGGGTTTTATGTTTTGTCCTGTAGAATTCCCCCGGAGAAACTCCACCTGTAGGCCGGGGGAATTTTGATTTTTTATTTAGTACAAACTCATTCTCAGGGTAAAGCCTCAGCTGGAAAGATGTCCTGACTGGAAGAGCCCCTGTATGTAGGATACCCATTTGAGTGTCCTTTGCCCTGGCGGGGTGGGTGGGTACCGCCCCAGCCACACGCTTGGGGGTCGGAGACCCACCGCAGAACTTGGCCAAGGCTCAACGTGGCCAAACAGGTGGAGGACTGACTTTCCTGTCCTTGAAGGTGGTAAGAGTGGTAGAGGATCCCGATGGAAAGACATTGGAGCCATCACTATGTACAGCTCTACAATCAAAGCAAATTACTGCAGATACTGGAATCTGAAACCAAAACACAAAGGGCGCGATTCTCCACCCCCACGCCGGTTGGGAGAATCGCCTGGGCTGCCAAAATTTCCGGGGATGCCAGTCCGACGCTCTCCCGCGATTCTCCCAAGCGGCGGGAACAGCCTGATCGCGTTTTGCGGGCCGCAGGCCGGAGAATCGCCGGAGACACCCAAAATGGCGATTCTCCGGCACCCCCGCTATTCTGAGCCCCGGATGGGCCGAGCGGCCAGGCCAAAACGGCGGGTTCCCCCCGGCGCCATCCACACCTGGTCGCTGCAGTCGTGGGCGGTGCGTGAATGCTGGGGGGGTGGCCTGTGGGGGGGCGAGGGGGTATCCTGCACCGGGCTTCACCTGGAATGTGGGGTGGCCCGCGATCAGTGCCCACCGATCGTAGGGCCGTCCTCTCTGAAGGAGGACTTCCTTCCTTCCGCGGCCCCACAAGATCCGTCCCCCATCTTCTTGCGGGGTGGACTTAGAGAGGACGGCAACCTGCGCATGCGCGGATGACGCCCGTTATGCGGCGCCGGCCGCGTCATCTATGCGGCGCCGCTTTTACGCGGGCGACAAGGCCTGGCACGTGTAGATGACGCGGCCCCCATCCTGGCCTGAATCGGTCGGGACCGGGGCCGTTCCGCGCCGTTGTGAACCTCAACGGCATTCACGACGGCGCGGCCACTTCGTCGTGGGAGTGGAGAATCCCGCCCAAAATACTGGACAATCTCAGCAAGTCTGACAGCATCTGTGGAGACAGAAGGGAGCTAATGTTTTGAGTCTGGATGACTCTTCTTCAAATCTTTGACAACCCGTAATGTTAGCTCCCTTCTCTCCCCACGGATGCTGTCAGACCTGCTGAGGTTGTGTAGAATTTTGTCTTTTGTCTATAATGCTGTGTTGTGTTTGTGCAGTGAACCGTAACACCCACATTATTTAACTCCTTGCACCAAAAAACGACCTGGCACGGACATGGTTGCAAATGGTTCCTCCAGCTTGTCAGTGATTCTAAAACCCAGAAATATGTTCCAAACTATAGTTAAGAAAACCAACAATGACTACTTTCCCAGAAGACTAAGGAAATTTGGCATGTCAGCTACGACTCTCACCAGCTTTTACAGACGTACCATTGATAGCATTCTTTCTGTTTGTACCACAGCTTGGAGTGGTTCCTGCTCTGCCTAAGGCCACAGGAAACTACAAAAGGTCATGAATGCAGCCCAGTCCATCACGCAAACCAGCCTCCCATCCATCGACTCGGTCTACAATTGCCGCTGCCTCGGAAAGGCAGCCAGCATAATTAAGGACCCCACGCACCCCTACACACTTTCTTCCACCTTCTTCCTTCAGGAAAAAGATACAAAAGTTTGAGGTCACATACCAACCAACTCAAGAACAGCTTCTTCCCTGCTACCATCAGACTTTTGAATGGACCTACCTCGTATTAAGTTGGTCTTTTTTTCCACACCCTAGCTGTGACTGTAACATTACATTCTGCAGTCTCTCCTTCCTTCCCTATGTACGGTATGCGTTGTCTGTATCGTATGCAAGAAACAATACTTTTCACTAATACATGTACCAATAATGAATCAAATCAAAAAATTCCGAACACCGTTGATACCAAACAATTTATTACACAACAATTTCACTGAATAGATTGTAACACAACCTCCGTTCCAGGCGTCAGTCTCACAGACATCACAACTTAAACTCACAACACTTCAATAAATAGAACTAGTTTTTATTGTCTTTGGCGCAACCTCCTAGACCTGTTTTGTACAATTTTGGGCTCAAGCGGCCTTCTGCCGCTTTTGATCTTGTGAAAGCTCTTAAAAAATATATATGATGAGGTGGCTTTAACACGGGACAGTATTCACAGTTCAATATATTCATCTCGGCGAAGGTGCAACAGGAATGAAACCTGTTGTAGCAACAATGCTGTACTGACAAGATATGAGCAGACAAAGAGTGAGAGGGGGAACATTTGCAGGTCCTGGATTCTATGAACATTGTATCTTAACAATTCTCTACCCTCCTGGCACAAACACTTGAGTTTATTTAAAATTTGAGACAAGCGACGATATGCGGAGCGTGCTTTGCACAACGAAAATTAAGTGTAAAATTAACATGCAAATTACATGAAATAATAACAGAATCACATCACAGGGGAAACAGCTTCTACTCGACAGCAATCTGGGCTGGAGCAAAGAATCGTAAACTCATTAAAAAATATCGAGCCAGTTACTTAACAGCAGTGAAGAAGCTGGGAACATTTTGTAAAGTACCTTTATTTAACGTGCAGGCGAGGATGACGAATTCCCAGAGTATTAGAAACAGTTAAAGGGTCTTAAATAATGGATTTGTCTTTCATGTAGCATCTTCCCTCACAAAACTTCAACTTCACCAACTTGTAAATGGTGCCACAGGTGATTTCAATCCAGCCAAAACTGTCTGGTGGGGGTAGGGAATTTTGCAAGTGAAGACGTCCCTTATGATTGGACCTTGAATTAAGTATTAATTATTGCTGTCAAATTTGCAAATGAACATTTAAGTTTGCTTTAAACTTCATTGGTTTTCATTTGAACCAACTGCATGGACAGAGAGAGAAAGAGAGAGATGTAGGTGGGGTTGACAGACAGAGAGAGGTGGGGTTGACAGAGAGAGAGAGAGAGAGGGAGGTGGAGTTTAATACAGGCTGGCAGCTTTGCTGAGATCCATTATGGGAGCTTGGTGCTGTCTTCAGTGGGGCTGTGTCGCGCAGGCCCAGTGGCTGTCAGAGCACTGGGAAGCAGCACCTGGACCCCCAGGCGTGATGTCACCGCAGCATGCTGGGGAAGATACAATGAGCACTAATCCCACTTTATCCAGGAAAGACGGGCTGTCAGATCTACAAAAGAACAAAACAAGCAGGAGAGACAAAATAGGTGGCTTTAAATACATTTCAATGAACATTTCTTTTGCCAGCCAAGTAATTAATTCCTCATTTGAAAAGAACAATTTAATTCATTGAATTCACCCAAAGTAACAGAATCAAATTGGTTAACTACAACCGCACGAATAATTGTTGAAGGTGAGCCCTTCTATTTATGGACTTCAACACTGCAGGACCAAAAGTTTAGGCAGCTGGGATATTAAAAAAAGGTACCCAAAAAACTGCAACAAAGAAATCCCCATTGATTTGCCTCGATTCCAATGCATAGACATCAATTTGTGTTGATTTTTTAACAAGTAAAAGGCAAACAAAATAATCTGTGTTTATTGTGCCTGGAAGTTAGTCTGCTTCCATAGGAAGACAAGTACCTGGATGTGACCAATCAGTCACCTTCACCATCCGCTGCCAGACCAATCTTCGGATGCAATTTGATTTGATGCAAAGGGCTCTCTTTTGATCTCAGATGCAGACTGTGCAGTAGAATTTGGGGAAAGAAATAGTCCGGGTGAGTTGTGTGACAAGTGGAGTTGGTGATCTCCCATCATTTGGGCTTGGAGCTGGCTGGCTGTCACTAATTATGAAAAATTCTCTGATCAGCCGGTCAACTTTAAAAACTTTTTGTAGACTTTAGCAATGGTTATAGGAGCAGGAGTAGGCCCCTCGAGGCTGCTCCACCATTCAACTAGATCATAGCTGATCTTCCCTCCCAACACCACTTTCCTGCATTATCTCCATATCCCTCAGTAGCATTTGTCTCCAGAAATTATTCATTTCTGTCTTGAACAGGCTCAATGATTGAGCTTGCACGGCCCTCTGAGGTAGAGAATTCCAAAGATTCACATCCCTCTGACTGAAGAAATTCTTCCTCATCCCAGTCTTAAATGGCCTGCACCTTATTCTGAGACTGTGTCTCATGGTTCTAGTCCTCCCAGTCAGGGGAAACGGCATTTCTGCACCGACTCTGTCTAGCCCCTTAAGAATTTTGTAAGTTTCAATGAGATCACCTCCCATTCTTCTAAACCCGAGAGAATATAGGCCCAGTCTCCTCAATCTCCCCTCATAGTACGATCTCAGTGTCCCAGGGGTCAGTCCAGTGAACCTCTGTTGTACTCCCTCAATGGCAAGTATATCCTTCCTTAGCTAAGGGGCTAAATCTGTACACAATACTCCAGGTGCATTCTAACCAAGGTTCTATAAAATTGAAGTAAGACATCTTTACTCCTGTACTCCAGTCCTCTGGCAATAAAGGCCACCATACTATTCACCATCCTAATGGTTTGCTGCGCCTGCATGTTAGCTCTCAGAGACTAATGAACTCATGTCCCTTTAGACATCAACACATCCCAATCTCTCACCATTTAAGAAATACTCTGCACCTCCATTCCTCCTATCACTTATCAGCATTATATTCCATCTGCTGTCTTCTTGGAACATATTCACAGGTGAACTCACAGGCCAGTTATTTGAATGTCTGAGTGTGGTTGCATGTGCAAAAGTCAGCACTGTTGGAAGACAATATGGAATTATCATAATAGGGTTTATTTTACGCATGGAGCCTCTCTTACTGGAAGTACATACTCTTCGTGAGTTTTCAGTCCACTCATCTTAAAAACTGAAGGTTCAGGGACAGACTGTCTGCAATATTCTGTTAGATGTTACCTCAGGCTGAGCATTCACACCAGAACGCACATTTGGAAAAGTCCTGTTCGATAACTCAGTTGTGTTAACTATCTTTGCTCCATCTGAGTGGATATTGGCCTCAAACCACATATCATATGTAACAGTTCCACTGCCGTTAAATGTAATTCTTGTTAATAGTTGGACTCTGTGGGGGATGCTGATATGATGGATATGCGCAGATAGGCACCAACTTCAACTGCTGAGAGCCAGGCTTCTAAATGTAAACTGGCACCACAGATATTTCTAGTTCATTCATAAAAATTAAGGGGCATAACTGACAAATTCAGAAATATAAAGTAACTAAGCAATTGAGGCAAAATGATTTGAGAGAGCACGCATGTGGCTAGAAATTAAAGCAGGGAATGGAACCAGATTCATGATCCTGGCGAAGTGTGAGAAAGTTAGACATGTGGAGAAGCATATACACATCCATGAAAGTCAACATTTGGAAATTTTGACTATACTTCATTGAATTTACAGTGCAGAAGGAGGCCATTCGGCCCATCGAGTCTGCACCGGCTCTTGGAAAGAGCACCCTACCCAAGACCAACACCTCCACCCTATCCCCATAACCCAGTAACCCCACCCAACACTAAGGGCAATTTTGGACACTAAGGGCAATTTATCATAGCCAATCCACCTAACCTGCACATCTTTGGACTGTGGGAGGAAACCGGAGCACCCGGAGGAAACCCACGCACACACGGGGAGGATGTGCAGACTCCACACAGACAGTGACCCAAGCCAGAATTGAACCTGGGACCCTGGAGCTGTGAAGTAATTGTGCTATCCACAATGCCGTGCATCAGACTGGGACTGAGCCTCAATCCAATCCCTTGCTGTCAATGCAAGAATTGGCGCCAGCCCCAGCCCCACCCCAGCCCAGGAATCCTGCATCACCCTCAACTTCCAGATTGTTTCCTTGTCTTTCAGTGGGAATCGCCTCATTGCTGGAAATCACCAGCTGGTGGACTGCATGTATTTTCAGGCAGTTGATGCAAATCTGATCATTCCTATTCATAACACTTCAGAAAGCTGTTCTGTTAGTCAGTGTGCCCGCCTGCGAGCTGCCCTTGGTGAATTCCAGCAGTGGGACAGATGTGGCCAACAGGAAGGAGCAGCGGGTTGCAGAAGAGATTTAATTGGCTCACAAGCAGTCGAGTTAAGTGTGGATGAGGCAGAGAGCACTGGAAACTAGAGATAGAGAGATGCACAGATCATCAGAAATGAGACAAGAGTGGCAGCTAATACACCTCTAATATTTCACTAGATTGGCCAGATTTGTATGACTTGAAGGAATGGAGGGGGGGAGCTGGGGGGGAGATGGTGAGAGGGGGGACTATCCTGGGAACATCATTGGATGGAGGGAGAAGATGATGTAAGGGATGAACCAAAAACTGACAAGCTTGTTAGCTTAAAGGGTCTTCCCTGGCTCAACATGTACCATTATTCCATTAAATAAAATGAAGTTGACTTTAATTACAATTTGTGATACAGTTACCTACATTGAAATAATAAAGGTTATGAAGGGACGTGATAGTGGAGATAGGGAGAAACAATACCCATTGGTAGGATGGTCACAGATCTTGGATAATTGGCCAGAAAACCGGAAGTGAGGATTAAAGAATCCCAGAATGGGCAGGCATAGAAGGAGCCCATTTGGTGCATCGTGCCTCTACCAGCTCACCAAATGACCAATGGACCTGGTACCATTCCACTGCCTTCTCCCCATAATCATGCACGTCCTTGCTTTTCAGACAAGAATCCAACTTCCTAACCACTCACTTTGTGAATCTGTCTCCACCACACTCACAGACAGTACATTCCAGATCCTAACCACTCACTGTGTGGATCTGTCTCCACCACACTCTCAGACAGTACATTCCAGATCCTAACCACTCACTGTGTGGATCTGTCTCCACCACACTCTCAGACAGTACATTCCAGATCCTAACCATCCGCTGTGTGAATCTGACTCCACAACACTCTCAGACAGTACATTCCAGATCCTAACCACTCACTGTGTGGATCTGTCTCCACCACACTCTCAGACAGTACATTCCAGATCCTAACCACTCACTGTGTGGATCTGTCTTCACCACACTCTCAGACAGTACATTCCAGATCCTAACCACTCACTGTGTGGATCTGTCTCCACCACACTCTCAGACAGTGCATTCCAGATCCTAATCACTTGTTGGATGAAAAGGTTTTCCTCATGTCTCCATTGCTTCTTTTGCCAATTACCTTAACTTGGTGGCCTCTGATTCTTGATCCTTCCAGCAATGGGAACAGTTTCTCCCTATTTACTCTGTCCAGATCCTTCATGATTTTAATACCTTTATCAACCCAACCCAGTAAATGAAAAATGAAGAGTTTTTACTTTTTGCACACTGTGTTATCAGGATCTGGAATGCACTGCCTGTAAGGGGGAAACTGCTTCAATAATAACTTTCAAAAGAAAATTGGAGAAATCCTCAAAATAGGAAAGCAGGGGAGTGAGGCTAATTGAAGCCTTATCAAAGAACTGACACATTCACAATGAGCCATGTCCTGCTCACATACTAGATGCTGCTATAAGATTCTGGATTATATCCCCGTTAGCAGCTGAATGCACATTGCTCGCTCCAGTCAACCAATAGCAAAGGCGGCATGATAGCACAGTAGTTAGCACTGTTGCTTCACAGCTCCAGGGTCCTAGATTCGATTCCCACTGGGTCACTGTCTGTGTGGGCTGTGCACGTTCTCTCTGTGTTTGCGTGGGTTTCCTCTGGGTTCTCCGGTTTCCTCCCACAGGTCCTGTAAGACAGGCTGTTAGGTGAATTGGAGATTCTAAATTCTCCCTCTGTGTACCCGAACAGACACTAGAATGTGGCGGCTAGGGGATTTTCACAGTAACTTCATTGCAGTGTTAATTGCAGTGCCTACTTGTGACAATAAAGATTATTATTATAAAAAAACAGAGCTCTGATTACAGCTGTTTCCACATGTGCCAGAGAACCCTTCAACGTTATCAAAGTTCACATTCAATATCAGTAATGAATCAACATCTTTTTTCACACTGAACTCTAAAATCTAAGGTAGCAAAGCTGATTACATCTGATCTGGTTACAGGCAAACCACAACCCATGCCAAGCCTAAGAAATCTTCTAGTGTATTAATTCATCAGCTGTCTCTAGTTGTGCCTCAACCCATCTCTCAAAACCTTCATGCATGTCCGTCACATCCAGATTGGCCCAATCCAATGCTCTTCTGGGCAAGCTTCCCATTCCTCACCCTTTAGAAACATCAACAAATCCAAACCTCAAGTGCTTGTGTCCAATCAACATCACGTTTCGCTCATTCACCAGCCCTGTGCTCACTCGCCTACCTGAGCTCCCGAAATGCTTCAAATTAAAAAAACAACATTCATCATTCAGCTTCAATCCCTTTGTGGTCGCAACCATCTCCATGGCCATCTCCAGATCTACAACTTTGTTATCTCCAACCACTGGCCACCTGTGCATCCATTTCCCCTTTGCTCTCCCACTGGTGGCTGTGCCTTCAGATAAGATTTGGAATTCAATCGCTAAACCTCTTTGACTTGCCACATCGCCCTCTTCTTTTGAGGCTTTTCTTAAAACCTAATTGTTTGACCGAGTTTTCAATCACCCCTCTTCAAACCCATATCCTTTGAATTGGTATTGGCCCTGATTTGCCCTCCTGTGAGGTAATGTGTGAAGGGGTTTGCTATCATATTAAAGGTGCTATATAAAGGTGAGTTTTTGTTTCACTGGTGTCGGTCATTTCTAGCTCAGTTGCTGGTTCCCTCACCTCGGAGTGTGAAGGCTGTGGATTCCCCTCTCGAAACCGAAGTTCACTGACTTTGGCTGATAGTCCAGTGCAGTAGAGTGCCACCCTACTGGGGGCATTAGCCGATGCCCCTTCTCCTCTCTCTAGGTAAAGGATCCCATGGCCTGACCAATACATCTCCATCCCCCAATCAGCGGCATTAAAGCGGACAATCTGACCACATTGTTGTTTGTGGGAGCTTCCTATACCCTTTCTACATTACAATGACCACACTTCACAGAAGGTTACTCCTGCTCAAGAGCTTTAGGACATTAGGGACTAATGTTATACTTTCTTACACTGCTCCTCTCCCAGGGTTACAACCTGAATACTGAGAGGCCTGGGACTGGAGAGTTGGTACATTATTAACCAGGTCTAATTCTGGGCTAAGTGTTAAGTCCCATTTAATCTTCAACCCACCTCCCCGGACTTGCCCAGTTGTGTGGGAGCTCGGGTTGGCAATTATAGTCCGGTTAGAGGGAGGCCAGGCAGAGACCTCCTCTTCTTGGCGGTCACCTCACGGTTTTGCTGAGACACCGGCTGCCCTCAGTTCGATCTCCCGCTCATACAAATCCGACTTCATGTTTTGGATCAATAAGAAAGGGGATAGTTTGATACCCGTGGACAATTTGCAAATTGAGCGCCCTATTTGACACGATATAAATCAATCTCTGGGAGTACACTCCTCGCTGGTAATGTGCAACCCCTCTAGATGTTGAGCAGCAACTGGACATGGGAATGGACAGGGCTTCCAGCTCTGGGACCTTCCCCAGAAGCTGGCCAGCGGCCTCAGTAACCCTGGGCCTCCCTCCACAGCCGCTGTCTGACCCCGGCACCATTTGTACAGTTTTTGCTCCATTGAATGTCTGATTGAACTCACCGCTGGTGTTCCAGATTGCGTCGCCCTGGTTCTGGTAGCCGCTTTTCACACTTTGCTCCAGGTAGGTCTTGGGGTCAGAGCCGGAGAGCAGGATTTCCCGGAGCAGGGCGATGTAGGCGATAGCCAGCCGCAGGGTGTCGATCTTGGACAGGCGCTTCTCGTAGGGAAAGGTAGGCACATGGCACCTGAGCTCATCGAAGGCCGAGTTGATGCTGAGCATCCTTTTCCTTTCTCGAATATTAGCCGCATACCTCTGCGCCTTGTAGGGGTGCGAGGGGACGAGGCGGCGCTGGCGCCCTTTCGAGCCCAGGGCATCCCCCGGGAAGGAGCTGTCCTCTCCAGCACTGGACTCCACCTGCAAGGACTGAAGGTCCAGGTCCAGGAGGGGGAACTGCGCCTCGGGAAAGGCAGACTGACAGGCGTCTGAAGACCAGGGAGAGAGCTGTGCACTGAGAGGGGGGAAGTCAAAATTCAGCCCATCCAATTGATTCTGGAGCTGACTGTGCGCCTCAAACTGACCCCAGAAAGCCAGCTCTCCAGCTACATCTTGATCGAAAAGCCCTTCCTCCATTGCCTGAATCTTTGGTCAAGTGCAGCCAGGGAGGGTGCACACGTTTAGCGTTTGGGATGGTGGGACCCTGCTGGGTTAAATAGTTAGTGGTTGCAGTGCCCGGCCCCTCTGCTCATCCCAGTGAAGGACACCTGCCTGGCACGCTTGCTTTTCTGGGTTAAGAGTAGGACAGTGAATGGGCCGATTCCATCTACACACTGGCCTGTGATAGGTAACTCTCCGCCCTCCCTCCCCCATACTCGACCCCTCCACACGCCCTGATACCTCCAGATGGCACAAAGTGTTTGCAACTCTCCAGCCCGGCTTAGATCACAATTGGAGATTTCAGCGGCGGGACTTGTGCAGAGGGTTCGAGCATTAATGAGACATTAAACAGCAAACTGTCAGAAACACATGATGGTGCATACAGGGAGAATAATGATGGGCTGCATGGGGGGGGGGGGGGGGAGAGATACTTCAGTTGCCCTTTCTCCAAACTGTCCCAGTGAAGGCTTATAGCTAATTAAAAATAAACCACAGCAAAATGCAGTCACCCCCTCCCACCGAGACAACATGTATTAAATTCTAACCGAACCAGGTAGTTAATTAAATCAGAGAATATGCTCAGAAGTAAACACACTTTACACATCTCTAACGATAGCAACTCAAATCCTGTTCCGTAAAGACAGAGAAACAACCGTTCAATAAAACACTGAATAAATGGAATTGGGAAACAAAAGTCCCCTCTCCGCCTGGCTGTCCAATGTACTGTTTCATTGGTGCGCGGCAATAACGTTTGGCAGCTTCAGAAGCTATATTCAGAATATAAGGTCATTCATTTCATCAATTGGTGCATGGACGCGGTTCACATCGCTCGAAATGCTCCAATAACTTGCTGCAGGGAGCCAGTACCTCCAGGATGGACCGAATGGCCTCCCTCTGCGCTGTTAGTATGATTTATCAGGGACAGAAACAGTCGGTGTGTCCGGGATGGAGACTGGAATGTGGGAGAGAATGGAATCCCCGTTTCCAATCACTGTTTCCTTCACTCTGCCAACAGCAGCAAACAAAACCTCCCTCCCCATGTACCCCCACAATGTGGACTGACTGCTACAAGTGGACAAGGCCTCACCTCACCAACAATAACTGTGTTGTGAGCATGTTGCTCCTGCTGCCCATCCGAATAAAATATCGGGACATGGAATTGAGCACTGGAAGGTGCCACACTGCCAGGCCGCCTCCCCGTTAGAATGAGGACGCGGGGAACCCCGTTTGGGGATGGGCAGTGAGAGCAAATCCGAGCCAGGGAGGGAGAAAGAAGCAAACGGGAAGGACTAGGGTTAAACAAAGAACCCGGAACAGCTACCGAACCAATGGAGTTATTGCCACGGCTCTCACCATGCTAAAACTCTCCCCCCACTCCGCAACCCTCTACCCACACACTCCCCAATCCCCTCCCCCAATCCCCAACCCCCTCTCCACTCGCCAACTCCCTCTACCACTCCCCAATCCCCTCCCCCAATCCCCAACCCCCTCCCGCACACCCCAACACCCCCCACAACTCCCTAACCCCGTCCCCCACTCCTCAACCCCCTCCCCCACTCCCCAATCCCCTCCCCTACTCCCCAAACCCTCCCCCACTCCCCAAACCCTACCCCACTCCCCAACCCCCTCCTCCACTCCACAAACACCTCCCCACTCCCCAACCCCCTTCCCCAACCCCACCCACTCCCCAATCCCCTCCCCCACTGCCCAATCCCCTACCCAATCCCCTACCCCACTCCCCAACCACTCCCACCAACCCCCCAACCCCGTCCCCATTCCCCAATCCCACCCCCCACTCCCCAATCCCCAATCCCCTCCCCACTCCCCAATTCCCTCTCCACTCCCCAATTCCCCAAACCCCTTCCCCACTCCCCAACTCCTTCCCCACTCCCTAATCCCCTCCCTCACTCCACAACCCCCTCCCCCACTACCCAAACCCTTCCCCCACTCCCCAATCCCCTCCCCGACTCCCTAATTCCACCCCCCACTCTCCAATCCCCTCCCCCACTCCCCATTTCCCTCCCCACTCCCCAATCCCCGCCCCCAATCCCCGCCCCCACTCCCCAATACCCGCCACCACTACCCAATCCCCTCCCCACTCCCCAATCCACTCCCCACTCCCCTCCCCACTCCCCAATCACCTCCCGCACTCCCCTCCCCCACAACCCACTCCTCTCCCCACTCCCCAATCCCCTCCCCCACTCCCCAACCCCCTCCCCTACCCCCAATTCCCTCCCCCACCCCTAATCCCCTCCCCACTCTCCAATCCCCTCCCGCACGCCCCAATCCCCTCCCCCACTCAACAAAAACTCTCACTCCCCAATCCCCTCCCCACTCCCCAATACCAGCCCCCACTCCCTATCCACTCCCACACCCCCAATCTCCTCCCCCACTCCCCAACCCCCTCCTCCACTCCCCAAACCCCTCCCCCACTCCCCAAACGCATCCCCAATCCTCGCCGCCACTCCCCAATCCTCTCCCCACTCCCCAATCCCCTCCCCACCCCCTCCCCACTCCCCAATCCACTCCCCCACTCCCCTCCCCACTCCCCAATCACCTCCTGCACTCCCCACTCCCCTCCCCAATGCCCCACTCCCCCCGCACTCCCCAATCCCCTCCCCACTCCCACCCACTCCCCAATCCCCTCCCCCAATCCCCTCCTCCACTCCCCAATCCCCTCCCCCACTCCCCACCTCCTCCCCCACTCTCCTCCCCACTCTCCAATCCCCTCCCCCACTCCCCAATCCCCTCCCCCAATCCCCTCCCCCACTCCATAATCCCGTCCACACTCCATAATCCCCTCCCCACTCCCACACCACTCCCCAATCCCCTCCCACCCTCCCCAATCCCCTCCACCACTCCCCAACCCCCTCCCCACCCCCAATCCCCGCCCACACTCCCCAATCCCCTTCCCATTCCCCTCCCCCACTCCCCAAACCCCTCCCCCACCCCCAAATCCCCTCCCCCACTCCCCAATCCCGTCGCCCTCTCCCCAATCCACTCTCCCACTCCCCAATCCACTCCCCCACTCCCCAACCTACTCCCCAATCCCCTCCCCCACTCCCCTCCCCCACTCCCCAATCCCCTCCCCCACTCCCCAACACCCTCCCCCACTCCCCAACGCACTCCCCAATCCCCGCCCCCACCCCCCACTCCGCAAACCCCTCCCCCACTCCCCACTCCCCTCCCCCACTCCCCTCCCCAATCGCCTCCCCACTCCCCTCCTCCACTCCCCAATCCCCTCCCCACTCCCCAATCCCCTCTCCTAATCGCCTCCCTACTCCGCAACCCCCTCCCCCACTCCCCTCCCCAATCCCCTCCCGCACTCCACAATCCCCTCCACCACTCCCCAACCCCCTACCCACCCCCAATCCCCTCCCCCACTCCCCGCATTATCCCCTCCCACTTCCCAATCCCCTGCCCCACTCCCCAACCCCCTCCCCTACTCCCCAATCCCCCCACTCCCCTCCCCCACTCCACAATCCCCTCCGCCACTCCCCTCCCCCACTCCCCAATCACCTCCCCCACTCCCCAATCCCGTCCCCCACTTCTCAATCCCCTCCCCCACTCCTCAATTATCTCCCCCACTTCCCAATCCCCACCCCCACTCCCCAAACCCCTACCCACCCTCCCCAATCCCCTCCCCCACTCCCCGCCCTATCCCCTCCCACTTCCCAATCCCCTCCCGCACTCCCCAATCCCCTCCCCCACTCCCCAATCCCCTCCCCTGCTCCCCAATCCCCTCCCGCACTCCCCAACCCCAACCCCAATCCCCAATCCCCTCCCACCCTCCCCAATCCCCTCTCTCACTCCCCAACTGCTCTCCCTCTCCCAAATCCCCTCCCCCACCCCATTTCCCTACCCCACTCCCAATCCCCTCCCGCACTCCCCAATCCTCTCCCCCACTCCCCAATTTGCTCCCCCAATCCCCAACCCTCTCCCCCACTCCCCAACCACATCCTCAATTCCCTCCCCTCCCCAATCCCCTCCCCCTCCCCACACTACTCCAAAACCCCCTCCCCACTCCCCAGTCCCCTCCCCACTCCCCAATCTCCTCCCCCACTCCTCAATCCGCTCCCCCACTCACCAAGCCCCTCCCCCACTCCCCAATTCCCTCCCCCACTCCCCAGGCCCCTCCCCACCACAAGCCCCTCCCCCACTCCCCAATCCCTTCCCCAATCCCCTCATCAAATCCCCTCCCCAAATCCACGCCCCAATCCCCACCCCCACTCCCCAAGCCCCTCCCCACTCCCCAAGCCCCTCCCCCACTCCCCAATCACTTCCCCACTCCCCAATGCCCTCCCCAATCCCCAAACCCCTCCCCAATCCCCTCCACAAGCCCCTCTCCCACTCCCCAATTACTTCCCCAATACCCTCCCCCACTCCCCAAGCCCCTCCCCCACTCCCCAATGCCTTCCCCCACTCCCCAATCCCCTCCTCAATCCCCTCCCCCACTCCCCAATCTCCACCCCACTCCCCTCCCCCACTCTCCAATCCCCGCCCCCACTCCCCAATCCCCTCCCCCACTCCCCTCCCAATCTCCTCCCCGTGCCCCAATCCCCTCACCCACTCTCCAAGCCCCTCCCCCACTCCCCTATGCCCTCTCCCACTCCCCGATCCCTTCCCCACTTCCCAATCACCTCCCCAATCTCTTTCCCACTCCCCAATGCCCTCCCCATGCCCCTCTTCACTCCACTTCCCAATCCCCTCCCCCACTCCCCAAGACCCTCCCCCACTCCCCAATCCCTTCCCCAATCCCCTGCCACCCTCCCCAATCCATTCCCCACCCTTCCCAATCCCCTCTCCTCACTTCCCCAATCCCCTCCCCTCCACTCCCCACCCTCACTACCAGGGCCATTCCATTCACCCGTGTCTTATTGAACCTTGGCTAATCAGGGAAAGGATTAACCCCCCATCACAGTAGCACAGTGGTTAACACAGCTGCTTCACAGCTCCAGGGTCCCAGGTTCGATTCCCCGCTGGCCCACTGTCTGTGCGGAGTCTGCACATTCTCCCCGTGGCTGCGTGGATTTCCTCTGGGTGCTCCGGTTTCCTCCCACAGTCCAAAGACGTGCAGGTTAGGTGGATTGGCCATGCTAAATTGCCCATAGTGTCCAAAACGTTTAGATGGTGTTACTGGGTTATGGGGACAGGATGGACTTGGGTAGGGTGCTCTTTCTGAGGGCCGGTGCAGACTTGGGTTGAATGGTCTCCTTCTGCAATGTAAATTCCATGATTCTATGGCCACAGCCCCGATTTGTGGGATTATTTTTAAATCTTGTCCAAAACAATATGTTTGCTTTCCTAACATTGGATTAATAGTGTCTCAATTGGCAGGGTGTGTTTGATAGCAGACTTCACATTCAGAGGTGTGACACCGATACTTTACATCACTGTCTACGGACGTATACTGGGAAGTAATTGGCTGGAACCCAGCGTCATTTCATTAGAACTCCTTCACTTGTTGCCAGATCAGAACAGCCTTCCAACCGAATGGTTATTTTATCATCCACTTAGATCATCATTCCTGACGCATGTCGTGGCCTTCTTTGCACACATGCTGACTGATACACGAGTGACAAACAGAATGGAATGACTACAGTATACAGGGGGCCATTCAGCCCATCGTGTTTCAGTCGGCTCCCTACAAGTGGAAGGCGAGACTAGGCTTTGCAAAATAGCACATATTGGATTACTGTTGTGGAACTTGTGTTGGTGTTTCGGACCTAGTGCCAATGTAGCTGTGTGTGTGTGTATCTGTCTGTCTGTCTGTCAGTCTGTGTGTGTCTCTGTGTATGTCTGTGTATATGTGCGTGTGGGCGCCTGTGAGTGTGTGTGTGAGAGTGTGTGTGAGAGAGAGTGTGCGCCTATGGGTGTGTGTGTGTGCATCTGTATCTGTGGGTGTGCGAGCGTGTGTATTTGTGTGAGTGTAAGTGTGTGTGTGTGAGAGTGATCTGTGGGTGGGTGGGCGCATGCGTGTGAGTGCGAGAGGGTGTGTGTGTGTATGTATGAGAGAGTGTGTGTAAATGTGTGTGTGAGTGTGTGTGTGAAAGATTGTGTGTATGTGTGTTAGACAGTGTGTGTGTATATCTGTGTGTGTGTATTAGTATGTGTGAGTCTGTAGGTGTGTGTATGTATGAGAGTGTATGTAAGTGTGTGTGTGTGCATGTGAGAGATTGTGTGCATGTGTCAGACAGTGTGTGTGTATATCTGTGTGTGTGTGTATGAGTATGTGTGAGTCTGTAGGTGTGTGTATGTATGAGTGTAAGTATGTGTGAGAGATTGTGTGTATGTGTGTCAGACAGTGTGTGTGTATATCTGTGGGTGTGTGGGTGTATGAGTATGTGTGAGTCTGTAGGTGTGTGTATGTATGAGTGTATGTGTGTGTTTGTGTGAGAGATTGTGTGTATGTGTGTCAGACAGTGTGTGTGTATATCTGTGTGTGTGTGTGAGTGTATGAGTATGTGTGCGTCTGTAGGTGTGTGTATGTGTGCGAGAGTGTCAGTGTGTGTGTATCTGTGGGTGGGTGTGCGAGAGGATGAGTGTATGAGAGTGTCAGTGTGTGAGGGTGAGTGTGTGTATACGTGTGTGTGTGAATGTGTCTGTGGGTGCGTATGTGAGAGTGTGAGCGTCTGTGCGTGAGCGTGTGTGCAGGAGTGCATGTGTCTGTGAGTGTGTGTCTGAGTGTGTATCTATGTGCGTGTGTGCACGAGGAGCTGTATATGTATTGCACTATTATTTACGACTGAACGAATCATAAAGATGCGACAAAAACAATTGATAAACTATAAAGAAGGAGGCAAACTCAGACCCAGACACCAAAAGTTTCAAACAAGAAAAAGTTAACAGAAATTAAAGACCGGGACAAATAGGAGAAAGAGACTGTTCCCCATGAATGCTACTTCTAAACAACATCCACAAAAACTCTCCACTTTTATCATTTCCACCTGGACTCGTATAAAAAGTTGCACAGAAGACAGAATGAACACCTGTCTATCTGTATCATTCCCACACCAGGTCCAGTCAAGTCTAAGTGCAGCCAAACACTCCCAATAGCTAAAAATCAAAGCAGAACACAACTGATGCTGGAAATCTGAAACAAAAGCAGGAAATGTTGGGAAAACTGTGGAGAGAGAAACCGCTCCTGTAGAAGAGTCAATTGGATTCCAAATGTTAACTGTGTTCCTCTCTCCGCAGATACTGCCAGACCTGCCGACTTTATCCAGCATTCAGTCAGCAGCTATCTTTACACACCAACAATTCAATCTGCTGAAGTTAGCCCCATTCCAATCTTTAATTTAAACATTCAGAATTAGAACATAGAACATAGAACAATACAGCGCAGTACAGGCCCTTCGGCCCACGATGTTGCACCAAAACAAAAGCCATCTAACCTACACTATGCCATTATCATCCATATGTTTATCCAATAAACTTTTAAATGCCCTCAATGTTGGTGAGTTCACTACTGTAGCAGGTAGGGCATTCCACGGCCTCACTACTCTTTGCGTAAAGAACCTACCTCTGACCTCTGTCCTCTATCTATTACCCCTCAGTTTAAAGTTATGTCCCCTCGTGCCAGCCATATCCATCCGCGGGAGAAGGCTCTCACTGTCCACCCTATCCAACCCCCTGATCATTTTGTATGCCTCTATTAAGTCTCCTCTTAACCTTCTTCTCTCCAACGAAAACAACCTCAAGTCCATCAGCCTTTCCTCATAAGATTTTCCCTCCATACCAGGCAACATCCTGGTAAATCTCCTCTGCACCCGCTCCAAAGCCTCCACGTCCTTCCTATAATGCGGTGACCAGAACTGTACGCAATACTCCAAATGCGGCCGTACCAGAGTTCTGTACAGCTGCAACATGACCTCCCGACTCCGGAACTCAATCCCTCTACCAATAAAGGCCAACACTCCATAGGCCTTCTTCACAACCCTATCAACCTGGGTGGCAACTTTCAGGGATCTATGTACATGGACACCTAGATCCCTCTGCTCATCCACACTTTCAAGAACTTTACCATTAGCCAAATATTCTGCATTCCTGTTATTCCTTCCAAAGTGAATCACCTCACACTTCTCTACATTAAACTCCATTTGCCACCTCTCAGCCCAGCTCTGCAGCTTATCTATATCCCTCTGTAACCTGCTACATCCTTCCACACTATCGACAACACCACCGACTTTAGTATCGTCTGCAAATTTACTCACCCACCCTTCTGCGCCTTCCTCTAGGTCATTGATAAAAATGACAAACAGCAACGGCCCCAGAACAGATCCTTGTGGTACTCCACTTGTGACTGTACTCCATTCTGAACATTTCCCATCAACCACCACCCTCTGTCTTCTTTCAGCTAGCCAATTTCTGATCCACATCTCTAAATCACCCTCAATCCCCAGCCTCCGTATTTTTTGCAATAGCCTACCGTGGGGAACCTTATCAAACGCTTTGCTGAAATCCATATACACCACATCAACTGCTCTACCCTTGTCTACCTGTTCAGTCACCTTCTCAAAGAACTCAATAAGGTTTGTGAGGCATGACCTACCCTTCACAAAGCCATGCTGACTATCCCTGATCATATTATTCCTATCTAGATGATTATAAATCTTGTCTCTTATAATCCCCTCCAAGACTTTACCCACTACAGACGTGAGGCTCACCGGTCTATAGTTGCCGGGGTTGTCTCTGCTCCCCTTTTTGAACAAAGGGACCACATTTGCTGTCCTCCAGTCCTCTGGCACTATTCCTGTAGCCAATGATGACATAAAAATCAAAGCCAAAGGTCCAGCAATCTCTTCCCTGGCCTCCCAGAGAATCCTAGGATAAATCCCATCAGGTCCCGGGGACTTATCTATTTTCAGCCTGTCCAGAATTGCCAACACCGCTTCCCTACGTACCTCAATGCCATCTAGTCTATTAGCCTGGGGCTCAGCATTCTCCTCCACAACATTATCTTTTTCCTGCGTGAATACTGACGAAAAATATTCATTTAGTATCTCGCCTATCTCTTCAGACTCCACACACAATTTCCCATCCCTGTCCTTGACTGGTCCTACTCTTTCCCTAGTCATTCGCTTATTCCTGACATACCTATAGAAAGCTTTTGGGTTTTCCTTGATCCTTCCTGCCAAATACTTCTCATGTCCCCTCCGTGCTCGTCTTAGCTCTCTCTTTAGATCCTTCCTCGCTACCTTGTAACTATCCATCGCCCCAACCGAAACTTCACACTTCATCTTCACATAGGCCTCCTTCTTCCTCTTAACAAGAGATTCCACTTCCTTGGTAAACCACGGTTCCCTCGCTCGACGCCTTCCTCCCTGTCTGACCGGTACATACTTATCAAGAACACGCAGTAGCTGATCCTTGAACAAGCCCCACTTATCCAGTGTGCCCAACACTTGCAGCCTACTTCTCCACCTTATCCCCCCCAAGTCACGTCTAATGGCATCATAATTGCCCTTCCCCCAGCTATAACTCTTGCCCTGCGGTGTATACTTATCCCTTTCCATCATTAACGTAAACGTCACCGAATTGTGGTCACTGTCCCCAAAGTGCTCTCCTACCTCCAAATCCAACACCTGGCCTGGTTCATTACCCAAAACCAAATCCAACGTGGCCTCGCCTCTTGTTGGCCTGTCAACATATTGTTTCAGGAAACCCTCCTGCACACACTGTACAAAAAACGACCCATCTATTGTACTCAAACTATATCTTTTCCAGTCAATATTTGGAAAGTTAAAGTCTCCCATAATAACTACCCTGTTACTTTCGCTCATATCCAGAATCATCTTCGCCATCCTTTCCTCTACATCCCTAGAACTATTAGGAGGCCTATAAAAAACTCCCAACAGGGTGACCTCTCCTTTCCTGTTTCTAACTTCAGCCCATACTACCTCGGAAGAAGAGTCCCCATCTAGCATCCTCTCCGCCACAGTAATACTGCTCTTGACTAGCAGCGCCACACCTCCCCCTCTTTTGCCTCCTTCTCTGAGCTTACTAAAACACCTAAACCCCGGAACCGGCAACATCCATTCCTGTCCCTGCTCTATCCATGTCTCCGAAATGGCCACAACATCGAAGTCCCAGGTACCAACCCATGCTGCCAGTTCCCCTACCTTGTTTCGTATACTCCTGGCATTGAAGTAGACACACTTCAAACCACCTACCTGAACACTGGCCCCCTCCTGCGACGTCAAATCTGTGCTCCTGACCTCTCTACTCTCATTCTCCCTTACCCTAAAACTACAATCCAGGTTCCCATGCCCCTGCTGCATTAGTTTAAACCCCCCAAAGAGCACTAACAAATCTCCCCCCCCAGGATATTTGTGCCCCTCTGGTTCAGATGTAGACCATCCTGTCTGTAGAGGTCCCACCTTCCCCAGAAAGAGCCCCAGTTATCCAGAAATCTGAATCCCTCCCGCCTGCACCATCCCTGTAGCCACGTGTTTAAATGCTCTCTCTCCCTATTCCTCATCTCACTATCACGTGGCACGGGCAACAACCCAGAGATAACAACTCTGTTTGTTCTAGTTCTGAGCTTCCATCCTAGCTCCCTGAAAGCCTGCCTGACATCCTTGTCCCCTTTCCTACCTATGTCGTTAGTGCCAATGTGGACCACGACTTGGGGCTGCTCCCCCTCCCCCTAAGGACCCGGAAAACACGATCCGAGACATCACGTACACTTGCACCCGGGAGGCAACATGCCAAACGTGAGTCTCTCACGCTCCCACAAAATCTCCTATCTGTGCCCCTGACTATAGAGTCCCCAATTACTAATGCTCTGCTCCTCTCCCCCCTTCCCTTCTGAGCAACAGGGACAGACTCCGTGCCAGAGGCCCGTACCCCATGGCTTACCCCTGGTAAGTCCCCCCCCCCACAAGTATCCAAAGCGGTATACTTGTTTCTCAGGGGAACGACCGCAGGGATTCCTGCACTGACTGCTTTTTCCCAGTCCCTCTTACAGTTACCCACCTATCTCCAATCTTTGGTGTAACTAATTCCCTGAAGCTGCTATCTATGACTCTCCACCAGAATTTATTGGTGAGGGTCTTCCCAGACGTCTGCGGGTCGACTTCCTGTTCCCGCCTAAAAAACTAATTTAAAAAAAAGAAAAATTCTCAGCTCCTGCTGAAATTGACTAACCAGCCAGCTCCACTCCCGCCGAAATCGACTGGCCTGCCCCTGCAAAGACAAGTGCTTTTAAAGGACAGACTTACCTCCCAGCAACCACTTACGCAATGCTCCCGCTGAAACTGACTCACCAGCTGTTCTCACGCCGAAATCGACTGGCCTGCCCCTGCAAAGACAAGTGCTTTTAAAGGACAGACTTACCTCCCAGCAACCACTTCCGCAATGCTCCCGCTGAAACTGACTCACCAGCTGTTCTCATGCCGAAATCGACTGGCCTGCCCCTGCAAAGACAAGTGCTTTTAAAGGTTGACTTACCTCCCAGCAGCCACTTCCGCAATGCTCCCACTGAAACTGACTCACCAGCTGTTCTCCCGCCGAAATCGACTGGCCTGCCCCTGCAAAGACAAGTGCTTTTAAAGGACAGACTTACCTCCCAGCAACCACTTCCGCAATGCTCCCGCTGAAACTGACTCACCAGCTGTTCTCACGCCGAAATCGACTGGCCTGCCCCTGCAAAGACAAGTGCTTTTAAAGGACAGACTTACCTCCCAGCAACCACTTCCGCAATGCTCCCGCTGAAACTGACTCACCAGCTGTTCTCACGCCGAAATTGAATATCTATAATTCTGTGTCGTTCTGAATTTCATGGTGCGTGGATGCTCTTCACACCAATCACACTTTCCAGCTCCTGGGCAGACAGTGCCTCACCTCGGAGGCGAGTGTTGTCTTGCGAGAGACAATCTCACATTCTAGGCTTCGATGTGGTGCGTGGATTCGCAAATTGCTCATGAGGCACACATAAGTTCATGGACAGTTTATTAAGAACTAGCGCGGCAGGCATCTCCCCACACAGGAAACCGGCAACATAAGCACCTATTCGGGCCAATAGGGAGAAATGCAGAGCTTCAGAGCGAGAATCAGGGATGAAGTTTTAAAATTACAACTTCGCTAAGTACTACAAAGTCAGTTCAGAGGGGTGAATACAACTCCTTCATATACATTAATCTTCAATTTTAAACAAGGTCAAACAAAGGCCTGGTCAAGCCTCTTAAACGGCTACTGATACATTCAGATTCCAGCATCTTCGGTAATTTACTTTTAACTAATACATTATATATATATAAAATCAGCAAATATTAAGGGAATACACACGCATATATACACACACATATACACACACACACATGTATATACACACACACACAAATATACGGACATATATACGCACATATAAACACATATATACACACACACCTGCATACACACACACATATATCCACACAAACATATACACACATGCATATATACATATACATACACACACATACATGCATGCATATATATATACACACACGCACACATATATACACGCATATATGTAAATTTGCACACACAGACATATATATAGACATATACACACATATATGCAGACATATATGCATACACAAACACATATATGCACACATGCATATATACACATATATATACACACACACACGCACACATATATACACACACACACATATTTTTAAAAAAATCTTTATTGTCACAAGTAGGCTTACTGCAATGATGTTACTATGAACAGTCCCTAGTCGCCATATTCAAGAGCCTGTTTGGGTACAAAGAGGGAGAATTCAGAGTGTCCAAATTACTAACAGCACATCTTTCGGGAGTTGGAGGAAACCGGAGCTCCAGGAGGAAACCCACGCAGACACGGGGAAAACGTGCAGACTCCGCACAGACAGTGACCCAAGCCGGGAATCGAACCTGGGACCCTGAAGCTGTGAAGCAACAGTGCTAACCTCTGTGCTACAGTGCTGCCCCCACACATATATATATATATTTGCACACACAAACATATATATATATGCACGCACACATATATGTATGGGGAGGCGTTGGCATAGTGGAATTGTCACTGGACTAGTAAACCAGAGACCCAGAATGATACTCTGGGAAACCCAGGTTCAAATCCCACCATGGTAGGTGGTGAAATTTGAAATAAAATGTAAAAAATCTGGAATTAAAAGTCTAATGATTATCATTGCCAATTGTCATAAAAACCCATCTGGTTCACTAAGGTCCTTTAGGAAATCTGCCGTCCTTACTCAGGCGGGCCTATATGTGACTCCAGACCCACAGCAATGTGGTTGACTCTTGAATGCGCCCTCAAGGGCAATTAGGGATGGGCTATGTATGCTAACCGGCCTGCAACACTGCCCCCTTAATATTCGCTGACTTTCTGATCCAACATTTACTCCATTTATTCCATTATTTCTCGTGCACTGGATTACTGTCCAATTACATTGGATCGTTCACTGGACTTTTATCACAATACATTGACCATTCACTGGGTTAGGATCTCATTATATCGCTCATTTATCCTGCTGATTTGTTTTGCAATAAATGACATCTGTCACTGGATTCTTGCATTGTGACTCTAGGTTACGGCAGCGTTCACAGGGATTTCACCGGATATATTTTCCCTTCCAGCATATTCTGTGATTCTGTGACTCTGGTTTACCTGTGTTCAAACCCCAGATGAAGCTTCAAGCTGTGTGCAAACCAGTGAGAGAATATCTTCATGAACATATTCCCGAGGGGGAGATTGAACAGCCACAGATCTGGAGGTAAGCAATTCATACGTTGTGTGCGAAGACGGGATGGGAGGAATTTTCTGTGAGTGAACTTTCAGGACGTGTCAGCTCTCCATGGAAGTGTGGAGGAGGTGGGCCCCACCAAACACACAGGGTTGTGCCTACTCCAAACATTATGCAAACACGGAGCCCCGCTCCCAGGATCGGTTCTATTGACCAACTGCACACAATCAGACAGGAGGGTGTGCGGGTCCGCAATGTTGGCCAATGTTGGAAATTCTGCTTCAGCATTTTCATTTAATGCTGTGAAAAAAATGACCCCCCCGCCCCCCGCAACGCCGCTTTCCCGCGCTGCCTCGTGTATTTCAGCACCCAGAGCTGTCCTTTCCCTTGCGACCGCAATTCCCCAGATGAAGTGATTGGAATTGGTTTGGCCACTGTTATCCGCCCTTCCAAAGATTAACTAGCTCAGACTGGATCCCTCACCAGGAGATCCAGGAATCTAACCCGAATATGAAAGCATTGCACACGCTTTGCTTCACTGAGTTTGAGCGTGGACCTATATTCCAGCTGATGAAGCTTCAAGAAGCCATACACATGTACTGATGTTTCTCAAGCTGTGTGCAAACTCTATTTTGATGCCGAAAGGAGCAAGGCTCCAGAATAGGGAGTTTTGCCTGTCTGAAGATCAGGGTCTCTCTCTCTCTACTGGGAAATCTCATAAGGTCCAGTCATTAAGTTCAAGATTCAGATCGATAGGTTTCTACAGATTAAAAACATCAAGGGGTAGTGCAGGAAACCGTTGTTGAAGTAGTTCAGCCATGTTCCCATTGAATAGCTGAGAGGGCTCGAAGGGCTGAATGGCTCTGTTTAATTTGTTTAAAATTGATTGTTAATATGTATCCAACACTGTGGTGTTGTGGTCCCAACACCGACCCCTGAGGTACACCACTGACCACCGGCTCCCATTCCTGGAAAAGACCCTTTATCCCTACTCTCTGCCTTCTGCCAGTCAGCCAATCCTCTATCCACGCCAGTACCTTTTCCCTCACACCATATGCTCTTATCTTGTGTATTAGCCACCGATATGCACCTTGTCAAAGGCCTTCTGGAAATGCAAATAGATCAGGTCCACTGGCTGTCCTTTGCCTAACTCCTAGAAGCTGAACGTCTCTATGGCTCACCACACAGGAATGTGGGTGGGAGTTCACACTCAAATTAACAAGACTAAACTTGCGAGGATTTGAAACAACATTGGAAGATTTGCCTGACTTGTGGTAGAGGGAGAACCTCCAGGAAAATTCTCACCAAAAAAGACAATTCTGGGGTTAAAACATACCAGGCTGGGAAAGGAAAAATAATGGAAAGAAACTTTTGGAAGCTAACAATAATTTTGGATTGGCTCTAGGAGAAGAGAACGCCTACATAAGGGACAGAGACAAGTATAACCATGGAGTGACAGATTTTCTGTTGTTCTAAAAGTAAAGGGGGGGAGGAGTTCTGTTCTGTGCTTTAAAGTATAAAGTAAAGCTAACTAAACGATGTTTTATCAATGTTGCTTTTAGTTTATTTGTTGCAGTAAAAGTTGTAAAACTTGAAAACTTGTTGTGAAATCCTTTAAGTTAGTCACTGGAAATTCAAATTCCTTTCTAAAAGTTATTGGTATCCGTGGGGATCCCAACAACCTTGGTAGAGGCAGCAGTAGCCTGGGCTGGCTAAGAGGTAACAGCAAGGGTACTGGCAGAGCGGCAATGGTAGGAGCACAAATGCTGTGATCCTAAGAGAGGATAATAAGTTAACGCTCCACAGTACCACTGCCATGCCCAAAGGGCCAGCACCTCTGCAATCCTGTTTGAAGACAAAGTGCCATAAGAGCCTGCATACCCATTTAAATATGGGTATCAACAGCCATGACAGCAGCAGCCTGAGCCTGCTTGGCAACAAGCATGGATCTCATGACCTCCATCTGATCCTCCATTGCAGAACCAAGAAGTTATGTGGATTCCATCTGTTCTGCAATGGAAGCCGATGCATTGACCCACCAGAACTTCCACCGTGGATGGGTCTGTTAGTGCAGTCATGGAGTTGTTCACTACTTCCATGGTGAAAATGATGGGTTGCAAGCTCTTTGTGAAGCCCTGTGCCAGAATTGAATCAGTGTTCTCCATGCTCCTACAGTTTGGGAGCACACTATCAATGCACCAAGCATCTCAGTGTGCATCCACATCAGCATTCTACTATAGGCCACCCATCAGAGTCCCTGCAGCTGAACTCATCTGTGACCGTGCCCTTTAGTGAGCTGGTGTACAATGTTTCCTTAGGATTCATAGAATCCCTACAGTGCAGAAGGAGGCCATTCAGTCCATTAAGCCCTCCCCGATCCTCTTAAAGAGCATTCCATCCAGTCCCACGCCTCACTCCATCCTTGCACCCCGTGCATCGATCATAACCATTCCACCTAACCTGCACATTTTTGGACACTAAGGGGAAATTTAGCATGGCCAATCAACCTAACCATCTTTGGGCTGTGGGAGGAAACTGGAGCATCCAGAGGAAACCCATGCAGATATGGGGTGAACATGTAATCTCCACACAGACAGTCACCCAAGGTCGGAATTAAACCTGGGTCCCTGGTGCTGTGAGGCAGCGGAGCTAACCACTGTGCCACTGTGCCACCCTTTCTCCCTCACCCTATTGCAGCCAACTCATGCCCAGTGACTCATCATGTCCAAATACTGACTCTATACTACCCTCTGAAGGCCACGCAATGCCAATATCTGAGGTGCTGATTGTATTGGGGAGATGGTGGCACGGTGGTAATGTCACTGGACTCATAACCCAGAGACACTGGGGGGGATTGGGTTCAAATCCCATCACGGTGGCAAGTGGAATTTAAATTCAATTGATAAAAATCTGAAACAATCATAAAAGTTAGCCTGAATAATGGTGACCATGGAACCTTTGTGGATTGCTGAAAAAAACAGTCTGGTTCACCAATATTCTTTCAGGAAGGAAATCTGCCTCCTTACCTGATCCGACCTACATGTGATTCCCAGCTGACAGCAATGTGGTTGAATCTTAACTGTTCTCTGAAATGGCTGAGCGGGCCACTCAGTTCAAGGGCAATTAGGGATGGGCAATAACTGCTGGTCCTGCCAACGATGCCCACATCCCATTAAAGAATAAGTAAAATGTGTCAGATGAAGTGATGTTGCTACCTCAGCACTGGTCCTCGTCTGCTCCTACTGGGTGTGCTGTGGCTGGGCAGGCAAGAGTTGTGGGGTATCTGAAAGAATAAAATAAGAAGGGGATGGCTGGATTGTGGGAGTGAGGTGTGGGGAGGAAAGCAGTAGGTCCATGTGTAGGAATGGTTTCAAGACCTGTGTATTGAGTTCTTCCACGTGGGGTTATTCCCTGTGGCTCAGCTCAGTACAGAGAGAAACAATAACACCACAACCTGGACAAGATGGCTATTTAATCAAGCTTGTTACATGTACATGGAGAACAGACTGGATATCAGCCAAGACCTGTTCTACCGAACAAAGAGCCGAGCACAGTAATTATAAAACGTTCAAAAATCAATAGCCCACCCAGTTGAACGCTGAAGCTGCTTCTTTTAAACTTATCCAATAGAGTTGCAAGCAGTGTTTAAACTTCACCTGATAGAGTCACAAGCAGCGCATCATTGATCATCATCCTGACAGTTGCTTACAATCCCAGCAGCTTGCTAACTGTTTGTGAGAAACAGAACAACGGAAAGACCTGGGGCGTCATTCTCCGACCCCCCAGCGGGTCGGAGAATGGCCGTTGGCCGCCGTGAATCCTGCCCCCGCTGGTTGCCGAAGTCTCCGGTACCGGATATTCGGCGGGGGCGGGAATCGGGCCGCGCCGGTTGACGGGCCCCCCCGCTCGATTCTCCGGCCCGGATGGCCCGAAGTCCCGCCGATAAATTGCCTGTCCCGCCGGCGTAAATTAGAGTACCTATTTACCGGCGGGACAAGGCGGCGTGGGCGGGCTCCTGGGTCCTGGGGGGGGCGCGGGACGATCTGGCCCCGGGGGGGTGCCCCCACGGTGGCCTGGCCCGCGATCGGGGCCCACCGATCCGCGGGCGGGCCTGTGCCGTGGGGGCACTCTTTCCCTTCTGCCTCCGCAACGGTCTCCACCATGGCGGAGGCAGAAGAGACTCTCCCCACTGCGCATGCGCGGGAAACTGTCAGCGGACGCTGACGCTCCCGCGGATGCGCCGCCCCGACATGTCATTTCCACGCCAGCTGGCGGGACAACAAAGGCCGTTTCAGCCAGCTGGCGGGGCGGAAATCCATCCGGCGCCGGCCTAGCCCCTCAATGTTGGGTCTCGGCCCCCAAAGATACGGAGCATTCCGCACCTTTGGGGCGGCGCAATGCCCGTCTGATTGGCGCCATTTTGGGCGCGAGTCGGCGGACATCGCGCCGTTTGGGGAGAATTTCGCCCAAGATGTCAGAAGTAATGGGCGAAATTCTCCCCAAACGGCATGATGTCCGCCGACTGGCGCCCAAAACGGCGCCAATCAGACGGGCATCGCGCTGCCCCAAAGGTGCGGAATGCTCCGCATCTTTGGGGGCTGAGCCCCAACATTGAGGGGCTAGGCCGGCGCCGGAGGGATTTCCGCCCCGCCAGCTGGCGGAAACAGCCTTTGTTGCCCCGCCAGCTGGCGCGGAAATGACATGTCGGGGCGGCGCATGCACGGGAGCGTCAGCGGCCGCTGACAATTTCCCGCGCATGCGGAATGGGGAGAGTCTCTTCCGCCGCCGCCATGGTGGAGACCGTTGCGGAGGCGGAAGGGAAAGAGTGCCCCCACGGCACTGGCCCGCCCGCGGATCGGTGGGCCCCGATCGCGGGCCAGGCCACCGTGGGGGCACCCCCCGGGGTCAGATCGCCCCGCACCCCCCCCAGGACCCCGGAGCTCGCCCACGCCGCCTTGTCCCGCCGGTAAATAGGTACTCTAATTTACGCCGGCGGGACAGGTAATTTATCGGCGGGACTTCGGCCCATCCGGGCCGGAGAATTGAGCGGGGGGGGCCCGCCAACAGGCGTGGCCCGATTCCCGCCCCCGCTGAATACCCGGTACCGGAGACTTCGGCAACCGGCGGGGGCGGGATTCACGACGGCCAACGGCCATTCTCCGACCCGCTGGGGGGTCAGAGAATGACGCCCAATGTCCTTTTGGTCAAGTGAGCTATCCTAAATCCCATTTGAGTACTTATTACTTCTATGTCCTAAGAATACATGTTTAATGGTTAAATAATGATTACTCAGTCCTATAATTCATCTCAATCCTTAATAAAACAATTTATGTAAAACTACTCATGCTAACAATTCAGTTTTAAGAGATATCATCGCTGAACTCCCCCCTTCCCCATGTACACACGATCTGCAGGTTTCACCAGGTCCCAGGGGCCTCCCCAATGGTTTCAGTGATGGCAGACATCACAGATTCCGCTACAACCAGACCCACTGGGCAGTCTGATGGAGTCATTCTGGTCCATCACCAATTCTCTGATTCTCTGTCTTCCTATGGATAGAAATTGTCCTACAGGAAAGAGAGCAGAATGTGTGCATGGTGCTGCACTGTGTTTGAATGCAGGGAGAGGCTGGTGTGATTCTGTCAGCATTGGTAGGTGTGTGTATGTGGGTGTTTGTGTGTGTGTGTTGGTGGAGTATGTAATTATTAGGCATGGGTCCCCAGGGCTGCTGAGTGAGTGATGTGGGTGTGGTGCACTATCAACATCCTGGGGGTTAGTACTGACCAAAATCTGAACTGGACTAGCCATATTAATACTGTGGCTGTCCAGGTCAGAGGCTGGGAGTTCTGGGCGAGTAACTCACCTCCTGACTCTCCAAAGCCTGTCCACCATCTACAAGGCACAAGCCAGGAGTGTGATGGAATACTCTCCACTTGCCTTGATGAGTGCAGATCCAACAACACTCAAGATCCAGGACAAAGGAGCCTGCTTGAGTGTCACTCCATCCAGAAACATTCGCTCCCTCCACCACCGATGCACAATGCCAGCCGTGTGTCGTATCTGCAAGATGCACTGCAGCAATTCACTAAGGTTCCTTAGACAGCACCTTCCAAACCCATGGCCACTACCATCTGGAAGGGCAGGAGCAGCAGATACCTGGGGATCCCACCACCTGGAAGTTCCCCTCCAAGTCACTCACCATCCTGAGCTGGGAATATATCGCCATTCCTTCATTGTCGTTGGGTCAGAAACCTGAAACACCCACCCTAACAGCACAGTGAGTGTACCTACACTGCACAGAATTCTGTGATTCAAGAATGCAGCTCACCATCACCTTCTCAAGGGCAATTATGGAAGGGTGATAAATGCTGGCCTGGTCAGAGACGGCCATATCCCATGAATGAGTTTTTAAAATGTCAGCAGCATGAGAGTCTGATGGGTTGGTGAATATGAGATGTGTCACAATGATGCATTAGCATCATTGAAAATACATCTGAGATCATTAAACCTCTTCCAGCACTGTAGCCAGGACTGTGGAGTAATACAGTTCCACCTGTTTTCATTCCCACTAGAGGTTCTGTCTTGTGAACAATGGCCTCTATTTTCTGTCAACCTCAGTCACTCATGCCTCCAATGCTGCATTAATGAGCCTGGAAGTGCTCTCCCTGGCCTGGTGTTCTATGTCACATGCTGAGATTTGTAGAACTATCTACTTGAAACAGCCTCTGCTAGCTGGTACAGCTTCTCATTAAGTGGAATGGACTGCCTTTAGAGCAGGAACATGTGCTAGCCTTGCACATTCGTAGGCTCCCTTTTGTGTGTGCAGCCAGCCAGAAGACCAAGTCACGTTGGGTTTCACATTCTTATCATTTCAATGAAGTGATGTTATGATATTTTCATCCTGCCAACCTCCATGATACTGGATATGGATAAGTCGTGAATCTGGATTTCTGCCCAAAAATGGTGTGGACTGATTTCTCGCCTAACATATTTTGGGTAGGTTCCTTGTTGGATTCAGTAACTCTATAATTACCCTTTGTCTGTTGTCCAAATCCTCTATTTTAGAAAGACGGATCTGGGAAATGCGCAGCAAGTGTTCAAACCCATGAATTCTTGGAATATTTCAGTTCAAGGATTGTGACCATCAACCTACTCAGTTGCCTTTTTTAAATCAAGAAAAGACAGACTTCCTACAACATCCAACCACATCAATGCCTGTTTAGCCTCGCGAAATGAATCAAGTTGCCATGTTTCTGCTGGGAAGGACTAGTGTACAATTGCACAGGGTAACTGAGAGCTGTAGATCATGGTGTATTTAATAGCCAGTCTGGAAGAAAAAGCAACAATCATTTTTCAGGAGTCTACTGTTGAAATAGGACCTATCCCCAGAAAGTCACAGTGATTATTTTACTCTCAACTCTAAACAACAACTAAAACTGAAAAGCACCCCATTCAGTATCTAGTTATCAAAGGGCTGTCTCACAAGGAGTATGCACTTACCATATAGAAAGCATAAAATGTTAATGGTTAATACTTGATCTGACTTATACAAACTGCACCGTGAAGCAGATATGGATCAAATCTTAATCTATTTTCCATTTTATCGAGTGCAGGTGGTGTACGTGTTTGGTCGCTACAACCGTGCAAAATACAGAACATTTATCAAATATTCTGGTAAGTAGGAAAAGTTTCGATTCCGGAATGCAGATTACATTGTTGCGTTGCAGAAAATTACAGGAAAATAAATCTGTTTTGATGATTTAAGATTTCAAAATACCAAGTTTCCTATAGTTTCCTGTGTGACTGAATCGTCTCCCAGCTTGCAGGCGAGCTTCTAGTTAGTGACTTATCATCATCTTTGTTCTCGATGGATTGGTTCAAATTGAAGCAGGTCAACTGCCCAATACTTTATTCCACTCAGAGATGAGACAAATCAGTGATTTGGATCACTTTGCGTATTTGTTGTCTATTGGAGAATCACCGGGGGCTGGCGTGAATCCCGCCCACGCCGGTTGCCGAATTCTCCGGCACCGGATATTCGGCGGGGGCGGGAATCGCGCCGGTTGGCGGCCCCCCCCCCCCCCCGCGATTCTCCGGCCCCGATGGGCCGAAGTCCCACTGCTAAAATGCCTGTCCCGCCGGCGTAGATTAAACCACCTACCTTACCGGCGGGACAAGGCGGCGCGGGCAGGCTCCGGGGTCCTGGGGGGGGCGCGGGGCGATCTGGCCCCGGCGGGTGCCCCCACGGTGACCTGGCCCGCGATCGGGGCCCACCGATCCGTGGGCGGGCTTATGCCGTGGGGGCACTCTTTCCCTTCCACCTTCGCCACGGTCTCCACCATGGCGGAGGTGGAAGAGACTCCCTCCACTGTGCATGCGCGGGAATGCCGTCAGCGGCCGCTAACGCTCCTGCGCATGCGCCAACCGGAGATGTCATTTCCGCGCCAGCTGGTGGGGCACCAAAGGCCTTTTCCGCCAGCTGACGGGGCGGAAATTCATCCGGCGCGGGCCTAGCCCCTTAAGGTTGGGGCTCGGCCCCCAAAGATGCGGAGCATTCCGCACCTTTGGGGCGGCGTGATGCCCGACTGATTTGCGCTGTTTTGGGCGCCAGTTGGCGGACATCGCGCCGATACCGGAGAATTTCATCCCTGAAGTAGATAAACCAAACAAATTCTTCTGTGCAGTTCAAAGTACTACACAGTTAGAGGCATTGACTTACAAATAAAACATTAAATCAAGGCCCTATTGAGTCTCTTAGATGGACAATAAAAGGTCCTATGGCATTATTCAATGAAAAGCAGGGGCATTCTCCTAGTGTCCTGGTTAGCAGTCCTGCTCCAAACAACTCGATCAAAGTTATCTGGTTATTTCCCACTTTTCTATTTGTGCAAATTGACTGCCCTGTTTCCTGAACTTACAACAGCATCAACACTTCAAAAGTACCTTAATGGCTGTGAACCAAATTGGGACATCCTGACATGCTGAAAGATGCTCTTTCAAAGTTTGCTTGTTCTTTTCCCTTTCTGACCATTTAGGATTGTTTCTTCTAAGATCCATCTTCTCCTTCGCATTTCATATGTTTTGCTTGCCTCATGTTGTGATGGCATGATTAAAACAAGCTGCATTTAAGACAGTGTGCACATTATTAATGGACATTTGAATGAGATTTGAATAATGTATTTGACTGGAAACATAATCAACACCAAATGAGCTTTAGAAGAAATAGTTGGGAGAGCATGTGGCACACTATTTGACTATTTAGCACTATATAAACATGACAACCATAACATCTAGTCCCTAGTTTCCCCTCTCCACTTATCCCGTTTCTCAAGATGCAGAAGTTTTTGTATGTGAGAATACTAATAAATAATTAATTCTGTTCTTTGTTATACATTCAAAAGTGTTCTTACATTTTTAAGCATTTAAACAGGAAACCTTGCTAATGAATGTAACCAAGTGGTTATGTTACAGGACTGGAAAGCCAGAAGCCCCAACTAATACATGGGAGATATTAATTCAAATCCCATGAGGGAGAAAATAAATTAAATGATTTAATACATCTGAAATAAAATGCTAATCTCATTTGGATGGTTGGAAAAACCCATTTGGTCCACTGATGACCTTTAGAGAAGGAAATCTGCCATCCTTACCCAGCCTGGACTACATGTGGCTACAGATTCAGAAACATGTGCTTGCCTCTGACATGGCTGAGCATCCCATTCGGTTTCAAGGCAAATTAGTAATAGCCAATAAATGCTGGCCTTTCCAGCAGCACCCACATCGCAAAACTGAATGTCCAGTCCAGATCCCCAATCCAAATACTTTTCCCTCTCTACTTATATCTAGCTCTCTCAATATCCTGAAGCTTGTAGGGTTTTGCTTTAATCCCAGCAATGAATGGGGCAGACATCTGCAGTCATTTGAAATGCTGGGAACACCAGTGGTGAAGCAAAAAGCACTGAGTGAAACAAAATGACAGATGAATTTTGATCCATATACCTCAGTATGACTGTGTTCAAAATGATGAGGGGTCTGGATACAGGAAGAAACTGTTCCAATTGGCAGAAGGATCCAGAACCAGAGGGCACCGATTAAAGTGACTGGCAAAAGAAGTAACAGTGTCATAAGGAAAAATGTTTTTACGCAGCGTATGGTTAGGACAGGGGCTGGTTTAGCTCACTGGGCTAAATCGCTGGCTTTTAAAGCAGACCAAGGCAGGCCAGCAGCACGATTCAATTCCCGTACCAGCCTCCCCGAACAGGCGCCGGAATGTGGCGACTAGGGGCTTTTCACAGTAACTTCATTGAAGCCTACTCGTGACCATAAGCGATTTTCATTTCATTCATTTCATTTCATCTGGAATGCACTGCCTCAGTAACCTTTCAAAATATCACAAATAAGAACTTGCATTTGTATAGTGCCTTTACCATATTAAAACATCTCAAAGTACAGGAGCATCATCAGACAAATCACACAGTAAAATATTAGGATAAATTATCAAAATCCTAAATCAATATCCTGGTCAAAACAATGGCCGGGAATCTCTGAGCCTCCTTGCCGCAATCGCGCTCGGCGCGGGGGCGGATAATGGGGCGTCAGACCGCGCTCGGGTCCGGCGCCTTCCCGCGATTCTCCGGGGACTGACGCGGCGCCTGTCGGGGACCATTGAAAAAGGCGATTCCCTGCCGGCAACTGGCCGAGTTCCTGCCGGCATGGTTCACTCATGGTTCCACCTGGCGTGAGCTCGGAGTGGCAGCTGTGGACTCAGTCCGCGGCCGCCTTGGTGGGGACAGGGGGATCCGTCACCGGGGATGTCCTCCAGGACGGCCAGGCTCGTGATCGGGAGCCACAGATCGGCGGGCCCGCATGATCTGGGGGGGGTGGGACATAATGTCGGGGCCAGCCCGCTGTGTGGGTCCGCCACGTTGCGCGGACCCGCGGCCGGTAGTGCATCGGCAGCTGGAGGTGGAAGGACTACTCCAGGGCCCTGCTAGCCCCCTTCAAAACGGGCGTGAATCTCTCTGGACTTTCTCCAGGAAAGTCCAGAGTGATTCGCGCCTGTCTTCTCGCGGGCGTGGGGACATAGCCCATTGTCAGAGAATTCTGCACAATAAGTTTTAATGAGCATCTTAAAGGTGGGAGGTGAAATAAAGCAGTGGAGAGTTGAGGGAGGGAATTCCAGAATTTAGGGCTTTAGCAGCTGAGGGCATGGCTGCCAATGGTGCAGCAATTAACATCAGAATTGCTCAATAGGCCAATATTAAAGGAGCACAGATATCCGGGAGCACTGTCAGACTGGAGAAGATTACAAAGGTAGGGAGGGCTTAAGCCATGGACAGATTTGGTGAGAATTTTAAAATTGGAGCATTGCTTAACCAGGAGCTAGTATAGGTCAGCAAGCACAGGGGTGGTGGGAGAATGCGACTTGCTGCAAGTTCGACATTGCCAGCAGAGTTTTGGATGGCCTCAGGTTTACGGAGGGTAGGATATGGATGACCAGGCAGAGAGCATTGGAACTGTCAAGTCTCGAATTAACAAAGGCAGAGAGGGCTTCAGCAGACAAAACTGAGGCAGGGGCAGAGTCAGGTAATGTTATGGAGGTGGAAATAAGTCATGTTAATGATGGTGCAGGTATGGCTTTGTGGTCAGAAACTCATTTTGTGTCAAATGCGAAACCAAGATTGTGAACAATCTGAACAGTTGTCAGAGAGGGGGATGAAGTTAACAAAAATGATCACAATGCATCAACTTTAAACAGGCTAAAATAACTAATTAATTGTATTTACAATTCAATAATTTCCTGCAGCAAGTATATTTGATAAGTACTCTGCAACATTTCATTGACAATGTATATATTTGAGCCAGAGTGGGGGTGTCACTCCAGGGGTGAAGCTAGTGGAAGGGAGGAAGATTCATGTCTCGAAGTAAGGATGATTATTGGTTATAAGAAGCTGTGGATTCAAGCTTGCATATCAGGATTTAAAGACAAAATCTGGAGGGACACTTCATTGAGACACTGAGGCAGCTCCGCACTGCTGGAGTTGCCATATTTTAGATTTGTGTGGACACAGAAGGCCCCATGACACTTTCTAAAAAAGAACAGGGGAGTTCTCCTGACATTTTTCTCTTAACCAATAATATCAAAGCAGTTGAAATGATTGCTCATCTCATATTCTGTTTGTGGAATCTTGTGATGCACAAATTGGCAACTGTGTTTCCCGACAAAAGCATTAAATAAATGTAAGTTATTTGTTTACAAGGCCAAGGATTTGTAATGTTCTTCAAAGAAAGAAGATCACTCTAGATCATTGACCTAGAGCGTCAAATGTCAATTGCTATTCCAGCTGTCCAAGTAATTTTTGAAACAAAGTAGTTCCTTGAATTTACAGAGAGTATATAAGCCAACTTCTCGAGAATTATGGCATCTGAACAATCTCTAGATTGCCCAAGTAGAACTATCAGGCACATAATGTATTGCAGGAGGTTTTGGAATTTATGTTGTATGATATTCGCATATGGATGTCAAATGTAAATGATGAAATTCGTGCTGGTTTATTTCTTTTTTTAAAAATATATTTTATTGAAAATTTTTGGCCAACCATCACAGTACATTGTGTATCCTTTACACAGTAATATAACAGTATAAATAACAATGGCCTGTTTTATAAACAAAAAATAAATAATATCTAACAAAAAACGAAAACTAACTCTGCCTTCTTCTTTTCCATTCCCTCTATCTTTCTGTGAGGTAGTCGACGAACGGTTGCCACCGCCTGGTGAACCCTTGAGCTGATCCCCTTAGGACAAACTTAATCGGTTCCAGCTTTATAAACCCTGCCATGTCATTTATACAGGTCTCCACCCCCGGGGGCTTGGCTTCCTTCCACATCAACAGTATCCTGCGCCGGGCTACTAGGGATGCAAAGGCCAAAACATCAGCCTCTCTCGCCTCCTGCACTCCCGGCTCTTCTGCAACCCCAAATATAGCCAACCCCCAGCTTGGTTCGACCCGGACCCCCACTACTTTCGAAAGCACCTTTGTCACCCCCACCCAAAACCCCTGTAGTGCCGGACATGACCAGAACATGTGGGTATGATTTGCTGGGCTTCTCGAGCATCTCGCACACCTATCTTCCACCCCAAAAAATTTACTGAGCCGTGCTCCAGTCATATGCGCTCTGTGTAACACCTTGAATTGTATCAGGCTTAGCCTGGCACACGAGGACGATGAGTTTACCCTACTTAGGGCATCCGCCCACAGCCCCTCCTCAATCTCCTCCCCCAGCTCTTCTTCCCATTTCCCTTTCAGCTCATCTACCATAATCTCCCCCTCGTCCCTCATTTCCCAATATATATCTGACACCTTACCGTCCCCCACCCATGTCTTTGAGATCACTCTGTCCTGCACCTCTTGCGTCGGGAGCTGCGGGAATTCCCTCACCTGTTGCCTCGCAAAAGCCCTTAGTTGCATATACCGGAATGCATTCCCTTGGGGCAACCCATATTTCTCGGTCAGCGCTCCCAGACTTGCAAACTTCCCATCCACAAACAGATCTTTCAATTGTGTTACTCCTGCTCTTTGCCATATTCCAAATCCCCCATCCATTCTCCCCGGGGCAAACCTCTGATTATTTCTTATCGGGGACCCCACCAAGGCTCCCGTCTTTCCCCTATGCTGTCTCCACTGTCCCCAAATTTTCAAAGTAGCCACCACCACCGGGCTTGTGGTGTATTTCTTCGGTGAGAACGGCAATGGGGCCGTCACCATAGCTTGTAGGCTAGTCCCCCTACAGGACGCCCTCTCCAGTCTCTTCCACGCCGCACCCTCCTCTTCTCCCATCCACTTACTCACCATTGAGATATTGGCGGCCCAGTAGTACTCACTTAGGCTCGGTAGTGCCAGCCCCCCCCTATCCCTACTACGCTGTAAAAATCCCTTCCTCACTCTCGGGGTCTTCCCGGCCAACACAAAACTCATGATACTCTTTTCAATCCTTTTGAAAAAAGCCTTCGTGATCACCACCGGGAGGCACTGAAACACAAAGAGGAATCTCGGGAGGACTACCATTTTAACCGCCTGCACCCTCCCTGCCAATGACAGGGACACCATGTCCCATCTCTTGAAGTCCTCCTCCATTTGTTCCACCAACCGCGTTAAATTTAACCTATGCAATGTACCCCAATTCTTGGCTATCTGGATCCCCAAGTAACGAAAGTCCCTCGTTACCTTCCTCAACGGTAAATCCTCTATTTCTCTGCTCTGCTCCCCTGGATGCACCACTAACAACTCACTTTTCCCCATGTTCAGTTTATATCCCGAAAATTCTCCAAACTCCCGAAGTGTCCGCATTATCTCTGGCATCCCCTCCGCCGGGTCCGCTACATATAACAACAAATCATCCGCATACAGAGATACCCGGTGTTCTTCTCCTCCTCTGAGTACTCCCCATCACTTCCTGGAACCCCTGAATGCTATTGCCAGGGGCTCAATCGCCAGTGCAAACAATAACGGAGACAGAGGGCATCCCTGCCTTGTCCCTCTATGGAGCCGAAAGTATGCAGATCCCCATCCATTCGTGACCACACTCGCCATCGGGGCCCTATACAAGAGCTGTACCCATCTAACATACTCATCTCCAAAACCAAATCTCCTCAGCACCTCCCACAAATAATCCCACTCCACTCTATCAAATGCTTTCTCGGCATCCATCGCCACCACTATCTCCGCTTCCCCCTCTGGTGGGGGCATCATCATTACCCCTAGCAGCCTCCGTATATTCGTATTCAGCTGTCTCCCCTTCACAAACCCAGTTTGGTCCTTGTGGACCACCCCCGGGACACAGTCCTCTATCCTCATTGCCATTACCTTGTCCAGAATCTTAGCGTCTACATTTAGGAGGGAAATAGGTCTATAGGACCCGCATTGCAGCGGGTCCTTTTCCTTCTTTAGGAGAAGCGATATCATTGCTTCAGACATAGTCGGGGGCAGCTGTCCCCTTTCCTTTGCCTCATTAAAGGTCCTCATCAGTAGCGGGGCGAGCAAGTCCACATATTTCCTATAAAATTCAACTGGAAATCCATCCAGTCCCGGAGCCTTCCCCGCCTGCAAGCTCCTAATTCCTTTCACTACTTCCTCTATTTCGATCTGTGCTCCCAGTCCCACCCTCTCCTGCTCCTCCACCTTAGGAAATTCCAGCTGGTCCAGAAAGCCCATCATTCTCTCCCTCCCATCCGGGGGTTGAGCTTCGTATAATCTTTTATAAAATGCCTTGAACACTCCATTCACTCTCTCCGCTCCCCGCTCCATCTCTCCTTCCTCATCCCTCACTCCCCCTATTTCCCTCGCTGCTCCCCTTTTCCTCAATTGGTGGGCCAGTAACCTGCTCGCCTTCTCCCCATATTCGTACTGTACACCCTGTGCCTTCCTCCACTGTGCCTCTGCAGTACCCGTTGTCAGCAAGTCAAATTCTACGTGTAGCCTTTGTCTCTCCCTGTACAGTCCCTCCTCCGGTGCCTCCGCATATTGCCTGTCCACCCTCAGAAGTTCTTGCAGCAACCGCTCCCATTCCCTACTCTCCTGCTTTCCTTTATGTGCCCTTATTGATATCAGCTCCCCTCTAACCACTGCCTTCAGCGCCTCCCAGACCACTCCCACCTGGACCTCCCCATTATCATTGAGTTCCAAGTACTTTTCAATGCACCCCCTCACCCTTAGACACCCCCCCTCATCTGCCATTAGTCCCATGTCCATTCTCCAGGGTGGGCGCCCTTCTGTTTCCTCCCCTATCTCCAAGTCCACCCAGTGTGGAGCGTGATCCGAAATGGCGATAGCCGTATACTCCGTTCCCCTCACCTTCGGGATCAACGCCCTTCCCAAAACAAAAAAGTCTATTCGCGAATAGACTTTGTGGACATAGGAGAAGAACGAAAACTCCTTACTCCTAGGTCTGCTAAATCTCCACGGGTCTACTCCTCCCATCTGCTCCATAAAATCTTTAAGCACCTTGGCTGCTGCCGGCCTCCTTCCAGTCCTGGACCTCGACCTGTCCAGCCCTGGTTCCAACACCGTATTGAAATCTCCCCCCATTACCAACTTTCCCACCTCTAGGTCTGGGATGCGTCCTAGCATACGCCTCATAAAATTGGCATCATCCCAGTTCGGGGCATATACGTTTACCAAAACCACCGTCTCCCCCTGTAATTTGCCACTCACCATCACGTATCTGCCCCCGCTATCCGCCACTATAGTCTTTGCCTCAAACATTACCCGCTTCCCCACTAATATAGCCACCCCCCTGTTTTTCGCATCTAGCCCCGAATGAAACACCTGCCCCATCCATCCTTTGTGTAGTCTAACCTGGTCTATCAGTTTCAAGTGCGTCTCCTGTAACATAACCACGTCTGCCTTAAGTTTCTTAAGGTGTGCGAGTACCCTTGCCCTTTTTATCGGCCCGTTCAGCCCTCTCACATTCCACGTGATCAGCCGGGTTGGGGGGCTTTTTACCCCCCCCACTTGTCGATTAGCCATCCCCTTTTTCCAGCTCCTCCCCCGGTTCCCACGCAGCTGTGTCCCCCCCCCAGGCGGTGCCCTCCCGCCCACCCCACCCCATACCAGCTCCCCCCTCTCCCCAGCAGCAGCAGCAACCCAATAATTCCCCCCTCACCCCCCCCCGCTAGATCCCCCACTAGCGTAGTTACACCCCCCCATGTTGCTCCCAGAAGTCAGCAAACTCTGGCCGACCTCGGCATCCCCCCGTGACCTCGGCTCGCACCGTGCGACGCCCCCTCCTTCCTGCTTCCCTATTCCCGCCATGATTATCATAGCGCGGGAACCAAGCCCGCGCTTCACCCTTGGCCCCGCCCCCAATGGCCAACGCCCCATCTCCTCCACCTCCTTTCCTCCCCCCACCACCACCTGTGGAAGAGAGAAAAGTTACCACATCGCAGGATTAATAACATAAAACTCCTCTTTCCCCCCTTTTTACCCCCCTCTTCGCCCCCCCATACTCGCCCCACCACTTTGTTTCAAACGTTCTTTTTAATAACCCGATCATTCCAATTTTTCTTCCACGATAAAAGTCCACGCCTCATCCGCCGTCTCAAAGTAGTGGTGCCTCCCTTGGTATGTGACCCACAGTCTTGCCGGTTGCAGCATCCCGAATGTTATCTTCTTTTTGTGAAGCACCGCCTTGGCCCGATTAAAGCTCGCCCTCCTTCTCGCCACCTCCGCACTCCAGTCTTGGTATACGCGGATCACCGCGTTCTCCCACTTACTGCTCCGAGTTTTCTTTGCCCATCTAAGGACCATCTCTCTGTCCTTGAAACGGAGGAATCTCACCACTATGGCTCTGGGAATTTCTCCTGCTCTCGGTCCTCGCGCCATCACTCGGTATGCTCCCTCCACCTCCAGCGGGCCCGCCGGGGCCTCCGCTCCCATTAACGAGTGCAGCATCGTGCTCACATATGCCCCGACGTCCGCTCCCTCCGCACCTTCAGGAAGACCAAGAATCCTTAAGTTATTCCTCCTCGCGTTGTTCTCCAGCACCTCCAGTCTTTCCACACATCGTTTATGGTGTGCCTCGTGCATCTCCGTCTTCACCACCAGGCCCTGTATGTCGTCCTCATTCTCGGCAGCCTTTGCCTTCACGACCCGAAGCTCCCGCTCCTGGGTCTTTTGCTCATCCTTTAGCCCTTCGATCGCCTGTAATATCGGGGCCAACAGCTCTTTCTTCATTTCCTTTTTGAGTTCTTCCACACAGCATTTCAAGAACTCTTGTTGTTCAGGGCCCCATATTAAACTGCCACCTTCCGACGCCATCTTGGTTTTTGCTTGCCTTCCTTGCCGCTGCTCTAAGGGATCCACTGCAATCCGGCCACTTTCCCCTCCTTTTTCCATCCGTATCCAGGGGGAATTCCCTTCTGGTTTACCGCACAGCGTTTTTAGCCGTTAAAATTGCCGTTGGGGCTCCTATTAAGAGCCCAAAAGTCCGTTCCACCGGGAGCTGCCGAAACGTGCGACTTAGCTGGTCATCGCCGCACCCGGAAGTCTGCTGGTTTATTTCTAACACTAGCATTCTTAACAAAGAGAAACGCATTGAATATAATCCACTGCTTAAAATTTCAAAAATGATCAATGTCTATGCTAAAATAGTGAACAAAGAGATTCTATATGAATGTGGTAAACATTGGATGGTTGTGTCACTGTGCAGAATTTAAGACCTTAAATTTCTTTGAAGGCGGAGCAGTCAATTATAATTATTTTGACACATGATAATGATGCAGATTCTCAAAATATCTTTTGCTAAGACTGGGTCAGGAGGACTCGTGGAATACTGATAAAAATGTAAACTCACATTGCCTAGAATCTTAGCTACCTTGACATCTTAGTGTCTGCATGGCACATTCTGTTCTGGGATCTTACTGTCTGCAAACTGATGACTATATTTCTTACATTACAACAGTGACTACAATTCAAAAAGCACCTTATTGGCTATAAAACACTTTGGAGCTTTTTGAGGTCATGAAAGGTGTTATAGAAATGCACATTCCTTTTTTTCTATGTCCTAGAATTCTGATTCTTAATCCTGTGAAGTTCTGCTCTTTGTATGGACCCTTGGTTGGTGGAAAATACAGATAAAGCAGATCTAATATTTACACATCCCCTTTAACTTTACACACTGAGCTGATTTACAAGAACAAAGTAATCTACTCTCCCTTTTCAAATAGAGATTTCTTTTTTACCCCACATTAAGAATGTTGTGTGGTGCTGTTCACAGAATCCATCCTGTCTGCACCAGGGGCGAGATTCTCCGACCGCCCCGCCGGGTCGGAGAATCACCGGGGGCTGGCGTGAATCCCGCCCCCGCCGGTTGACAAATTCTCCACCACCGGATATTTGGCGGGGGCGGGAATCGCGCCGCGCCGGTTGGCGGGCCGGATGGGCCGAAGTCCCGCCGCTAAAATGCCTGTCCCGCCGGCATAGATTAAACCACCTACCTGTACCGGCGGGACAAGGCGGCGTGGGCGGGCTCCGGGGTCCTGGGGGTGGCGCGGGGCGATCTGGCCCCGGGGGTGCCCCCACGGTGGCCTGGCCCGCGATTGGGGCCCACCGATCCGCGGGCGGGCCTGTGCCGTGGGCGCACTCTTTCCCTTCCGCCTTCGCCACGGTCTCCACCATGGCGGAGGCGGAAGAGACTCCCTCCACTGCGCATGTGCGGAGATGCCGTGAGCGGCCGCTGACGCTCCAGCGCATGCGCCGCCCGGAGATGTCATTTCTGCGCCAGCTGGCGGGGTACCAAAGGCCTTTTCCGCCAGCTGGCGGGGCGGAAATCAGTCCGGCGTGGGCCTAGCCCCTTAAGGTTGGGGCTCGGCCCCCAAAGATGCGGAGCATTCCGCACCTTCGGGGCGGCGCGATGCCCAACTGATTTGCGCCGTTTTGGGCACCAGTCGGCGGACATCGCGCCGTTTCCGGAGAATTTCGCCCCAGTTCTCCAAATGAGCATTATGACTTAGTGCTGTTCCCCTGCCTTTCCCCCATACTCCTGCACCTTGTTTCTATTCAAGGAATCATCTAATGTCCTTTTGAATGCCTCAATTGAACCTGCCTCCACCACACTCCCAGGTAGTGCATTCCAGACCCCAACCATTCAGTGTGTGAAAAAGTTATTTCTCACATCTGGGGCGTCATTCTCCGACCCCCCAACGGGTCGGAGAATGGCTGTTGGCCGCCATGAATCCCGCCCCCGCCGGTTGCCGAAGTCTCCGGTACCGGAGATTGGGCGGGGGCGGGAATCGGGCCGCGCCGGTTGGCGGGCCCCCCCGCTCAATTCTCCGGCCCGGATGGGCCGAAGTCCCGCCGAGAAATTGCCTGTCCCACCGGCGTAAATGAAAGTAGGTATTTACCGGCGGGACAAGGCGGTGTGGGTGGGCTCCGGGGTCCTTGGGGGGGCGCGGGGCGATCTGACCCCGGGGGGTGCCCCCACGGTGGCCTGACCCGCGATCGGGGCCCACCGATCCGCGGGCTGGCCTGTGCCGTGGGGGCACTCTTTCCCTTCCGCCTCCGCAACGGCCTCCACCATGGTGGAGGCGGAAGAGACTCTCCCCACTGCGCATACGCGGGAAACTGTCAGCGTCCGCTGACGCTCCTGCGCATGCGCCGCCCGGGGATGTCATTTCCGCGCCAGCTGGCGGGGCAACAAACGCCGTTTCCGCCAGCTGGCGGGGCGGAAATCCCTCCGGCGCCGGCCTAGCCCCTCAATGTTGGGACTCGGCCCCCAAAGATGCGGAGCATTCCGCACCTTTGGGGCGGTGCGATGCCCGTCTGATTGGCGCCGTTTTGGGCGGCAGTCGGCGGACATCGCGCCGTTGGGGGAGAATTTCGCCCCAGATTTGTTTCTTTTCCAAATCATCTTAAATCTGTGTCTTGTTCTCAATCCTTTTACGAGCGGGAACAGTTTCTCCCTGTCTACTCTGTCCAGTCTCCTAATCATTTTGAACATCGCTGTTAAATAGCCTTCTTCTCTCCAAGGAGAACAATCCCAATCTCTCCAATCTATCCTCATAACTGAAGTTTCTCATTCCTGGAACCATTCTTGTAAATCTGTCCTGTACTCTCTCCAATGCATTCACGTCCTTCCTATAGTGTGGTGCCCGGAGCTGTACTCCAACTGAGTTCTAACTAGTGTCTTGTATAAGTTCCTTGCCCTTGTACACGATGCCCCGATTAATAAAACCCAGAATGCTATATATATATATATTTTTTCTTTATCCATTCATGAGGCAGCACGGTCGCACAGTGGATAGCATTGAGGCTTCACAGCGCCAGGGCCCTAGGTTCGATTCCCCGCTGGGTCACTGTCTGTGCGGAGTCTGCACGTTCTCCTCGTGTCTGCGTGGGTTTCCTCCGGGTGCTCCGGTTTCCTCCCACAGTCCAAAGATGTGCAGGTTAGGTGGATTGGCCATGCTAAATTGCCCTTAGTGTTCAAAAAGATTAGGAGGCATTATTGGGTTATGGGGATAGGGTGGAAGTGAGGGCTTAAGTGGGTCAGTGCCGACTCGATGGGCCGAATGGCCTCCTTCTGCACTGTATGTTCTATGTTATGTCTATGGAACGTGGGAATCACTGTCTGAGTCAGCATATATTGCCCATCCCTAATTGCCCTTGAGGGGACAGTTAAGAGTCGACCACATTGTTGTGGGTCTAGAGTCACATATAGGCCAGTCTGAGTAAGGACGGCAGTTTTCCTTCCCTAAAGGACATTAGTGAACCAGATGGGTTTTTACGACAATCGACAATGTTTTCATGGTCATCATTAGACTTTTAATTGAATTCAAATTTCACCATCTGCAGTGGCGGGATTTGAACCTGGGTCCTCAGAGCATCACTCAGGATCTCTGGTTTACTAGTCCAGTGACAATACCACTACACCATCGCCTCCCTTTATTAACTGCTCTCACCACATGTCCTGCCACCTTCAATAACCTATGCACATAAACACCCAGGTCCCTCTACTCCTGCACCCCCTTTCAGAATTTTACTCTTTATTTTATATTGTCTCTCCATGTTCTTCCTACCAAAATGAATCACCTCACATTTCTCCACATTGAACTTCATCTGCCACCGATCTGCTCACTGCACCAACTTGTCTATGTCCTTTTGAAGTTCTACACTGTCCTCTTCACAGTTTACAACACTTCCAAGTTTTGTATCATCCACAAACTTTGAAACTGTCCACTGCACACCAAGATCTAGATCATTTAGTAGATATCAGGAAAAGCAAGGGTACCAACACCGGCCCCTGGGGAACACCAGCACAAACCTTCTTCCAGTCCGAACGCTATCCATTGATTATTACTCTCTGCATCCTAGTATTCAACCAATTTTGTATCCATATTGCTACTCTCTCTTTTATTCATGAGCTATAATTTTTCTCGTAAGTCTCTTGTGTGGTACTGTATTGAATGCCTTCTGACAGTCGATGTGCATCACATCAACAGCAATACCCTGATTGACCCTTTCTGTTACCCCCTCAAAAAACTCCAAAAGTTAGTTATACACAATTTCCCCATAAGAAATCCATGCTGGCTCTTCCTAATCAACCCACATTTTTCTATGTGACGACTAATCCTTTCCTGAATAATTGTTTCTAGATGCTTGCTCACTATTGATGTTAAACTGACTGGCATTTAATTACTGGGGCTATCCTTACAAGGACATAACATTTGCAATTCTCCAGTCCTCTGGGGTTTAGAGAAGACTGGAAGATGCTGGCCAGGTAAAGGACATGGGTGATCCTGATGGGTTTTTACCACAATCAACATTCGTTTCCCTGTCATCCTTAGACTTTTAATTTCATATTTTAATTTAATTTCAATGTCGCCATCTGCCATGATGGGATACGAACCAGATCATTACCCTGCATTACTAGTCCCATGAAAACATTCCTGTTCCTCCAGGTCCACAAGAAGTGCTGCAAAGTCAGATTTCCTCAGGCCTAGGGAAGCCAGACTGCAGCTGTTAAAATAAAAGCAACATTAAATGGAGGTACAATACCTCCTTACCGACTGGCCAGCACCTTCCCACCCCCTCCTGAGAGGATTCCCCCTCCCCTGACACCGTAAATGAGCTTGGGAACATCAAAATTGTGAACTGATTGTTTCAAATGGTAGCCCAGAATCAACTAACTTCAGTTACATCAGAATATAGGAACAGGAGGAGGCCATTCAGCCCTTTGAACCCATTCCACCTTTCAGTGAGATTGTGGCTGGTCTGCAACCTAAATCCACCACCTGCCCTTTTACCCATTCCTCTTAATGTCCTCGGCAAACAATAATCTATTAATCTCAGATTTAAACCAACTATTAATCGAGCATCAATTGTCATTTGTAGTCAGGAGTCCCCAAATTATTCAAACCTTTGTGTTTCCTAATCCTGTTCCTGAAAAGCCTGGCTCTTATTCCCAGGCTATACTCTCTAGTTCTAGATTCCCTAACCAGCGGAAATAGTTACTCTCAATCTGCCCTATCTGCTTCCCCTAATATCTTGAAAATTCAGACAAATCAATCGTTAACCTCCTAAATGATACAGAAACATCGCCAAGTTTGTGTAATTGCTCCTCGTAACTTAACCCTTGGTGTTCAGGCGTCATCCTAATAAATCAAAGTCATACTCTCTCTGAGATCAATTCTAAAGGGAAGATTAGATGAAGCATGTCAGCACAATACTTTCAGACCTGGATTAATCCACATTGACACCAGAAGGAGCAGAGCAGATTATTCAGTATCTGCTATGCAGGTTTGCACATTCTCCCATGTCTACGTGGGTTTCCTCCGGGTGCTCAGGTTTCCTCCCACAGTCCAAAGGTGTGCAGGTTAGTTGGATTGACCATGATAGAATGGCCTCCTTCTGCACTGTAGGGATTTTATGGATTCTATTCTATTGGACCATAGCCAAAAGTCCTGATGAGGCCTTTCCACATGTGCCATATAAAGGGACACATGATTGAGAATATTTAGGGTACAGATGTAATCTTTCCCAGAAAATGGCAATTAATGAAAGTGTGCAGACTAGATAGATGGATGTAAGATTGGAAAAGAAGGTCCATTTCATCCATTGTACACAGCATACGCATTAACCTGATGAAGACATACAATCTTGGAGTGGTTGGTGAGAAGATTGTCAAAAAGAGTTCTATGACAATATTATTTCCTCCTCAACCCTGTTATTACCTAATATCAAGGACAATTTGTCCTGTTACAATCTCTGTCCAACGAACATAACTCATTTACTTGATGGTGTCCAAGGCTTTGATCATTGCACAGTCTAAATTAGAGGGCCTCACAGACTATCGAGAGCCTGTGAAAACCTTTCACCCCACTGCAAAAGATAGATATAGAAGTATAGAATATAGATAGATGCTTAGATAGATACATAGATAGATACCATAGAAAAGTTACGGAACAGAAAAAGGCCATTCAGTCCATCGGTGTCTGTACCGGCCAAAAAAACTGTCTGCCCATTCTAGTCCCATTTTACAGCTCCAGCCAGTAGACTTGCAGGTTACAACACTTCAGGTTTGGATCCAGGTACCCTTTAAATATGTGCCCCACATTGCAACATTCATTGTTTGCGGAGTGCTTCTTGTTGAGTAAAAGCAACTCCTGAGATTCAAAGGATTTGCCTCCACCCTATCTTAAACATGACTCAGTGCAGGATCAGACAGGGACTTCATCCCAATTGGAAGGAGAAGCCAGAATAATGAACTAAAGCCAAACGAGGGAGAAAGAGGTTAATTTACAATATGCCCAGAATTCGAGGAGCATTTCAGATTTTAATTACAGTATGTCTATTATATGATGAGATCTATAATGATTAAAATGTCATCTGCACTAGGAGACAAAATTTGATGGAATTTTGTAAAGAAGGATGACAGGATTCATCTTGATTTGGTGTCAAAGCGGACTGTTCCTCTGACGTCAGAGAAACATTGTTTTTTCCCAAATGAAACATTACAGCTGGATTAATGCTCGATAACACATTAACATAGTTCTGAACTTGGCAGGGCATACTGTTTGTCATGAATTGCCTTAAAGTTAAACAAAAAGAAGTCTGTCTCACCCCTAAAGTGTATAAGTGAAATTAAATCAGATGGACAACAATCCTGTCCTCAGAGGACTTGAAGCTACAGCTCAAAATTCCCCTTAAACTTTGACACCATTGGCACTGGTTCAGCAGCCACCCTAAGATACCATAAGGATAGACAACATGGGAAATGGAAGTTTCTCACTGTCGTAGAATAGATCCTCCTTTTGAAACTGTGGCCGGGCACTTTGCCAAGGCAATGCAGGCAGAGTTCAAAGTTGCGTGCAGCCTATTCTGCATCTGAGCTGAAGTTGCCAATCTATGGAAACGTCAGAGCTGATTAATCGCTCGAGCAGTGTCACCCTGCACCACACTGAGCATACATCTCTGAAAAAAGTCCCTGAACAGGCGAGGGAAACACACACTCAGAGGGAGCAGGATTAAAGGAATAGATCAGGGTTTGAATTTTCCTGCACTTTCATCAATCAGTGAAACGGGGGGCGGGATTCTTCGTAGCCCGACGCTGAAATCGGGAACAGCGATCGGGCAGAGAATGGCTCCCGCCGCTGGAATCAGGGCAGGCGCCAGTTTGATGCCGGGTCGCGATGCCCCACCCCCTCCGAATCGCGGGCAGTCGTAATCCCATGATGCTCCGCCTCCGAGGGGCCGAGTTCCCGATGGCGTGGGCCACAAGTGAAAGGGCCTGGGAAAGGGCTGCAGCTTGTCAGCCCTGCGCATGTGCAGCACGGGACCTGGAGATTCTCCAAGCGCATTCCGCGGGTGTTTCACGTGGCCACAGTGCTAACCCCTCACCGGTAGCAGAATCAGTGAGGGTTTCTTGCCAATTTTCCCATCGTGAAACACCACGGATCCTCCATTGGCATCGGAACCTAGCCTCAGAAATGGAGAATCCAGCCCAGGATCTTCATTATCACAGAATCACAGAATAGTTCTGTGGCAGAAGGAGGCAATTTGGCCCATTGTGTTAGCATCAGCTCTCCAAATGAGCATCGTGACTCAGTGCCATTCCCCTGCCTTTTCCCTGTACTCCTGCACATTGTTTCTATTCGAATAATCATCCAAAGCACTCTTGAATGCCTCAAAGTGCTTTAATTAAATAATTAAATCATTTGATTTTTCCACATACAAATGCAAACACTCCAAAACCCCTGACAGACCTTTAATAGCTTTCTCATGTGATTCTTCACCCTTGGCAACTTCAAAGGACAATGGGCAGAATTTTATAAGAAAATGGCAAACTGTTTGGGTCTGACTGAAAACCAGTATGTTTTTCTCCAGAAACACAGACAAGTTTCCAAACCAGGGCAGGGTTTTCCAGCTGCGGCCGCCCAGTGACCAGAAATAATTCCCACCCGAGGTCAACGGACCTTTACATGGTCCCCGTCCAGTCTGTGGCGGTCTTGCGGCGGGCAAGGCCAAAAAGTCCAGCCCCAGGTCTTCTCGCGCTGCAAAAGGAAATCGGGGGAGGGAGGGTCGCAGTTTGCAGCATCAGTTTGGGTGGGGCCTGGTACAGCTGGCAAACCAGCTGGACAGAGATCAGGGCACCATCCCCTGGTACTGCCAGGGAGTAGTGCTCAGGGACCACTGCTAGGGTGCCAGGGGCCAATTCCCAGCCTTGGCCCTCAACCCCTCAACCCCTCAACCCCAGGGCCTCCAGCACCTCCCCACCCCCAGCATGGCTGTCATGACTGACCTTTGAGTTCGAAAACCACTAGTGAATCATGCCAAAGCGACATCACACTGCAAAGAGGTGGGGAGTTGGGGGAGGGGGGTGCATATTTCACAGGGCCAGGCGCTACAGTGTACTGTAAAGCCTCTTAATTATATTGAAATGCATGTAAATTTGTAGAACTCAGGTTCACACCCATCACATCGCCGGTGGGGCGGGGAAGATCTTTAACCTAGATCTATTGGGGCAAAACCTGTTCTGACCCTCTGACAAAATTTAATGGCCATGACAGGAGTTGTGCCCATGGCCAATGGACCCAAAAAGTCGCACCCAATGTTGCAAACAGTCTCTACTCCAGGAGTGCACCTTTTAGTCTTTCTGCACCATTTTGGTGGGATAGAGGACCACATATATAAATTGTAACGCTCCTGCTATGTATCACAAGCAGCTGGTATGAAGAGCTCTTGGTGTGAAGATTAAGGGATTTTTTTTATCCCAGTGTGGCAGCATCTCTAAGGCCATCCCTTTCCAAACCCTTTGCTAATGACATTCAAAGCAGGATGAAGCAGAGTGCAGGAATTAAGGGACAGAATTAAGCTGCTTGTATCATGGGCCAGATCACAGAACATGTGGCCTCCAGCAATAGTCTGGACATTCCTGTCCAACGTTTATCTGCTCTCGTGTTTGTGGAAGAGGGTGTCGCTAGTGTCAGAAACCAATCCAAGAAATAAAACCCGGAGTAAACAGTAACTTATGAACCAATTTGAAACAGTTAGAAACGCATCTTCTGAAAGACTAGGTGAAGTTTTTCACCACAGAGCTATGGTACAGTATCTGATATTGGCTTGAGCTTTCCCTTCTCCAGGTAGTACAGAGTAGAAGTGGGATTTCTGCCCATTAATCCAATCCCACCATCACCCAACTTCTAGGGCTGGTCTCATTATTGAGGTAAGACAGACTCCTGGTGGGATCCCAGGCACAAGAGGGAATCCACTGGGACTGGAGATGGACAGGACAACAGTGTTGCTACAGAGGGACCCATATAGGACCAGAAGAAGAAGGAGGCGATTGGATGAATTATTTTTAGTTTTGGTCCTCGGACTAGTCCTAAAATCACTAGGAGCTTGGACTTCAGGAGGTACCCAATCCCAAGACCATTCCATAAAAGACTGGCCTCAGTAGGCCTTCCTCAGCAGCTTGAGGGGCTGCAGGCACCTCCACCCAATGGTACTGATGTCAGTGGGGTCAGTGCCCGAAGACAGAGAAGTGATGCAATGGAATGGGCTCTGCCCAACCTCGCTATGGCCTGGTGGCAGGAAGGAATATCAGCCAGGAAGATCTCCCTGGCTGGGATGCCGCTATTCTATCCAATGGTGTGGTGTAATTTAGGAAATTCCAAGCCCCTCTTTCAAATCGTTCTGCACAGCTGACAAGGCAGAGTAGTGCTGCCAATTTCATTTCACTGCATCATATTTCAGCTCAACCCCTTTAGTCTTTGGAGAGTAGGATGGAAAGTCACATTTTCCATGATATTTAGAAGAATCCTTACTAAATAAAAAAAATTTAAATCACAGGAGGTCCACTGGGACAGCTGGGCACATTAGAAATGCTGACTTTACATTAGGCTGGATTCCAAATAGAAAATCCAAGTAGTGTCAGGACACCGGCTAACTCGACACATCTTAATTCCAGTTTGCATAAGAGGCAGATCAGGATTCAACTGTTGAGCCACAATGACCCATTTTGCTTTGATTCACATCTGAATGGTTTAATAGCAACCAAGAAATCACACACTAATATAAGCCAGAGAGTCATGCAGTCACTGGTGTATTGTTTGACTTGGTGTTTACTCACATCTGGGTGGGTTCTTGAGAAATCCATGGACTCTGTCTTGGTCGCATCTATCATTTACTATATAGTGTGGTGTGATCAACCATAGTTCATCTGTTACTTCACATGTACATGCTCGTCCATATGCTTTTTAAAAAAAAATTGAAAGTACCCAATTCATTTTTTCTAATTAAGGGACAATTTAGCGTGGCCAATCCACCTACCCATGGTTGTGGGGGTGAAACCCACGCAAACACGGGGAGAATGTGCAAATTCCACATGGACAGTGACCCAGGACCGGGATCCATTCTGGGACCTCGGCGCCGTTATGCAGCAGTGCTATCCACTGTGCCACCGTGCTGCCCCTTTTAAAAAATTAATTTAGAGCAGCCAATTATTTTTCTTTTCCAATTAAAGGGCAATTTAGCGTGGCCAATCCACCTAACCATCACATCTTTGGGTTGTGGGGGTGAATCCCATGCAGACAGTCCATATGCTTCTTAAATGTTGTAAGTGTACCTGCTCCACCACCCTCTCAGTCAGCGCTTTCCATTCTTCCACCACCCTCTAGGTGAAAAAATGTTTCCTCAGGTCTCCTCTAAACCACATACTCCTCACCTTAAACCTATGCCCTCTGGTCTTAGACACCTCTTCCATGGGGAAAATATTCTTATGATCTACCCTATCATAATTTTGTACACCTCTATCAGATCCGCCCTCAGCCTCCTCTGCTACAGGGAAAACAAACCCAGCCAATCCAGTCTCTCATCATAGCAGAAACGTTCCATCCCAGGCAACATAGTGGTGAATCTCCTCTGTACCCCCTCCAGTGCAATCACATCCTTCCAATGATGTGGCGACCAGAATGGCACACCATATTTAATCTGTGGCCGAACCAATATTTTATAAAGTTGTATCAAGACTTCCCTGCTCCTATATGGTGACACAGTGGTTAGCACTGCTGCCGCACAGCACCAGGGACCAGGGTTCAATTCCGGCCTTGGGTGACTGTCTGTCTGGATTTTGCACATTCTCCCTGTGTCTGCATGGGTTTCCTCCGGGTACTCCGGTTTCCTCCCACAGTCCAAAGAGGTGCAGATTAAGTGGGGTTATGGGGATAGGGCGGGTGAATGGACATAGGTAGGGCGTTGTTTCAGAGGGTCGGTGCAGACTTGATGGGCTGAATGGCCTCCTTCTGCACTGTAGGAATTCTATGGTTCTGTGGTTGGGATGGCATGGTGGCACAGTGGTTAGCACTGCTGCCTCACAGTGCCAGGGTCCTGATTCAATTCCAGTCTCGGGTGATTGTGGGGAGTTTGCACTTTCTCCCCATGTTTGCGTGGGATTCCTCTGGGTGCTCTGGCTTCCTCCCACAGTCCAAAGATGTGCAGGTTAGGTGGATTGGTCATGCTCCTCAATGTCCAAAAGGTTAGGTGAGGTTAGGGGGATAGGTTTGGGGCGTGGGCTTAGGTAGGGTACTCTTTCCAAGGGTCGGTGCAGACTCAATGGGCCAAATGGCTGAACACTGATTTTACATTCCACACCCTGGCTAATGAAGGCAAGTATTCAGTATGCCTTCTTTATCATCCTATCTACCTGCGCTGCCATCTTCAGGGATCTATGGACTTGTACACCAAGGTCCCTTTTTCCTCAATAGTCTTTAGGAACCTACCGTTCATTGTGTATATCCTACCCTTATTATACCACCCAAAATGCATCACCTTACACTTATCAGGATCCCATGGGCTCTAACCTTTTGGACCTGCGTTCCATGTGGGACCTTGTCAAAAGCCTTACTGAAGTCCATGTAAACCACATAAACTGCACCACCCTCATTAATATTTTTAGTTACCTTTTCAAAAAACTTAGTTAAATTAATTAGACAGGATCGCCCACCAATGAATCTGTGCTGACTATCCCTGATCAATCCCTGCCTTTCCAACTGTTTATTAATCCTGCCCCCCAGAATTATTCCTAATTATTTCCCTATCACTGACATTAGACTAACTGGTCTGTAATTACCTGGCTTATCTCTGCTGCCCTTCCACATTTGCTATCTTCAGTCATCTGGCACTTCACCTGTGGCCAGCGAAAATATAAATATTTCTGTCAGGGCCCCAGCAATTTCCTCCCTTGCCTCCCATTGCAGCCTGGGATACATTTAATCGGACCCTTGGGATTTATGCACATTTATGGCCTCATCCTTATTATTCTTAACGTGCCCTCAAACTTTACCATCCCAACTGCAATCTCCAACTACCATGTCTTTCTTCTGTGTGAATACCGATGAAAAATATTTATTCAAGACCTCATCCATGACCTCTGGCTCCACGAGTAGATTCTCTGAGTGAGGTTCAGCCCTACATTCCTTTGTCCCTTAGCTCTTGAGGGAGATTAGGGGCGGAAGTCTAGGGATCACTGGTTCATGCCTGAATCCTATCACTGTGATAGAATGAAATATTCACACTGAGTGGGTCAAACCAATTGAGCGCCAGTGAGAAGAACTGTGTCCAGATGGGGGAAAGCGCTATGCCACTGGGAGGAGGATCAAAGGCCTTAAGTGGGCAGCACGGTAGCCTTGTGGATAGCACAATTGCTTCACAGCTCCAGGGTCCCAGGTTCGATTCCGGCTTGGGTCACTGTCTGTGCGGAGTCTGCACGTCCTCCCCGTGTGTGCGTGGGTTTCCTCCGGGTGCTCCGGTTTCCTCCCACAGTCCAAAGATGTGCAGGTTAGGTGGATTGGCCATGATAAATTGCCCTTAGTGTCCAAAATTGCCCTTAGTGTTGGGTGGGGTTACTGGGTTATGGGGATAGGGTGGAGGTGTTGACTTTGGGTAGGGTGCTCTTTCCAAGAGCCGGTGCAGACTCGATGGGCCGAATGGCCTCCTTCTGCACTGATTCCATGATTCTATGAAAGAATGTGAGGCCTTAAGTGGTGATCAACAACATTTAATTCAGTGAAATGTGCAGATGTTACAGGTGATATTGACCCCCAGCTACTTGTGCCGAACGTCACCGGTGCCCATGCTGTGTCCTTACAATTCCTTACACTTGCAAACCCTCTCACTAAGTCTGGGTTTGTCCCTCAGATGCACGTCAGAAGTGTGGGTGACCTGCTACCTTTTACGCCCTTTAGCCTAATAGATAGATAGATAGATAGATGGATAGGTAGATGGATGGATAGATGGATGGATGGATGGATGGATAGATGGATGGATGGATAGATAGATAGATGGATAGATAGATGGATAGTTAGATGGATAAATAGAGAGATAGATAGATAGATAGATAGATAGATAGATGGATAGATAGATAGATGGATGGATAGATAGATGGATAGATAGATACATAGATAGATAGATTAATTAATCTATTGTACCTGAAATTGGAGGGGAACCAGTGGGGGGGTTAGATGCTAGATGCCATGGGCGTGGGCTGCCAGGCTAGCTGGGAGGGCTAGTTCACAGAAGCAAAGTGGGGGCTGAGCTGCTATGGGAATATATAATTATGAGGGGCATAGATAGAGTCAATAGGAATAAACCTTTCCCCTTGGTGGAGGGATCAATGAACAGAGGGCATAGATTTAAGGTAAGGGGCAGGAGGTTTAGCGGAATATACGGAAAAACCTTTTTACCCAGAGGGTGGTGGGAGTTTGGAACTCGCAAAGGGTGCTGGAGGCAGAGCCCCTCATAACATTTAGGAAATATTTAGATGTGCATTTTAATGTCAAGGCATACAAGGTTATGGACCAAGAGCTGGAAATGAGATTAGAATAGTTAGTTGGGTGTTTTTGAACGGTGCAGATATGATGGGCCGAAGGGATTTTTATGTGCCGTAGAACTCTATGACACACACACACACACACTGAGGGGGTGATCTATCCAAGTGGGAACAGAGTCCTGTAACAAGCGCACTTAGCTGGGTGTTCCATGGCATTCGTAATGCCCAGAAACACAATGCTACCTACCAGGATTCTGGTTCTATTTGGGGGCTCCGCAGGGGATGCCCCACCGAGGCCGCACTTACTCCCGTTTCCTGCAATAAGGAGCACCACTTGCTGGAACTCATCAGTGTAAGGGGAAATCGGGACACCATTTAAAAATGGTGTCCCGATCTCTCGACCCCCCCGACGCGATCCCCGAACCCACCTGAAGCCCCAACTGACCTTTAAGGAGTTCTTGGGCCCATCTGCACCCACATAAGGCTGCTGTTCATCGACTACAGCTCTGCCTTCAACACCCCATTATCCCGACAAGCCTAATAACCAAACTCTGCAATCTTGGACTTGACCCCTCCCTGTGCAGCTGGATCCTTGACTTCCTCACCAACAGACCGCAATCTGTCTGGATAGGCAACAGCACCTCCTCCACAATAGTCCTCAACACCGGGGCCCCGCAAGGATGTGTGCTCAATCCTCTACTGTACTCCCTATACACACTTGACTCTGTGGCAAGATTTAACTCCAACTCAATCAATATGCTTGCGGAAGATACAACTGTGGTGGGCCGTATCTCAAACAATAACGAATCAGACTAGAGGGAGATAAATCACTTGATTGCATGGTGTACCGAAAACAACCTCTCTCTAAATGTCGGAAAGGTCAAGGAACTGGTCATCGGCTTCAGGAAGCGGAACACGACCCACACTCCCGTCTGCAACAATGGCTCTGAAGTGGAGATGGTCGATAGCTTTAAATTCCTGGGGGTCACCATCACCAACATTCTGTCCTGGTCCACTCACGTTGATGCAACAGTCAAGAAAGCTCAACAACGTCTCTACTTCCTACGGAAGTTAAAGAAATTTGGCATGTCTGCATCGACTCTCACAAACTTCTACAGATGTGTGATAGAGAGCATCCTATCTGGCTGCATCACAGTTTGGTATGGCAACTGCTCGGCCCAAGATCGCAAGAAACTGCAGAGTGTGGTGAACTCAGTCCAGCGCATCACACAAGCTTGCCATCCTCCCATAGGTTCTGTATACAACTCCTGCTGCCTCAGGAAGGCAGACAGCATTATCAGAGATCCCTCCCAACCAGGCATTATCTTTTTCCATACCCTTCCATCAGGCAGAAGTTACAAAATTCTGAAGACCCGCACATCCAGACATAGGAACAGCTTATTCCCCACAGCTACAAGACTCCTCAACGACTCCCCCTCAGACTGATCTGTTCCCTGTAAGAACACTATTCACGATGCCCTATGCTGCTCTTGCTCATGTATTTGCTTTGTTTGGTCCCTTGTTCCGCACTGTAACCAATCACTGTTTGTTGATGTACCATCTGTCAATGTTCTCTGTTGATTATTCTCTTTGTCCACTCTGTACATACTGAATACGTTCCCACCACTGCAGAAAAATACTTTTCACTGTACTTCGGCACATGTGACAATAAATCAAATCAAATCAAAGCACCACCGAGCCCAATCCCCATTGTGGGAAAAATGCAAGCTTGGCATTGCTAGCCTGACACCCTGGCAGTGGCCCACCAGCTGGCAGTGCCACCTGGATACCTTGGCAGTACCAGGCTGGCAACCAAATGGCACTGTCAGGGTGCCACCAGCAGTGCCACCCTGCCTGCGGGGCAAGCACCTGGGGGCCTCCAATCCCCTGGGAGACTCCCAGGAATGCCATTCATCTGGTCCTCGTTTGTGGAGACCAGTACTGAATGACGCTCACGTGATGCCTCCTAGGTGAAGGGGTTAGATCCCAATGCCTCAGATAGATTGGAGAGAGCATATTAAAGTGAAACAAGTTGCCTCACTCAAATATGCAAATTTACTCATTGATCGCGACATTTCACGAGATCACGTTTGATCTGGCGTGGCGTGGTGAGCCAGGTAGATCCCAGAAAGGGCACCCTCACACTCTCTCTCTCTCTCACAGGCACTGTGAAATGCTTCTTGGGGTGGTTATTGTCAGTGAGGAACAAAATAAAGCCTTCTTCTTAGAATGACAAAGCTTCCAAGCACAACTTCATGATTCAATGTGAGAGTTAAATTAAGAACTGTTATTTTCCTAATTATCGTGGGCTTGATGCAAAATCTATTCTGTTGACATTTTTTACCAATTTCTTGCCAAATAAATGATCAAAGAAAGCAACTTGAAATTCCTGCATTAATCAATGCGCAAAGTGGATTCTCCTGGCCAGGCAATTCCCTATTCACCTCGATGCATGCTGTGGAAGATTCAAATGCATTTCCCGCAAGTGTTGCCGTGAATACAGGAGATCAGCGAAGCACAATGGTGCAAATTGTGACATTCATCAACTATATCAACAAAATTGGCCAGGACAAGCAAATCCCACCGCTCTTCCCTGAATTGTGCTGCTTCATATCATCTGCAAAAAACAAAACACTTCTTGTTCCGACACACCTCTGGCAATGCAGCATCCCTCAGTGCTGCACAGGAGTGTCAGCTGGATGCCAAGTCCCTTGACAGGGGCTTGAACTTATGATATTCTGGCTCAGAGAGGAGAGCATGGAGCCAGGATCAACATCCTGCACAGTAACAGCAACAGAGCCCTGAAATGCAAATTGGAAAATTCCGCACATGATTTCCCAACCGTTATGTAGAATCTGCAGCCACAGGCTTGTGGCCCGAGTCAGGTTAACTGATGTGAAAAATCCTGCCTGTACAAAGCCATCAAAATGCTAAAGGGAGGAATATAACAACATCGGCACAGGAGAAGACCATTTGGCTCCTCAAGCCTGCCCGCCATTCAGTTAGATCACGGCAGATCATCTACCTCATCGCTACTTTCCCGTGTTATTTCCGTATCCCTTAATGTCACTGGTTTCCAGAAGTCTATCGCTTCCTGTTTTGAACCTGCTCAGTAATTGAGCTTCCACAGCCCTCTGGAGGAGAGAATTCCATTCCAAAGATTCACCATCCCCTGGGTGAAGAAACTCCTCCTCACCTCAATCTTAAATTGCCTACCCCTTAGCCTGAGATTATATCCGCTGGTTTTACATTCATCAGCTGGGGAAGCATCTTATCTACATCCACCCTGTAAGAATTTTGTAAGTTTCAATTAGGTCATCCCTCATTCTCTGAAACTCTGACTCCTCAATTGCTCCTCACCGGGCATTACTCTGGTGAACCTGCGTTGCATTCCCTCTATGGCAAACATATTCTTCCTTAGGTAATGAAACCTAAATTGTGCACAATATTCCAGGTGAGGCCTCACCAAGGCTCTCTAAAACTGCTTCAAGATATCCTTACTCTTACTCAAAACCCCTCGCAATGAAGGTCAACATTCCATTTGTCGCCCTAATTTCTTGCTGCATCTGCATTCTAGCTTTTAGTGACTCTCATGAACAAGGACACCCAGGTCCTGATGGACACCAACACTTCCCAACCTCTTATCATTCAAGAAATATTCTGCATTTATACCTTTCTACCAAAACAAATAACATCACACTTAATTTCACAGAGAGTACAAATATTGAACTGGTGACATATGTTGCCAGTCGAGTTATAATGATTATACCAATCATAATCAATGGTACAGGATTTAAACCAAATGATTCTCTAATTTTTTTTCGATGGTGTTTATTTGTTTTTGAATGTGGGGGATAATATTGCATGGCAACAAGTGTGTCTGGTTGGTTTATGTATGTTTTCTACCCCTCAGAGAGTGCTCCACCCACAGCCTCACCAATGCCAGTAAAACGATCCCAGACCAGACTCCAAAAGCGGATCAGATACTGGACAGAAATCCCAATATTTTATTTTAATTTTGTAAGACTCTTTATTACAAATTTAGAGTTTCCAATTCATTTTTTTTTCAATTAAGGGGCAATTTAGTGTGGTCAATTCACCTACCCTGCACATTTTTGGGTTGTGGGGGTGAGGCCCACGCAGACAGGGGGAACATATGCAAACTGCACATGGACGGGGATCCGTGGCCAGGATTGAACCTGGATCCTCAGCACCATGAGGCAGCAGTGCTAACCACTGTGTCACCGTGCCGCCCTCTTAATTTTATAAGACTGTGAGGAAATTATACTTTGCTCCAGGAGTGATTTCACGAAGAAATAGGGATATATTAAAACAAACTTTATTACTAACATAGTTTTAAAATATCTTTATCACCACACTAGAAAAAAGGTTACAATTATCCCTTAAACAATGTCAATTAATATAATGAATACAGTAACCCTCAATTGCTAGCTTTATTCCCACTCAAAGAACAAAAAAATCATCTGATCTCTCAATCCACTGTTAAATGCGTTTAGCACTCAGGTATACCTGCTTTACAGAGATGCCTGGATACTCTACTTTGAGACAAAGCGATCCTTCAACACTGCTTTAAAGAAAAGACCTGAATCCTTTCAGAAACATGCAGAAACACTGGCTGTATTCCTTCGGAAGTTGCTTCACTTTGTTTCAGCTCACCTTCTACTCACACTCTTCTGAACTGCTTGGAAAGAAACTGCTAATCTATCTACAGACATATCTTTTAACTCAAGTGAGATGCTTGACTTCTGCTCATATCTTCAGCTAAAACTCAACTAACTCTATTTTCCTGCAAAATGTCTGATACCTTGGCTCCTCCCAGTAACTACATCATCTTACTAAGCTGAAAACTAATGAACACCACAGGAAATCCCCTAAATCTTTTTTAAAAAAATATTTTTATTAGGGTATTTGCAAGTTTTTATAATATTAACAATAACAGTGACATACACACGGTACAATAAGCATTTCCACCCCCATCCCAATCTTCACACCCCCCAACAATAAGAAAAAAAACAGTCTGGCCCTCCCCCCCACTTTTGGAATTCTGCTTCTGCTGACATTTTAATTTTCCCTGAGAAAGTCGACGAACGGCTGCCACCTCCGGGTGAACCCGACCATTGACCCTATTAAGGCAAACTTTATTTTCTCGAGACTGGGAAACCCAGCCATGTCACTAACCCAGGTCTCTGCGCTCGGGGGCTTCAAGTCCCTCCACATTAATAAGATCCGTCTCCGGGCTACCAGGGAGGCAAAGGCCAAGACGTCAGCCTCTTTCGCCCCCTGAACTCCCTGCTCTTCTGACACTCCAAAGATCGCCACGTCCGGACTCGGAACCACCCGTGTTTTGAGTACAGTGGACATTGCCTTAGCGAAACCCTGCCAAAACCCTCTGAGCTTCGGGCATGTCCAAAACATGTGGACATGATTTGCTGGGCTTCCCACGCACCTCGCACACCTGTCCTCTACCCCCCAAAATTTGCACATCCGGGCCACCTTCATGTGTGCCCGGTGGACTACCTTGAATTGTATCAGGCTAAGCCTGGCACATGATGGAATCCCCTAAATCTAAACAACATTTCATTAGCCCTAGCTTTTTGCAGTGCTTTAATTGCACCTCCAGTTCCAAAGTCTAGTTGTCTTTAAACTAGGATTTATTTTAAAAACATGACTGCAGCAGTCGCTCACTGACTGAGGCTTTTAATCCTTACTGCATACAATATAATTCCTACAGTACAGAAGGAGGCCATTCGGCCCAACAAGTCTACACCGACTGTAAAAAAGAGCATTCTATCTCGGCTGCTCCCTCGTCCTATCCCTGTAACCCCATAACCCCACATCTTTGGACACTAAGGGGTAATTTAGCAGGGCCATTCCACCTAACCTGCACATCTTTGGACTGTGGGAGGAAACTGGAACACCTAAAGGAAAAACTGCACACAGTCACCCAAGGCCAGAATTGAACCTGGGTTCCTGGTGCTGTGAGGCAGTAGTGCTAACAATGTGCCACCATGCCACACTTACTACACCTATAATATAATACTTCTGAAATTCCAACATTCATCACACCAGGATAAAGGCAGGTCAGTGCCACCACGATCCAAACTAAAGAAAACTGTCCCTTTGTATTGCCTCTCCCCATGTAGGCAATCTCTGGTCCTGTCTGTACTGCACCATCCTAAAGAATGATTAGACTGTGGTCGGTGTTTATTTTCTGTCCAGTCTTCTTCTTCTTACACAGCCTCTCTGGGTCGAAGGCGACTTGCTTTCACACTAAAAATGAGTTCTCAGGTGACTGAGGAGTCTATTGTGTGACCTACAGTCCCTGTCACAGGTGGGGCAGGCGGTGGTTGGAGGAGCGGGTGGGTGGGGTACCCGGGTTGGCTGGTGCACCTTTCACAGTCGGCATTTGGCTTCAGCTTCTTCTCAGTAATGAAATGCAAAATGTACAACTCCTTCCCAGATGTTTTTCCTCCACCTTGTGCAGTCTTGGATCAGTGATATTGATGTCTCAGCACATTGTGCAACATGTAATGTTGTTAAATTTAAGGGCAAATGGGGCGAACGAATGCAAAAACCTGGACTTAATTCCACCATTCACCACCAAGTGAACTCCTGACCTGAACCAAGTCAGCCCTGGGAAACTCCATGGGAAGGCACAGCAATTGGAGGGAGACAAATAGGCAAACTCAGTCAAATTATCAACCTGCACCATCCTTGGAATCGATAATAAGCAAATGTACGACTCATCTGTGAGTCAGAGGTTTGCATGAGAAAAGCGAATCCATATGGATCCCTGGTATGAAAGTGATGATATTGGGTTTTGAAGAGATTTGTTTACCTGGGTTTCCGAGGGTTCATTCTGAGACAAGCATCATTCACACAAACCGATACAAAGTGACTTTCACAGGGGTCTTCAGATGAAAAGTCTGTTGATGTCATACAAATCCTCACAAATCACTCGTTGGGTTCAATTAAGTTTAACTTGGTCCGTTCACAAGTCATGTGCCTTTAGAACATAGAACCTAGAACATACAGTGCAGAAGGAGGCCATTCGGCCCATCGAGTCTGCACCAACTCACTTAAGCCCTCACTTCCACCCTATACCCGTAATCCAATAACCCCTCCTAACCTTTTGGACTCGAAGGGCAATTTAGCATGGCCAATCCACCTAACCTGCATGTCTTTGGACTGTGGGAGGAAACCGGAGCACCCGGAGGAAACCCACGCAGACATGGGGAGAACGTACAAACTCCGCACAGACAGTGACCCAGCGGGGAATCGAACCTGGGACCCTGGTGCTGTGAAGCCACAGTGTTAGCTACTTGTGCTATCATGCTGCCCACGGTATTCCAATGGAATAGGAATTCCATTGCACCCAATTGAGTAGTGGTGCCAGTGACATGTACAGTGTGTGCACCTAGTGAAGTGAGCTCCAGGACTATGGCAAACTGATCATCAGCTCCCTTTAAAATCCACAAGCTTGGCTGCTGTATGCATGTAAAAACTGGCATGCATGTTGCACATTGTGATCAATTTTTTTATTCATTCAATGGCTGTGGGCATCGCTAGATAGGCCAGCATTTATTGTCCATCCCTAATAGCCCTTGAGAAGGTGATGTTGAGCTGCTTTCTTGAACCACTGGAGTCCCTGCTGCGTAGGTGCACCCAGAGTGCTGTTAGGGAGAGAGTTGCAGGATTCTGCCCCAGCGACAGTGAATAAAACAACATTTACAAAGAGGCAGGAAACAGAACTTAGCCCTCTCCCCAACCCCCACAATTTTCACAGGCAATGGAGCTAATTATTTATTATTTCATGGGATGGGCCCAGCATTTGCTGCCCATCCCTATTTGCCCTTACACTGAGTAGCTCCTAGGCCATTTTAGAGGACAGTTAAGAGTTAACCACATTGCCTGTGGGTCTGGAGTCATATGTAGGCCAGACCGGGTAAGGACAGCAGATTTCCCTCCCTAAAGGACATTGGTGAACAAAATGGATATTTATGACAATCGACAATAGTTACTTTGTCCCCCATTACTGACCATGGGCGGGATCCTCCCCCACCCGGCGGGGCGGGCCATACCGGCGTCGAGGGGTGGCGTGAACCACTCGGGCGTCGGGCCGCCCAGGAGGTGTGGAATCCTCCGCACCTTCAGGGGCTAGGCCGGCGCCGGCGGGGTTGGCGCCATGTCAGCCGGAGGCAAACGGCCTCCGCATGCCAGCGCGAGTTTGCGCATGTGCGGGCGTCATCCCAGCGCATGCGCAAGGGTGTTCTTCTCCACGACAGCCATGGCGGACCGTTACACCGGCCGGCGCAGAGGGAAAGAGTGCCCCACGGCACAGGCCCTCCCGCGGATTGGTGGGCCCTGATCGCGGACCAGGCCATCATGGGGGCCCACCCCGGGGCCAGATCCCCCCTGCGCCCCTCCGAGGACTCCGCAGGCCGCCCGCAAAGCCAGGTCCCACCGGTACGGACCTGGTGTATTTTACGCCGGCGGGAGCTGCCGAAAACGGGCAGCCACTCGGCCCATCGCAGGCTGGAGAATCGCAGGGAAGGCCGCTGCCAACGGCCCCCAACCGGCGCGGCGCGATTCCCGCTCCCGCTGAAAAACCGGCACCGGAGAATCCGGCAGCCGGTGTCGGGGCGGGATTCATGCCGCCCCCCGGCGATTCTGCGGCCCGGCGGGGTGTCGGAGAATCCCGCCCCATGTGTCCAATTGGAGGCTCAGGCATACATTACATGCCCGAAAAATGGGTGCAGTGGGCCCAGGATTTCACAGTATCAGTCAGGGGAACAATTTTCTGGGCCCTACCCCCTCCAGGCCATTTCTAAGAAGGCAGGTCAGGTGAGCTGAAGGCCACTCACCCACAAATGGCGAATGTTGAATATGCTCAAAAGACCGATTAAGGCTTATGATCGGAGGCTGAGTGGAATTTTCCGCAATTGTCCCCCACAATTCAATTTGTGGCCAATTCCTGAATGCAGCCGTCACCACCTCATCCCAGGCAGGCACTGGTTGCCCAATGGCCAACCCTCCTGGACCCTCGGGGGAACAGGACAGCCCTCCTGGCCTTCGCTGTGTCTACGAGCCTCCCCAGGTCAGCGTTCCTGGATCTTGGGGCTGGTCTCTTCGGCACTATTGTTGCGAGCTGGCTGGGATTGACTGAGCAAGTGCAGCTTAAGTGCTGCTCGACGTTGTTAGCTGGGGGGCTGCCGGGGGCGGTGCCGGCGAATCGGCTGGCGAGCCTTCGTTTGCGGTGAGAAGTCCGAGAGGCCTCGTTAAGTGGACCAATATACGTTGAATAGTGTTGCCAGCCTCACTGGGCCGAGCGCTGGGAAGATCGCGGCAATTCCCATTCACTACAACACTTAGAAATCTTTCGGGAGAATCGCGTCCGTTGTTTCATGACACCTTTAAAAATATTTGACAGTTCCATTTCTCTCTATTAATTCCTCTTTTTCTATCGTCTCAATGTGGATTTGATGAATGTTGACTTTTTGTGAGGTATGAATTTGAACTTGCTCTCATTCCAATAAATTCCTGAAAGCATTCTGTCTCTGTGTGGTGTTTGGGAATGCCGACAGGATGGATCAGTTTGAACATCAATATTTACAGTTACAGATTTTCTCTAAAAGTAAACAACCCTTTAAGGGTGACAATTGGACAGAATTGTTCCAATATGAATGCTGTTAGCGAATGATTACTTTAGAAAAATGCATGAAATGAAATTATGTAAATTGTAATCCATCTGTCACTAAATGGCCTCTAAAGATGTAAAATAAACTGTTGGCAAGAGGGGCTAATAACAGTCCTTAATTTCCTTGGAGCATACCATGTGGTGTGGCTTATGAGGGTAGGAAACAGCGACTTAGCCGCAAGATCAGATTAGTGCATCTGCATGCAATAGAGACTGCTGGGAATACTCTCAGTTCCCTGAATCCGGAGGGACTGTCAGCCAAATGAACGCAATCACAACTTGTATTTGATCTGGAGGCGTTTGGAACTTTTAGCTAGGAAGACTGGGGAATGTGCCACAGGAAGATACTGCCAGGAATGGCACAGAAGACCAGTTTGCCCCCGTCACTTACAGCCTGGGGCTGTCTCATGAAGTACCATGTAGATTTTTCCAGCGGTCAATGACATACTTGATGCCTGTCGTCAGAGTGTTGGTAATGGTCCTTCTTGTCTTTCTGTTGCTGTGTACCAGTGAGAAAGGATGTTTTCCCCAGTGAGAGTATCAATGAGAGTGGTTTTCGTTCTTAGGTAGAATGGGGTGATTGGGGAGGCAGGAGGCGAGAGCTCCGGGGAGGTCCCTGGGAATGTGCCAGCATTTTCAATGTGCACCTCATCAGATAAAAGGCAGAAACCCACTTTGATTAAAAATAGAAGTTAAATACCTTTGATGATGTTGCAGCATCCCCTTCCTCTGCATCAAGTCACCCCATCACCTCCCCCAACACCCTCCCCATCACCCGATCACCCTCCCCATCGTCTGCCTCCAACACCTCCCCATCACCTCTCTTCATCACCCCCCCATCACCCTCCCCATCACCTGTCCTCAACACCCTCCCCATCACTTTTCTTCATCACCCCCCATCACCCTCCCCATCGCCTGTCCCCAACACCTTCCCCATCACCCCTCCCATCACCCTTCCGAACACCCTCCCCATCATCTCCCTCCATCACCTGCCAGTTTACCATTTGTTGCCACGTTTAGCTCCAGGTCTGCCATCTTGATTCTGGTCATGGGAGTCAGCAATGTCACATCTGCATTGTCTGCCTGTGTAGCTCATCCCTCAGCACCTTACAAGGTCTCTGGGTGCTGCAAATAACTCCGATTAACCACCATTTTGTATCCCTTTCACATAAAATTGGAGACAACTCCTCACCACGGGCAAGAGGACAGGTCAACTCCTTATTAACATTTCTGTGATATAAAACCAGCTATCCAATTGTAGGGCAGGAATAGTCAATAGTGTGTTCCCACACTGTGTGCATGTTCTAACTCCTCAATGGCTCAAGGGGCTTTGCTGGGTGGAAGTGAACCATATTGACTTACAAGGGGTCACAGTAGATCCCCTGACGTGATTCTCTGTCAGCTGACGCCGGAATCAGGAAACGTGAGTGTGCAGAGAATTGGTTTTGACTCCAAAATCGTGGTGGATGCCGGTTTCACGCCAAATCGCAATTGTCCGGTGCCTCGACAGCTGCGCCAATGTATTCCAGAATCCACGTACAGTAAACGCCGCTGGTATATCAATAGCAGGCCTCCTCTGGGGCGAATTCCCGATAGCGACTTTCACTTGTGCTTTTAAAAATCGTGAACAGGCGACATGGATGCTGAAAGAAAGAGAAGGGATCTGCAAAGTGTCCAACATCACCATAGTTTGCTGACAGTTCTTCCGCTGGCCGGGGGCTTCTATCAGGGCCGGGGGTAGTGGCGAGGGGGGGAGGAGTGGGTGGTGGCCAGGTGGTGGGATGTGGGGTCGGGGTGCACGGACATGGATCACCATTGCCGCTGCCTGAAAGGCAGCCATGCAGCTGTGCACGCCACTGATTGCCCACTATGAACTTACGGCGTATGGGTGTCCCACCAGGGTACCCTCCTCAGTGCACCCTGGTCTCAGCCGACCCATCAGCAAGATGGGCGCGCTCCAGCACCATCTCATTGGCTGGAATGGGGTGTGTGGGGAGTGAAGTGTGTGTATGAAATGAAATGAAATGAAAATCGCTTATTGTCACAAGTAGGCTTCAAATTAAGTTACTGTGAAAAGCCCCTAGTCGCCACATTCCGGTGCCTGTTTGGGGAGGCTGGTACGGGAATTGAACCGTGCTGCTGGCCTGCCTTGGTCTGCTTTAAAAGCCAGCGATTTAGCCCAGTGTGCTAAACCAGCCCCTAGGTTGCGTCTGCAGCTTGTCAGCCTCCCGAGTGTCAATCATGGACCCAGTGAATCCCGCACCGTTTTTCATTGGAATTGATTGTGTTCCAAGTGGCAGTGGTGCTAGCCCCTCCACGGTCACTGAATCAGTTCAGGCACCAGGTTTGCTGTCGTGTAAGTCCACGAATTGTGCCCCAGCATCAACACCCAAGTCTCAGGAACGGGAGAATCTGACCCCCTGCCTCAGCTCGGACCAGAGTGACGGATCCCAGCAGGGGCGGAGGGGATGGTGGTTTGAACTGGAAACATTTCAAATTGTTGTTTATTTTTGCTGGCCATGCCACTTGCTTTTCCCCAGCTGAAAGATCTGTTTTAAATTGAGCCACATGTTTCGGCTGTTTAATTAATTGATTGCAGTTATCTACATTCCACGGACCCTTTTGATCACTCTAATTGCACAGACCTTTGTATAACCCTCTCTTGCAGAACATTGCTTCCAAGAAACGCATCTTGCGCTCATACTCACGTTATTTGCCTTGTAGTTGAGTCCTGGTGAACCACATCAGCCCTGTTTCCATTCCTTTCGTCATCATTTCCCACTCCGCACGGCAAGGAATGTTTATTTGCATTGGCCAAGCGGCTCAGCTTTGATTGGAAACTGAACCTCCCTCCTGGATGTCTGACTTTACTGACACCAGAGGCAAAGAGCCCTGCATTGGAGCTGCCGTGCCCAATGAATGTGGTTGATGCCTTGGTTACAGCTAAATGAAGTCTCACTTCCCCACATTTTCCATCCTGCAATAAGTAATAGTGGAGGGGGGGGGGGGTGACGAGAAAGTATTGAAAGCTGAATTGAAATAATTAGTGAACCAAATGTTGTCAAAGGGCTTGGTGCACCACATGCTGCTTACTGATCTACACGTTGTTGGGCCATCATTCTCGGCTTCTACACATGGACTATGTCCTGTATATTAAAGGATTGTTCCTTATTTTTACTATTTGTCCCGTGTAACCTAAGGGACGTCTTTTATCCCTTATTTCTCGGACACCCTGTGGGAGACTGAACCTGAGAGTCTCTGCCAGCCTCTGTTTTTTTCCTGTGTGAAAGCGTGTAGTGGTCATTGGCCACCAGGGGGAAGTATAATCTCCCTCACCCCCCACTCTTGTGAAAAGCTCGAGCTCACCCCCCAGGCCCATGGTCAAAGGATTAGGAACTTGGATTGACCATGTTGGAAGACAGGAATGCAATGCCGGATACCAAGGATGGGGATTTTGAGGATTGGAAAACAGAAGGCCAGAAATAGATAATTGATATAAAAACAGAAATGTTGGAAATATGCATCAGAGCATTTGAGGTGACAGAAAATGAGCTAAGACGTCAAATCGATAATCATTCATCAGAACGTTTTAATATTCTTTCACGGGGTAGGGGTGTCGCTGGCTAGACCAGCAATGATTGCCAATCCCTAATTGCCCTAGAGAAGGTGATGGGCGAGCTGCCTTCTTGAACTGCTGCAGTCAATGTGGTGTAAGTACACCCACTGTACCTATTAGGGAGGGAGTTCCAAGATTCTGATTGAGTTTTTTGAAGGGGTAACCAAGAAGGTAGATGAGGACAGTGCAGTCGACATTGTCAACTTGGACTTTAGCAAGGCCTTTGACAAGGTACCGCATGGTAGGTTGTTGCAAAAGGTTAAATCTCACGGAATGCAGGGTAAGGTAGCCAATTGGATACAACATTGGCTTGGCGACCGAAGCCAAAGGGTGGTTGTGGAGGGTTGTTTTTCAAACTGGAGGCCTGTGACCAGAGGCGTGCCTCAGGGATCGCTGCTGGGTCCACTGTTATTTGTTATATATATTAATGATTTGGATGAGAATGTAGGAGGCATGGTTCGTAAATGCAGATGACATCAAGATTGGTGGCATAGTGGATAGTGAAGAAGGTTATATAAAATTGCAACAGGATCTTGACCAATTGAGCCAATGAATGGCAGATGCAGTTTAATTTGGATAAATGTGAGGTGATGCATTTTGGTAGATCAAATTAGGGCAGGAGCTACTCAGTTAATGGTAGGGTGTTGGGGAAAGTTACAGAACAAAGAGATCTGGGGTACAGGTTCATAGCTCCTTGAAGGTGGAGTCGCAGGTGGACAGGTTAGTGAAGAAAGCATTCAGCATGCTAGGTTTTATTGGTCAGAATATTGAATACAGGAGTTGGGACGTCTTGTTGAAGTTGTACAAGACATTGGTAAGACCGCACATGGAATACTGTGTTCCGTTCTGGTCACCCTACTGTTGGAAGGATATTGTTAAACTAGAAAGAGTGCAGAAGAGATTTACCAGGATGCTACCAGGACTTGATGGTCTGAGTTATAAGGAGAGGCTGGATTGACTGGGACTTTTTTCCCTGGAGTATAAAAGGCTTAGGGGTGATCTTATTGAGGTCTGTGAAATAATGAGGAGCATAGATAAGGTAGATAGTCAACAACTTTTCCCAAAGGTAGAGGAGTCTAGAACTAGAGTGCACAGGTTTAAGGTGAGAGGAGAGAAATACAAAAGAGACCAGAGGAGAAATGTTCTCACACAGAGAGTGGTCAGCATCTGTAACGAGCTGCCAGAGGCAGTGGTAGAGGCGGGTAAAATTTTTTCCTTTAAAAAACAGTTAGACGTGGCAGCACGGTGGCGCAGTGGGTTAGCCCTGTTGCCTCACGGTGCCGAGGTCCCAGGTTCGATCCCGGCTCTGGGTCACTGTCCGTGTAGAGTTTGCACATTCTCCCGTGTTTGCGTGGGTTTCGCCCCCACAACCCAAAAGATCTGCAGACTAGGTGGATTGGCCACGCTAAATTGCCCCTTAATTGGAAAAAAATGAGTTGGTACCCTAAAATTTAAAAAAACAGTTCGACAGTTACATGGGCAGGGTGGGTATAGAGGGATATGGGCCAAATGCGGGTAAGTGGGACTAGCTTAGTGATAGAAACTGGGTGGCATGGACAAGCTGGGCCGAAGGGCCTGTTTTCATGCTGTAAACATCTATGATTCTATGACTCTATGACTCAGTGACAGTGAAGGAACGGCCGATATGTTTCCAAATCAGGATGATGAGTGATCTGGAGGGTAACTTCCAGGTGATGGTGTTCCTATGTACCTGCTGCCCTTATCCTTCTAGATGATAGTGGTCACAGGTTTGGAAGGTGTTATTCAAGGAGTCTTGGTGAGTCAGTGCAGTGCATCTTGTAGATTATACACATGACGGCTACTGTGCATGGAAGGAGTGACTATTTCAGGTGGTGGATAGGGTGTCAATCAAATGGGACTGCTGTGGTTTGGATGATGTCGAGCTTCTTGAGTGTTGTTGGAGCTGCACTCATCCAAGCAAGCAACTGTCCTGACTTGTGCCTTACAATTCTTGCAGCCACAGTATTTATATGATTCGTCCAGTTCCATTTCTGGTCAGTGGTAACACCCAGGACGTTGATAGTGGGGGATTCAATTATGGTAATGCCATTGGATGTCAAGGGGTGATGGTTGGATTCTCTCTTGTTGGAGATGGTCATTGCCTGTCACTTGTGTGACATGAATGTTACTTGACAATTTTCAGCCCAAGCCTGGATATTGTCCAGGTCTTGCTGCATTTGCATAAGGACTGCTACAGTATCTGAAGTCCTGAACATCTACAATCATTTTTTTTAAATTTAGAGTACCCAATTATTTTTTTTTCAATTAAGGGGCAATTTAGTGTGGCCAATCCACCTAACCAGCACATCTTTAGGTTGTGGGGGTGAAACCCTCGCAAACACGGGGAGAATGTGCAAACTCCACACATACAGTGACCCAGAGCCGGGATTCGAACCCGGATCCTCAGCACCTTAGTCCCAGTGCTAACCACTGCATCACCGTGCTGCCCGAACATCTGCGATCATCAGGGAATATTCCCACTTCGGACCTTATGATTGAGGAAAAGTCACTGAGTATCTGGATCATTATCAGATTGCTGTTTATGGGAATTTGCTGCGCACAGATTGGCTGCTGTGTTTGCTCCATGGCGATGTACCATTTGTCAATGTACTCTATTGATTATTCTTTTTTTGACTACTATGTACTGTGTACATTCCCTTGGCCACAGAAAAATATTTTTCACTGTACTTCGGTACATGTGACAATAAATCAAATCAAAATCAAATCTCTCCATTTCAACAAGTACGTAATTGGATGTCCTGAGTCAGGAATGGTGCTGTATAAAAGTAAGTCTTTTTTGTCCTGCATTTCAGTGGCCCCATACACAAGCTGGGCATTCAAAACAAGGGAGCTCGGAATTCCTTTGTGCTGTCCATGAACTAATGGTGAATCAAGAAACCACAGCAGGAAGACTATATGATATACACTTCATAATGAAAATCACCAAAAGCATGGCCATCTAATATGTCATAATAGTTACCCTGGGTGTATGGATCGACTAACAAGACCCTTGATGTTATGGGGAGTCAGATTCTCTCAGCTTTCATTGTACCACACTGGCCCTAAACAGGACAGTTTGCCTGAAAAATCCAACCATTCCCCGAGGCCTAGCTGAACAGGGTCCAGGATGGACCTAGCAGTGGGATGATGAACACAGCACATTAATCATTCTCTCATGATGACAGCTTCACAAGTGTTTAACTTTGCATGATTGCAAGTGTCTATGGAAGAACTATGATGAATGGCAATGGGTCAGGGTTGACTGTTGGTTCTGTCTAACTGTGCTGTTAATTCACTTTCATTCTCAATAACATATCAGTGTTGATAAAACTGACTGCTGCCTGGATAGGAGGATCTGAACCAACAGCTTGCATTGTGTAGTGAAAAGCGAACTTCAGCACACAGGGTGTCAGAACAGCCTGCTGCCTGGTCCATACATTCCACACAGTCAGATCAGCCTTGTAGAGATTAAAGACTTCCATGTGCTATGATATTATAAGTCTGAATACTTTTCTATTTTTAACACTAAACTCAGAATAATTCTTGGTTGAGAGGGGGATATCGCAAGTCTATTGCAGACCAGCAGCACCCAGCCTCCAACCCACTCCCTGCTATAGAGATCAGGAAGTTTCCATAACAAGTGTTTGATCCACCAGATTAGTTTTGCACTCTGGTGAGAAGTTGGGACTGTTTTCTGCTAATTCACAGTTTTCAATACTTCCCAATGAGCTAATAGCCAAGAAGGTAGTTGAGAAATCACAATTTGTATAATAGTGTTGTATTATTGTTCAATGGATCCCAAGCCAGAGGGTGAAGTATGAATACAGACACCATTCTGATAGACCGTATTTCTACAGAATGCAGATCCTGGCTTGCTTCCTAACGACCAACCAGCCCCGTGTCCCAGCAATACTTTTCTTATACAAATTCAAGGTACTCAATTATTACCCTCCACCTGTTTATTTTCTAACCTCAACAATGCAATTGACTTGACATTAACAGTTATATTACTGAATTAATAATCCAAAGGCTTGGACTAATGACCTGGAGACATGGGATTCTCCTCTACCCGGGTGGGTCACCTGCACTTTGCTTTCCGCAAGCCCACAGGTAACCTCATGATGCTCCACTTCTCCAGCTTCCACCTAAACACATTAAAGAAGCCATCCCCTATGAACAAGCCCTCCGTATACACAGGATCTGCTCAGCCGAGGAGGAGTGTAACAGACATCTACAGCCGCTGAAAGATGCCCTCGTGCGGGATATGGCCCTCAACTCATCGATCGACAGTTCCAACGCGCCAGAGCAAAAAACCGCACCGACTTCCTCAGAAGACAAACACAGGACACAACCGACAGAATACCCTTTGTCGTCCAGTACTTTCCCAGAGCGGAGAAACTACGACATCTTCTTCACAACCTTCAACACGTCATCGATGAAAATGAACATCTTGCCAAGGTCATCCCCACACCCCCCCACTACTTGCCTTCAAACAACCGCGCAACCTCAAACAAACCATTGTTTGCAGCAAACTACCCAGCCTTCAGAACAGCGACCATGACACCACAGAACCCTGCCATGGCAATCTCTGCAAGACGTGCCAGATCATCGACATGGGTACCACCATTGTACATGAGAACACCAACCACCAGGTACGCGGTACATACTCGTGCGACTCGGCCAACGTTGTCTACCTCATACGCTGCAGGAAAGGATGTCCCGAAGCGTGGTACATTGGCGAGACCATGCAGACGCTGCGACAAAGGATGAACGGACATTGCGCAACAATCGCCAGGCAGGAATGTTCCCTTCCAGTTGGGGAACACTTCAGCAGCCAAGGGCATTCAGCCTCTGATCATCGGGTAAGCGTTCTCCAAGGCAGCCTTCAGGTTGCGCGACAATGCAAAATCGCCGAGCAGAAACTTATAGCCAAGTTCCGCACACATGAGTACAGCCTCAACCGGGACCTTGGATTCATATCGCATTACATTCATCCCCCACCATCTGGCCTGCAAAATCCTACCAACTGTCCTGGCTTGAGACAATTCACACTTCTTGAACCTGGGGTTACCTACAAATTACGTACAAATGCTCGCATTCAAAGTATCATCTTGCATCTTTGACTTTGTCCTTACAAATGTTTCTGGAACCTACTTCTTCATTCACCTGAGGAAGGAGCAGCTAGTGATTTGAAACAAACCTGTTGGACTTTAACCTGGTGTTGTAAGACTTCGTACAAGTGGAGATAGATTCTGTCCTTCAGAATTTTCTCCATTAGTTTCCCCACCACTGACATGAGACTCACTTGCCTGTAGTTCCCTGGCTTATCCCTACAGATTTCTTGAATATTTGAGGTTCTGCAGTCCTCTGGCACCTCTCCCATGTCCAGAGAAGAATTAAAAATTTGGATCAGGGCCTCTGTGATCTCCTGCCTCGCCTCCCACAGCAACTTGGGACGCAATTTGTCCAGAGCTGGAGATTTCTTCACTTTTACACAGATACATACATAGAACATACAGTGTAGAAGGAGGCCATTCGGCCCGTCGTGACTGCACCGACCCACTTAAACCCTCACTTCCACCCTATCCCCATAACCCAATAACCCTTCCTAACCTTTTTGGACACTAAGGGCAATTTAGCATGGCCAATCCACCTAACCTGCACGTCTTTGGACTGTGGGAGGAAACCGGAGCACCCAGAGGAAACCCACGCAGACACGCGGAGAACGTGCAGACTCCGCACAGACAGTGACCCAGCGGGGAATCGAACCTGGGACCCTGGCGCTGTCAAGCCACAGTGCTAGCCACATGTGCCACCATGCTGCCCCAACCTTCGCCCTTAAGCCTGCCAACATTTCCAATATCTTGTCACTCCCTATGGCAGTTTGCTCAATAACCTCAGAGTCTCTCTCCCCGAGTTCCATATCTGCCTCTTCATTCCCTTCGGTAAAGACAGATGTGAAGTATTCTTTTAACTCCCTACCAACGTCCTCTGGCTCCACCCACAGATTCCCCCTTGGGACGTCTTGTTGAAGTTGTACAAGACATTGGTACGGCCACACTTGGAATACTGTGTGCAGTTCTGGTCACCCTATTATAGAAAGGATATTATTAAACTAGAAAGAGTGCAGAAAAGATTTACTAGGATGTTACCGGGACTTGATGGTTCGAGTTATAAGGAGAGGCTGGATAGACTGGGACTATTTTCCCCTGGAGCGTAGGAGGCTTAGGGGTGATCTTATAGAGGTCTATAAAATAATGAGCGGCATAAATAATGAGGGTCAACATCTTTTCCCAAAGGTAGGGGAGTCTAAAACTAGAGGGCATAGGTTTAAGGTGAGAGGGGAGAGATTCAGAAGGGCCCAGAGGGGCAATTTCTTCACTCAGAGGGTAGTGAGTGTCTGGAATGTGCTGCCAGAGGTAGTAGTAGAGGCGGGTACAATTGTGTCTTTTAAAAAGCATTTAGATAGTTACATGGGTAAGATGGGTATAGAGGGTTATGGGCCAAGTGCGGGCAACTGGGACTAGCTTAATGGTAAAAACTGGGCGGCATGGACTGGTTGGGCCGAAGGGCCTGTTTCCATGCTGTAAACTTCTATGATTCTATGATTCTATGGTCCCTAATGAGCCCTACTATTTCCCAAGTTATCCTCTCCCCATTGATATATTTATAGAATATCTTGGGATTTCCCCTACTTTTACTAGATAGAGATTTCTCATATGTCCTCTTTGCTCTCCTATTTGTTTTCTTAAACTCCATCCTGCATTTTCTGTACTCCACTAATGTCTCTGTTGATTTGCTCCCTTGTACTTATTAAAAGTCTCTCTCTTCCTTCTCATTGTATCTTGAAGATCTCTGGTCATCCATGGTTCTCTGGGCATGTTACTCCTTCTTATTACCCTAGAGGGAACATATTGGCTTGTACACTCCCTATTTCCTCTTTGAACACCCCCTACCGCTCTTCTGTAGATCTCCCCACCAGTAACTTGTTCCAATATACCTTGGTGAGATCCTGCCTTATTTTACTAAAGTCTGCTCATCCCCAATCCAAGACCTTTTTCTGCAATTTGTCTCTTTCCTTGTTCATAACAAACTTAAATTGCACCATGTGGTCACTATCACTAAAAGGCTCCCCCACCAACACATCAACCACCTGTCTGGCTTCATTCCCCGGAATTAGGTCCAGCACTGCACCATCCCTTGTTGGATCCTCCACATGTTGAGCTAAAAAGTTCTCTTGTATACATTTTACGAACTCTGCTCCATCTAAGCCCTTAACGCTATGACTATCCCTGTTAATGTTGGGAAAGTTGAAATCACCCACTATAATTACCCTATTATTATTTTTACACACTTCTGCAAATTGCACACAAATTTGCTCCTCAATTTCCCGCTGACTTTCTGGGCGTCAATAATAAACACCTAGCAATGTGGCTGTCCCTTTTTTATTCCTAAGCTCTATCCATAAAGCTTCATTTAACGCCACCCCCAAGAAACCATCCCTCCTTACTGCAGTAATTGACTCCTTAACTAATAATGCAATGCCTCCTCCTCTTCTGCCCCCTCCCCTGTCCCTCCTGAAGATTCTGTATCCTGGGATGTTAAGTGGCCAATCCTGTCCCTTCATTAACTATGTCTCCATGATGGCTACTACATCATAATTCGACGTGTCAACCCTCGCCCTTAACTCATCCATTTTACCTGTAATACTCAGGGCATTAAAGTAGAGGCCATTCAGCTTTGTCTTACTCTCCTGAAACTTACTACCGCTGTATTGAATTTCACTTTGAATCTGGGATGCCCTTTTTAAAGGGCACCGCTGATCTCTGTGAAGCCAGACTTGTCAGCGTGTTTATGCCCCATCCCTCACCATGATGGCAAAAAAAAACACCTTCAAAAGATGGCAAATGCCATTTTTTGTGAAAATTCCATCCCATGAGTTCAAATCTCACTACTACCAGCTGGAGAATTTAAATTCAAGTAATTAAATAAAATCTGGAAACAATAGCTAGTCTCAGAAATTGCGACCATTAAACTACCAGATTGTTGTAAAAGCCCAACTCATTTGCTAATGTCCTTTGGGGAAGGAAATCTGTTGGCATTACTTGGTCTGGCCTACGCGTGACTCCAGACCCACTGAAGTGCCGTTAACTCGTAACCGTCCTCTGGAATGGCCGAGTGAGCCACTCAGTATCTTACCACCATCTTCTCAGCGTTGTCTGAAATGGGTAATAAATTCTGGTCTTGGCAGCGACCCCCGTGCCCCTAGAAAATAGATAATAAAAAACTAAGACTCTCAGTGGACCAAATGCTAAACATGTCCAACCAATAGTGAGCAGCAATCAGCGAAGCCAACAAGCTGTTGAATTACGCAGCCAAGGCAATAGAATTTAAACAATTCAAAGTAATGATCAAATTTTACAAAGCTCCCGTCAGATTACACATCGAATACTGCATCCACTTCCAGTTACTAAGAAACAAGAGAGACACTTGCGTGTTGGATGCAGGGCAGAAAAGAACAATGCCCGCTGTGTCGGGGCATGAGTTATGAAGAAGGACCAGGGTAATGTGGGCTATTCACCCTCAATAGGCTAAACCTGAGGGACGAAACTTAGAAATGTGTTGAAAAATTTACCCAGGAAGTTACCTTAAATGTAAAGATTTGAATAAAGCCAAAAACACCGGCTAAAGCTGGAGAAAGGTAATTTTAAGACAGATAGCAGGAAATTCTCCTCCACACAGTGAGAGATCAACTTGAGGAATAAACTTCCAGATAGGTTAGTGAAGATGAAAACCATTTGAGAAATGATTAATGTTACAAAGAATCTCTCTGCGTGAATAAATGAAATGGATTGAATGACCTTCCTCATCGGTGACAGCAAACTGTTACCTTCCTGTAGGTCTAGCAGAAGTACATTAACACTGGAGCTCATCTTGAGTTTCTATCCATGAATAGAACCATTTTACATTCCCTGGGCTGTGAGTGACCTCTCCACAACACTGGCAGCCACAAGAGCCCCAGCAGGCTGACAGAACCTTCTGACAGACGCACAATGCAGGAAGCACTGTAGGTTTGTCTCTGCTTCTTCTAACAACAGAAACTGTCATAAACAGACTGCCATGAGTGTTAGTTTCCTCTTCATTGCCCAACTCAGATCTTGAATAGGCTGTGAGCTTTTCATTTTTCAGTGGAATTCATCATGGGAAAGTTATTTTTTAAAGGGTTGTTTTCTTTGGACAAGAGAAGGTTGAGACGAGATTAGAAGATTTGACAGAGGTTATCAAAATCAACGGATCTAGGGAGTGTAGATAGGGAGGAGACAAAAGAGCTGCGAACTAGAGGACACTGATTTAAGATGAATGGCAAAAGAGCCAAAAGTGACATAAGGAAAACTTGCCTCACAGAGCGAGTGGTTAGGGTCTGGAATGAACTGTCTGTGAGTGTGGTGGAGACAGATTCACAGAGCGAGTGGTTAGGGTCTGGAATGAACTGTCTGTGAGTGTGATGGAGGCAGATTCACACAGCGAGTGGTTAGGGTCTGGAATGAACTGTCTGTGAGTGTGGTGGAGACAGATTCACAGAGCGAGTGGTTAGGATCTGGAATGCACTGTCTGTGAGTGTGGTGGAGGCAGATTCACACAGCGAGTGGTTAGGATCTGGAATGTACTGCCTGAGAGTGTGGTGGAGACAGATTCACTCAGCGAGTGGTTAGGACCTGGAATGTACTGTCTGAGTGTGGTGGAGACAGATTCACACAGCGAGTGGTTAGGGTCTGGAATGAACTGTCTGTGAGTGTGGTGGAGACAGATTCACATGGCGAGTGGTTAGGGTCTGGAATGCACTGTCTGTGAGTATGGTGGAGACAGATTCACACAGCGCGTGGTTAGGGTCTGGAATGCACTGTCTGAGAGTGTGGTGGAGACAGATTCACACAGCGAGTGGTTAGGATCTGGAATGTACTGTCTGAGTGTGGTGGAGACAGATTCACACAGTGAGTGGTTAGGGTCTGGAATGCACTGTCTGTGAGTATGGTGGAGACAGATTCACACAGCGCGTGTTTAGGGTCTGGAATGCACTGTCTGAGAGTGTGGTGGAGACAGATTCACACAGCGAGTGGTTAGGATCTGGAATGTACTGTCTGAGTGTGGTGGAGACAGATTCACACAGCGAGTGGTTAGGGTCTGGAATGCACTGTCTGTGAGTGTGGTGGAGGCAGATTCACACAGCGAGTGGTTAGGATCTGGAATGTACTGTCTGAGAGTGTGGTGGAGACAGATTCACTCAGCGAGTGGTTAGGACCTGGAATGTACTGTCTGAGTGTGGTGGAGACAGATTCACACAGCGAGTGGTTAGGGTCTGGAATGAACTGTCTGTGAGTGTGGTGGAGACAGATTCACATGGCGAGTGGTTAGGGTCTGGAATGCACTGTCTGTGAGTATGGTGGAGACAGATTCACACAGCGCGTGGTTAGGGTCTGGAATGCACTGTCTGAGAGTGTGGTGGAGACAGATTCACACAGCGAGTGGTTAGGATCTGGAATGTACTGTCTGAGTGTGGTGGAGACAGATTCACACAGCGAGTGGTTAGGATCTGGAATGCATGTCTGTGAGTATGGTGGGGACAGATTCACACAGCGCGTGGTTAGGATCTGGAATGTACTGTCTGAGAGTGTGGTGGAGACAGATTCATACAGCGAGTGGTTAGGGTCTGGAATGCATTGTCTGTGAGTGTGGTGGAGACAGATTCACACAGCGAGTGGTTAGGGTCTGGAATGCACTGTCTGTGAGTGTGGTGGAGACAGGTTCATTTGTGGCATTCAAAAGGAGTTTGATAAACACTCGATGGTAAAATAATTGCCGAGCAAAAGGGAAAGGATAAAGGGAGTGGGACTTACAGTAACCTCTTGAATGTGCATGAGAATGTCGCTTTAAGAAATGTTTGGCTGCTCATGTTACTGCAGTGATGTCAGCGTGTGGGTGGAGCTGAGCTCTGGTTCTTTTTAGTTTCACTTTGAGAAAAGCCTGGGTGTGTCTCTGTCTTTTTGGTTTCGTTTTTCAGTGTGTTGCAGCTGAAGTCAGTCAAAGCAGCTGTATTGTTGATCTCTCTGCCATGAAGGACTATCTCTCGATCATTTGGTGAATTCAGAACTATAAATGTTTTCAGTATTGAATGTAAACCCTGATGTGCTTCTGTTTAGAGATTTGTTAAGTCTTTTGGGTGAAAAGGACAGCATATAGATTACTTACTGTTGTATTCTTTGGGGGGTGTATTTGATTTACTGGTTGCTAAGATGTTCACTGTTTGTTTTAGAAAGGTTAACTTGAGTTCATAGAATAAACATTGTTTTGCTTTAAAAATACTTTCCATTTCTGCTGTACCACACCTGTAGAGTGGTGTTACTCTTATTAGCCTTAGTTTATTAGCTCTGATTATGTCACCTTTGCTCACGAGTCGCCAGGTATCTTTCTGATACCGCCACGTGGTTCAAGCTCGAGTTATGATTAATAAGTCAGCACACCGCTTAGTAAGATTGAAATCAACGGTCATTTATTATATACAACAGGTAATGCTTATACAATAATCCTACTATCTATATAGAAACCTACCACTACTGGCCAATACTTAACTTTAGGAAGGGCCCACAAGGTCAGGGAAACAAATGGCTTATCGAATCGGATCTGGCCCGCGGGATTCAAAAAGGCTGATACAGATCGATGGCTAGGAGTCTTTATCGGGTAGCGATCGCTGGAGTCAAACTTACAGTTTCTGGTTGATGTTCTTGCGAAGGTCTCGAGCAGGAGAAGAAGGGAGAGAGAGAGAGATCTGAACTTGGCCCCTCACTTTATAGGGCCCACGGGCTTCCCGCCTCTCGGGGCGGCCCTTGACCCTGAGTCCCAAGTGATTGGACTTGTTCCCAATCACTGGGTTCGATATATCCAATAACAGGGCGATTCCTCGATCGGGGGGTGGTCGTTCACCTATCTTTGTTTCGGCCACTGCAGGCGCCGACAGGTCTGGCCCGGCATTCAATTGCTAATATGTTGCAATTGTTCCCGGGGTTAGCCGATTAAACTGCAGGTGTCTGGGTTGATGTGCTGCTAATGGTCTTGAGTATCGATCTGGGCCGACTTCCCCAGAGCCGAACACGCTATTCTGTCTGCAGCTGTCCGTTTGTGTCCTGTTGGCTGCTTTTCGCATCAGCCTTTTCGGTTAGCCATTTTAAATCGGGTTTTGGCCAAATTAATAGGGAATCAGCCATTTTAGGTGGCTACAGGCCCTCCTTGTGATCATAACGCGAAGCATGAAGGATCACATAAATTTTTTCCTTTCTGTTCCCTGACCGGGCGGGGGGGGACGGGGGACACCTCCTACATGGCCACTACTCTGACCCTAGCTATGCACAAAAATTTATCTAAACAATTCTTGCAGGCGCTATGTCAGGCAGGGGCATGTATCTAAAAAAATAAAAACTTGGAACCTCTAACTTTACCTAAAACACTCATCAATCATTGCATAATCCTATCTCTCTAAACATACAACAAATATCAAAATATTCCATATATTCTTTCCTGGCTTGGCAGTCAAGCTCAGGATCATACATTTCTTTTTATTGACAGGAAAAACGCAAGTGCATGTTTTATTATTCTGGTTTCATAGGTCGCGGGGGTCTGGGGTCTGGTCATAACCGAATATAGGGGATCGGATCCGATATACCGGGGTTCGAGCGCGGTATGCTCTCCTTTTCCACTTGCGGAGGCGCATGGTCTGTACTGCACAGCAGAGTATGGCCAATGCTAACAGTGCCTCAATAACGTACGACAGGGAGTACCAAGTTATGAACTTGGCACACCAGGATAATGCAGCGTGGCTGGTGACTGGGCCCTCGGTACTGCGGGGCAGTGAAACATTAACGGCAGGGAGGTTTGGAGTAATGGGGTCCGCGTTCCCGCCCAACCAAATGTCCAAAAAGATGTTGAGCACGATGAAAGGAGTCCTCATGGTTGTCCTCTTTCTTTTCTTTCTCTGTGCTCTCTGTTTTTCTCCGGTCCTGGAGCTTCTGGAGTTCTGGAAAACAAGCATAGTATCTGGAACTACTTTGGTTTAATATCCGGTGTGTTAGTGTGTCTGTCCTTCTTGGGGCCAATTAAACCCTTATAATTGGTCACTATATGTGACTTCTCCCCCATTTTTTTTCAAAACAAATGTTAGGACGCGGCACACTTCCCAATGGTGGACCGGTGCTAAGTTTATCATCCAAATGTTCCAGGATGTAAATAGCATTTGGCGGCAACCCAAAGGTTGCCTAAATAAATAAACCTGTTTTTGAAAGGAAAAGGTCGAATGAGGTGCGTATGGGCCGCGAAAGGTAAGATTTGGATGGAGTCCCCGGGTAGGACGGCTACCAATACCGTATGTCCCCCTACCCGAGCGTTTTTGACCAACGGGGAAGTCCCCAGGCAGGGCGGGTCTCATGCCGTTTCTCCACTGCCTGAGCAACCGACAAGAACGGGCAAAAATGTAGTCATCATGGTGGGGTTGCTGTTCTGATTCTCCCGTCAAATCAGAAGAGCAGTTACGATCGGGCGTCTGATACCCGAACAAGTATCAGCTGAAAAGCTAGTTCCTCTGAACAAGCGTCTGGTCTCGGTGGGTCTCTGAGGCAAGTCCTCAGAGGTTTCGGCAGAATGGGCGTGCGAGAAATTTCTCCTGTCGGACGAACAACATTAAACAAACATACAAACAACGGAAAACATCCTGCAGGTTCCATCAGGAAGGACAACACTTTTCACCAAGTGTCTCCTTTAAATCATCATGTGGACACCTCAGTTCTCTGTTGCGAACAGGGTCGCAAAGGGGTTGGCGGCTTGGGAGTCAGACCCGAGGTCGTCACCTTCTCCCTGGTGCCAAACTCTGGAGTGAATTAGGGCAGAAAGGGCTGTGTGGTGTGAGTTGGGGTCGCTCTCGTCGTTGCGGACGAGTCTGCAGGAGTTGTCGCAGCGCCAATGAGTTGGGTCGAGTTGGGTGGGAACAAAGTCGGGGTCGTCCGTGTGGTTCGGTGGTCGGTGGTGTGGTTTGGTTAAGAAAGTGATGAGGATGGGGTCACTGGAGTCGAAGTCGGAGTCGCTGGGTGTGGGACCAGGATAGTAGGGGGGCGTGCTGTGGCTGTCGTCAGAGTCACAGTCGCTGTCTCTGCTGCCGCAGTCTGTGGGCGTTCCGGGGCGGAGTGTAAAGTTCGGGGGCGAGTCCGTGTCTGGGCTGGACGTGGAGGGGGTTGGTGTAGTTACGTTTGCTGTGGGCGGGGTTTGGTCTGCTGCGTCAAGCATGATGTGGTGGGCGTGGTTTGACTGTGCTCCATAAACCTTTAGCTGGTTTATGTGAAACCACACAGTCTTGCCATTTTGGTATTTGATTTTATATACCGATGGGCTTACTTTGTCCGTAATGGAGTACGGACCCGAGTATTTCGGAGACAGAAATGTGCTGGGGTTATACACAGACAACATCACTTGTTGTCCTATATTATACTCCGTTGCATGTACTGCCTTATCAAAACAGGCCTTGCTCTGTTTTCTTTTAGTGCCCAGTTTAACAGCCGCTGCTACCTGAGCCGTTTTTATATTTGCGAGTAATTGTTCAACGGCTTTCTCATGGGTGAGGGCCGTAACTTCAGGGCTGGTCAGGTCTAAACCCAACAAGTACTCTGTCCCTTTCATGGGGCGTCCGGTCATGAGGGTGTGTGGGGTGTAACCTGTGGAGGTGGAAATAATGTTACGTAAAAACATCAGCGCAAAGGGGAGGACCGAATCCCAAGTGGTGTTATTCTGCTGGACCATTTTCCTAAGGGTGGTTTTTGGGGTCCGATTCATGCACTCACTACACCACTCGACTGAGGGTGGTACGCAATGTGAAATTTATGGGTTATGCCAAATATCGTGAGGACGTTCTGCATGACCCGTCCCGTAAAGTGAGAACCTTGGTCCAATTCAATACTGCGGGGGAGTCCCCATCTTGGAAAAATGTGGTGGGTTAGGATTTTGGCTGTGGTTTTCGCGGTGTTGGTGCGGGCTGGAAATGCTTCCACCCACTTTGTAAAAGTGTCTATGACCACCAGAACATATTTATAGCCATTCCTGCAAGGGGGCAATGGACCTATAAAATCGATCTGGAGGTTAGTCCAGGGGCCGTTAACGGGTCGAGTGTGGCTGAGGTGTGCCTTTTTGGCATATCTATCTAGGTTGTTCTGAGCGCAGATGAGGCAATTCTCAATGTAATGGGATACATCCTCTTTGAGATTAGGCCACCAACAAAGCTGTTTGAGGTGGGCTGCGGTGGGTTCGATTCCCTGGTGTCCATGACCATCATGGAATAAACAGATCATTTGATTCCTATCCTGCTCAGGAACTACATAAAGGGTGTCTTTCAACACCACACCGTCATGTGTGGTTATTGTATTTCTGTACCAATCGTATGAGGCTGGAAATTTCCCTTTCACGATTTCAGTGAGAGCGCTATCCTGCTTCTGGGCCTCTACTAGATCTTCGATCCTAGTCTGCGCGACCTGAACTGCACTCACTGGCGCACTCACTGGGGCGCTCTCGGGGGGCTTCCAAAAATACCCATGCCTGGATCCTGCCTTAGCCAGTGCGTCGGCTTTTACATTTCCAGGGGGGGAGGAACAATGGTGGCTGCGGGCTTTTATAATGCCAAAAGCCCTGTTCTTGGCCTTTTTCAGAATATGGCGGAGTAATGGGGCTGAGGGGAGGGGTTTCCCATCCGCGGAAACAAATCCTCTCGTTTCCCAGAGGGGCAGAAATTCAGTGAGGCTGTTGCACACGTATAGACTGTCTGAATATATGTCTGCTGGGCTGGGGAAGGAATCTGGGGCTCTACAATGTAAGCGATGGCCGCAAGCTCTGCTGCCTGTGCGCCGAAGTGTCCAGGTAATTTTAATGCGATTTCCTCGAGGGTGCGTCCCTGCGCGTCCTCCACATAAATCCCACGACCTGTTATGCGTTGCCCATCCAGGATTGTGGAAGATCCATCCACATAAATCCTAATGGGGTCACACGTGTCCGGGTGAGGGGGGTTCTGAGATGGAGTGGCTAGTTTTCTGGGGGGTGTTTTAGCTATAAAGGAGCCTGTATTATGGTGGGGTGAAATGATCTCACACTCATGGGGGGTTCCGGGGTACTGTAGATTGTCCGCTAAGTATGTGTAAGTCTTTGTGCGTTTTACTGTGATGTCCCGTCCTTGTAAGAGAAGGGTCCACCTAGCAGCGCGGATTTGGCTGACGGTACCGTCCGTCTAGTAAAAGTTGGGTGGCGGTGTGCTCGGTCAAAATGATGATGGGGTTCAGTCCGGTAATGTATGAGAAGTACTGGACTGCCCAGAAAACTGCGAGCAGGTGCCTCTCACAGGCTGAGAATCCCTGCTCCACAGCATCTAAAATCCGGGAGGCATAAGCCACGGGTCTTAGCTGGTCGTGCCGTTCCTGCAGGAGTATGGCTGAAAGGGTGCGGTCTGTGGTCGCTACCTCTATGGCGTAAGGGGAAAGCGGGTCGGGAACCTGCAGTGCGGGGGCGGCTATGAGCGCCTGTTTTAATGATTCCACAGCATCCGTATGCTGCGGAAGCCATTCCCAAGGGGTTCCTTTCTTTAGGAGGTCTGAGAGGGGCGCTGCCTTGCTGGCGAAACCGTCAATGTGGTTTCGGCAGTAGCCAACCAGTCCTAAAAACGACCGGAGGGCTGAAACGTGATGGGGAAGGGGTATTTCAGCGATCGAGTCAATTCTTTTGTGCTCGATCTCGCGTTTTCCATGTGTGATAATTGTACCCAAATATACCACTTTTTCTTCCAATATCTGGGCCTTTTTGGGGTTTACTTTACAGCCAATGGAATGTAATAATTCCAGGAGTTCGGACAGAAGCTCAATGTGCTCTTCCTTGGTGTCTGTCTGCAGTAGTAGATCATCTACATACTGTACCAGGCATTCGGGGCGAGAAAATTTCGCTAGTCCATTTGCCAGCTGTCGGTGGAAAATGGAGGGGGAGTTGTAGAAGCCTTGTGGCAGGCATGTCCACGTGTTAGCTGTGCTTTAAAGGTGAAGGCAAATTTGTACTGGCACGACTTTGCCAATGGAATGAACCAGAACCCATTACTGACATCCAAAACCTTGAAATATCGGGCATGGAGTCCCTGTTTGAGCATGGTCTCGGGACTTGTTGCAACGGTGGGGGCTGCTGCGGGGTTGACTTTATTGAGTTCCCGATGATCTATGGTCAAACGCCATGATCCGTCGGGTTTCCTTACTGGCCAAATCGGGGCATTATTAGTTGAGGCTACCGATCTCAGGACGCCCTGCTCTAATAAGCTTTCTATGACCTTTAGGATTTCTCCCTCTGCTTCTAGGGGAAATCCGTACTGTTTTGGGGGTCTTGGGTCCGGTCCTGTTATTTGTACAGAACCGGTCATCCGTCCACAGTCGTGTTTGTGGGTTGCGAATGCTGCCCTGTTTTTTTGCAGGACTGCCCTAACCTGTCGGTCCGTGCTGAGTGTGGTGGGGTTGAACCAAAACTCGCCTACTGTGCTAATTTTGTTCATATAATCCTCTATATTGAGTGTTGCGGGGGCTCTAGCAGATTTCGCCATCTTCCAGACACACTGGTTGACTGGATCAAAAGAGAGTTGGTGAGAATTCATGAAGTCTATCCCCAAAATGTGCTCTGCTGTTGGGGGCAGGTCGACTAACACTACGAGGTGTTTTGTATTAATGGTTCCGATCTGGATGGGTACAGGGGCTGTGATGTGTCCCTGCTGTGAGTGGCCTGTGAAGCCGCTGAGGGTGATAGTGGCTGTGGTGGGCCACGTGTTCTTACCAAGGGTGGAGGAATTTAAGGTTGTGCGGAACCCTCCTGTGTCCCAGAGAAGCTCGATCATCTGTCCCCTAACCTTTGCTGCGACTACGGGTCGTCCTGACCTATCCCAAAGGGTATCGCAGACCCAGCTGGGGAAGCCTGTACACCGTCAGTCCGTTCCGGTCAGGTCTGTCTGATCGGACTGGGCGCTAACGCTATGTATGGGCTCTGCCTTTTTCTTATTGAGAGTGCCGGTCTGTTGGGCTTTTTGTGGGTTTTTTAGGGGCCTTGCATTCTTTGGCAAAATGTCCCAACTGTCCGCAATTGTAGCATTCTTGCGGTTTTGCTGGGCGGCTGCTCTTTCCCTCGTTTTCCCAGGCGGGGTTGTGGAGAGTGGTTCTTACTGCCTGCATGTCTGCGGCGGCTTGGTTTTCCTCAGGGGTTCTAGCTGCGGGTTTACCGTGAGCCGCTTGTTCCCAAACGCGGGACAATCTTTTGACCACCCACTTCTCATTATGAGCCTCCTCCGAGGGGTCATAATTACTACAGGCATTCTGTCCTGCTTCCGCGGCATGGGAGATAAGGGTGCGGGTCCATTTGGCCATATTGTCTGCGGACAAATGGGCATGGTCTACATTTCCGAAAACGGCTTCAAAGTGAATCCACAAGCGTCCTGAGAACGCTGTGGGGTGTTCAGACTTCTTCTGTCTGCACTTATTTGGACCGTCTACGGGGTCGCCCCAGTTGTACCCGATCGCATCCAGGATCGCGGTATGCATTTCTGCAAGGGTGCCTCCTCCAACATTCTGTGGGTCGGGAAGGGCTGCTGCGACCGATGGATCTAAGCTGAGGACCGTCAGCTTTACCTGCTCTTTCTCATCCAGGCCGTACATGGTCGCCTGGTGTTTGACGGTGGCAAAGAAATGGTGTGGGTCTGAAGTGGGAAGGAACGGTGCGATTTTAGCACACACGTCCCGTAATTGGGTCACTGTGAGAGGGGTGGAATATAAGACTTCCGCCTCGTCTGCTGTGGCGGTGCAGTGGGTTGTTACAGGGTTCATGGGAGTCTGTATTCCCTGCTGTGTGGGGGGTGGGGGTGTTCTCCTCCTTTGAGGTTTTCCCTGCGCACATGCTCCCTGAACATATCTCTGCGCTGTCTCTTGCAGTTCTTCCCAATCAGAGCCATCTTCCTGGTCTAAACTTTCCCCAAAGGTGTCTTGGAATCCCTTTTGGACAGAAAGCATTGCTTACAGGTCTGCAATTTGCTTTCGGCACTTTGCATGGCCTAAGGTACTTTGCCTTTGTTCCGTGGTTGCAGCGTGGAGCGCTCTCAAGGCTGCCTTGAGATCACTACATTGCTTCTGTAGTGTCTCCACCTGCTTCTCCGTCTCTTTCTTAACCAGGATGGCACGCTGCGTGTCCTAATAAGCCTTCTCATACTGGGATTGAAAACTGCTTAATGCGCCAGACAAGACTGGTGACCCCGTTTGGCAGCAGCCACTTCTTTGTCCTTGGCTTCTAACTGCCTTTTCAATTCCAGGTTTTCATTTTCCATCTCGCATACATTGATTTTACTCATATGATGTATGCCCTCTATTTCTTTTCGGAGCGTCCTGACGACCTCCTCTGTGCCTCGCAATTGTGCCATGCAGGACACGATTGCCATCGGCTTGCGCGCTTTCGCTAAGCTTTTCTTATAGATTTCACTCATGTTCTCCCACCAAGTATGCCCTATACTCCCGGGACCTGAGTCGTCATTATTACAGAAACCGCTCCACACGGGCCATCCTTTGCCCTGCAGAAATTTGCGAATTTCCACTTCCCAAATGGGACACTGTCCCACTTTAATGCTGCTGATCGGTGCGACCGCAAATTCTTCGGGGTTCATGAGGCGTTGCATTGCCTGCATGGCCATCTCTCTTATCTGCTCGTTACATTCAAATTTGGAACAGGGGGCTAAGGTGGTGTCGTAGATGCGGGTACGGCTTGCGCTAATTTCCGAAAATACAGACTTCTGACAGTTTTGACGCAACAAAATCTATCAGTTTTACCTTATAACCCTGTTAGTTACGCATGCATACACACACTTCCGAATTGTGAATTATTAACCAGAACCGCTTGAACACTTGTGGGTTTTTTTGTTTTTTTGTTTCCGATTGGATTCTATTCAAATTGTTGGGGTTCTCCCGGAGTGGTTTTCCACTTCTATGTCGGGTCCCGGCGGAGTCGCCAATTATGTTGCTCTTATTAGCCTTAGTTTATTAGCTCTGATTATGTCACCTTTGCTCATGAGTCGCCTTTGCTCACGAGTTGCCCAATAAGTCAGCACACCGCTTAGTAAGATTGAAATCAACGGTCATTTATTATATACAACAGGTAATGCTTATACAATAATCCTACTATCTATATAGAAACCTACCACTACTGGCCAATACTTAACTTTAGGAAGGGCTCACAAGGTCAGGGAAACAAGTGGCTTATCGAATCGGATCTGGCCCGCGGGATTCAAAAAGGCTGATACAGGTCGATGGCTAGGAGTCTTTATCGGGTAGCGATCGCTGGAGTCAAACTTACAGTTTCTGGTTGATGTTCTTGCGAAGGTCTCGAGCAGGGGAAGAAGGGAGAGAGAGAGAGAGATCTGAACTTGGCCCCTCACTTTATAGGGCCCAGGGGCTTCCCGCCTCTCGGGGCGGCCCTTGACCCTGAGTCCCAAGTGATTGGACTTGTTCCCAATCACTGGGTTCGATATGTCCAATAACGGGGCGATTCCTCGATCGGGGGGTGGTCGTTCACCTGTCTTTGTTTCGGCCACTGCAGGCGCCGACAGGTCTGGCCCGGCATTCAATTGCTAATATGTTGCAATTGTTCCCGGGGATAGCCGATTAAACTGCAGATGTCTGGGTTGATGTGCTGCTAATGGTCTTGAGTATCGATCTGGGCCGACTTCCCCAGAGCCGAACACGCTATTCTGTCTGCAGCTGTCCGTTTGTGTCCTGTTGGCTGCTTTTCCCATCAGCCTTTTCGGTTAGCCATTTTAAATCGGGTTTTGGCCAAATCAATAGGGACTCAGCCATTTTAGGTGGCTACAGTGGGCCGTGTGCTCCCCATACCACAATCTATTAAAAGTTGTGGGTTAAATGAACTCCATTATACACTTTGGGGTTCTCTAAACTCTGACCCATAACAATTGAGGGCTTGAGGGGGATAAACGTCTATCTATTGGATTGGCTTAGTGAACTTAAAGACAGTGAGGGGTGAGCCTATTGTGGTTGCTTTTCAGGTTTGGTATTTTAGTTTAAGTGGGGAGTGTGTTGTGGACAATGGCTCTTTCAGAGGCTCAGAAGTGTTTGGGGGTGGAGGCAGTCACACGCAGTGTAGCCATCTGGGATGGCCACTTCCCGATTACAAAATGGACACTTTGCAAAGATTGCAGGGAAAATGGACAACACTGAGAAAACAAGCAGGTGCAGGGTTTGTCTTTTGATTGGAGCCTTAGCCCTCAGACAAGACCGATACTGCAAAACCATTACCATACTAATGAGCCATCCCCGGGGACAAAAGAGTAACATTTAAGTAAACGATACCAAGGCAGACACCCCAGCGCCAGAGGAGACCAGAACAAAGCAGCCAACGGCCACCTAGGACACAGCCAGCCATCAGGGCACCCACCCCCCTATTGGAGGAAATCAATAGGAACGAATGGGAAACGGCCCAATTAATTGGGGCCAAGTTCAAGGCCTGCCCAAAAGCGCGCAAAGCCCCTTTTGGGTATAAGAAGGATCCCCAAGAGAGAATCGCTCCTTTGTGGCTCCGGCTCTCACCAAGGAGAGACCTGCCCAACAGCAACATCGGAACAAGTAAGTCCAAGGTCAACGCACGCTACGAGACAGACGCTCCTCGCTGTTATTCCATACCAGTTTGACCCCAGCAGCCTCAGAACCGAACAACTGCCATTGTTTCTCTGACTGAGTGGGCTCCCGAAGCTAAGTATAGGCTTTAGCAGTAGTGATAGTTTAGTTTGTAGAGTTTTATGCATGAGTATATTTGACTGTGTGTGTAAATAAATGAGCATTGAGTTTGAACTTACTAACTGGTGTATCGAGTCTTTGATCAGTATTCGGTTTTAAAACTTGTGGCGGTATCGAAAGATACCTGGCGACTCTAGAGCAAAACGTAATTAGAATTAAGGAAGGCGACCATATTGGCCGTCATCTTCAGCGCCAAATTAAGAGAAACACATTTAGCAACAGCAGTACCTTACGGACAGAGACTAAAAGCAGACTGTTAGATTTGGTAAAAACATTGCAGTTAACATTACCTGCCAAAATGCGAAAAGGTGACGTAATTATGGCGGTGGTTAAGCATTTAAAGTTGCCTGAGATACAGTTTGACTCATTGGAAATGGCAAAAATTTACTTGCAAATTAAACAAATGGAACATGAGAAAGAATTAAAGCAGCTTGAATACGAAAGAGAGGAAAAAGAAAAAGAAAGAAAGAGAGGACAAAGAAAAGGTGAGAGAAGTAAGGAGAAAAGAAAGAATAGCCCCAGCAGAAGAAAAAGAAAGGGAGATACAGATCAGGGAAAAAGATAAAGAGAGAGAGTTTGAACTTCAGAAAATGGCCATGAAACATGACAGTCAGTTAAAATTGGCAGACGTAAAGGGACATGTACAGTTGGATGATAGTGATGAGGATAGTGAGAACGAGCATCATAATCGAAGGCGTGGTGGGGATCTATTTAAATATGTCCAAGCATTGCCAAGGTTTGACGAGAAGGAAGTGAAAGCCTTTTTCATTTAATTTGAGAAGGTAGCTAAACAAATGAAATGGCCACAGGACATGTGGGTGTTACTGATTCAAACAAAGCTGACAGGTAGGACTAGTGAAGTGTTTGCATCACTACCGGAGGAGGTATCTGGGACGTATGTGGAGGTGAAAAAATCCATCTTAGGTGCATATGAACTAGTGCCTGAAGCTTACAGACAAAGGTTTAGAAATATAAGGAAAGAATTTGGTCAAACATGCATGGAGTTTGAAAGGATCAAACAGAGTAATTTTGATAAGTGGATAAGGGCTTTGAAAATAGACCAAACGTATGAAGCTCTCAGAGTAATGATACTTTTGGAGGAGTTTAAAAATTCAATTCCTGATGTAGTGAGAACTCATGTGGAAGAGCAGAGGGTTAAAATTGTGAGATTAGCAGCAGAAATGGCAGATGATTATGAACTAGTTCATAAATCAAAGCTTGGTTTCCGACATCAGTTTCAGCCTGTGAGGGATAGAAACTGGGGACATGAGAAATATTCAAGTGGTAAAAGTAAATGTGATCTGATGGGAGATAATAAGGAGAGTGTGTAGCCACCTGGGTTGGCCACTTCCTGACTTAAAATGGAGATCCGCAAAGAATGCAGGGAAATTCAGTCAAGCCAGGAAAAACTAGCAGGTGCAAAGTTCCTGTGTATTAAAACTTGCAGAAACCCAGACAGCGCTGAAACCAACAGCCATCTGCATACTAATGAGCAATCCCTGGGAACAATTGAAACATTTAAGGTGAATAAGGCCAAGCCAGACTCCTTGGCGCCTGCAGGAGCCAAGACAAAGGAAGGCCAACGGACACTCAGGAACCGCCCAGCAATCAGGGAATAGCTCCAGTATTGGAGAAATCGATCCAAGTGATCGGAACATAGTCCAATCACTTGGAACCAGATACGGGGTCCGCCCCGAACGGCACGAAGCCCCTGGGGACTATAAAGTAGAACCCCCAAGTTCAGTTCGGTCTTCTTGGCAGGGTCACTCAGCAGCTCGAAACAACCCTTGACAGTGACCTACCTAGCTGCCGCATCAATCAAGTAAGTCTCCAGTCAACGCACGCTATGAGATAGGTGCTCCTAGCTACCAGTCCATACCAGCTTTTGAATCCTGCAGACTCAGAACCCGAACGAAAGGCCATTTGTTCCCCTGACCTGGTGGGCCAGTTCCAAAGCTAAGTATAGGCCTATAGTGTTAGAGATAGTCAAGTATGTAGAGTCTTATGCATGAGTAGTGATTGACTGTGTACAATAAATGTGTTTTGATTTGAAACTTATTAACTGGTGTAGTGAGTTATTGATCAGTACTTGAACTTGAACCTCGTGGTGGTATCATAAAGATACCTGGCGACTCTAGAGCAAAGGTTATAGAAACAGAGCAAATTAAGTAAAGACACAACGGGCAACAAATTAAGAGCCAACCAAAGTTAGCAACAAGTGTGCCTCAGAATAAAAAAGAAATCCAGGAGGGTGGAAAAGAAATGAAAAGTTTCAAATGTTTTCACTGTAATAAACTAATGCTGGTGGCCAGGATATGCACAATAGAATTCTTATGTTACGTGGATATTTGATTAGATGAGGTAGTAGAGCCATTGGGAGAGGCAAAGTTGAATCTCTGTCTTTGAGTTAGATTATGACGTTAGAGTTGATTATAAGAGTGAGCAGTTTGGAAAATAGAGAAACTTGCATTTCTATCGTACCTTTCACTACCACCAGATGTCTCAAACCACTTTACACCCAGAAAGGTACTTCTGGGGCGAGATCCTCCGACCCCCCCGCCGGGTCAGAGAATCGGCGGGGGCTGGCGTGAATCCCGCCCCTGCCGGTTGCCGAATTCTCGGGCACCGGAGATGCGGCGGGGGAGGGAATCGCACCGCGCCTGTTGGCGGGACCCCCCCCCGCTGGCGATTCTCTGGCCCGGATGGGCCGAAGTCCCACTGCTAGAATGCCTGTCCCGGCGTGGATTAAACCACCTCTCTTACTGGCGGGACAAGGTGGTGCGGGCGGGCTCCGGGGTCCTGAGGGGGGCGGGGGGCGATCTGGCCCTGGGGTGTGCCCCCACGGTGGCCTGGCCCGCGATCGGGGCCCACCAATCCACGGGTGGGCCTGTGCTGTGGGGGCACTCTTTTCCTTCCGCCTTCGCCACGGTCTCCACCATGGCGGAGGCGGAAGAGACCCCCTCCACTGCGCATGCGCGGGAATGCCGTGAGCGGCCGCTGATGCTCCCGCGCATGCGCCGCCCGGCAATGTCATTTCCGCGCCAGCTGGCGGGGCACCAAAGGCCTTTCCCGCCAGCTGGCGGGGCAGAAATCATTCCGGCGCGGGCCTAGCCCCTCAAGGTTAGGGCTCGGCCGTTCAAGATGCGGAGGATTCCGCGAACTGTATTCAGTTCCTCTGACTTGTCCCAACACAAGCCCCTCTCCCCGGCATGGCCACTGGCCCATGTTCACTTTTGCTACCAATGATCACTGACCTCTGTTCTCCTATTAGCACATTCTGGTATCCTAACTTTGCCACTATTAACACTCTTCAGCCCCTAATGGCTCTATTAACAGTCCCTTTGTCTCATTTCCATGGCATCTTTGTCAATTCCTCCTTAACTCCAATCAATCACTGACTCACCATTCTGCTCCACCTGCCGCTCCAAGTATATAATTCATCACATTTTGACCCCTTTTCAGTTCTGATTTAAGGTTATTTGTTATATATATTAATGATTTGGCTGAGAATGTAGGAGGCATGGTTAGTAAGTTTGGAGATATTGGACTGAGTGCAAAAGGACAAAGTGTCATTCCTGGCGTGAAAATCAGTGTGATTCCCGCTGGCCCGGTGGCATAATCTGGATTGTAATCTTTAGATACTTTCTCCACATGAAAAAGCCTTCAGCGAGGGTTTGATGCAGATCATGCCAGGCGCTGTGAGTTGAGTGACGTGGGTGAGGGCTTGAGCCCGGCATGAAGCCTGATATAGGCTTCTCCTGCAAGGCTCCCGATGAACCCGGATCGGCACAGGGTGCAACGTCGGGGAAAATCAAACCCCATGGCCTACTCTTGCTCCTAGCTTTAGAGTTCTTCTGCTGCTGTTGGCAGAGGAGAATAGGAGCTTATACAGGAGGGAAGGGAATGATCTACAGTCAGGGGGAATGGTCATGTGAGAAACAAAATGGACACACTCTTCTAATTAAAATGTCATTGCCAGCTGAATTATGGCGTGACCTTTATCTTCTTCAAGAAAGGTTCAATCATTAGATTGTCCTTCCTGCCTGTGACCAAGATGTGCATAAAGGAAGGCAACAGAAAATAGTTAAACTGAGAAGAAAATTGGCAATTCTTTTCTCCTAAACATAGGAAGTGTTAGCAGTTCAAACCCCTACCACTGCACTGATAAGCATTCTACTGTGACCTTCAATAATGAGCAAAGTATATTTATTCACATTTTCAGCTGGAATCACCACAACATTCCAACCTAGTTTGCAAAAACATTTCCAGGGAGAATGCTGAACTTTTCCTCAGGGCTTTTTTTTCTGAACTTAAAGCCAAACCTGATGAGTCATTTTTCCCAAAGTCAGGAGGAGGCTTGAAAGCAAGAAGTTGATACAGAGCCTAATTAGGTTGGCAGCAGAACAGTGACCACTCAAGCTGGAAAATCAATTTGAATTTTTAAAAAACCTGGTGACAAGTGCACAAATGGTTGGCAGTGATGTGATTGATGCAGTGTGAAGGTATTTAGGAAACACTGCAAATTGGTAACCATGTTTTTAATGAAGAATGTTCTGTTGTAGGCAGTAAAATGAAAAATAATCTTTTACTTTATTCTTGTGATTTGGGAATCACTGGCTAGACCAGCATTTGTTGCCCATCCCTAAGTTCCCTTGAGAAGGCGGTGGTGAGCTGTCTTCTTGAACTACTGTAGTCCCTGTGGTGTATGTACACCAACATTGATGTTGGGGAGGGAGTTCCAGGAATTTTATCCAGAGACAGTGAAGGAACGGCGATATATATTTCTAGGTCAGGATGATGAGTGATTTGGAGGGGAACCTCCAAGTGGTGGAGTTCGCATGTATCTGCTGCCCTCAACCTGCTGGTGGTAGGTATTGTGGATTTGGAAGATGCTGTCAAAAGAGGCTTGGTGAGCTGCTGTAGTGCATCTTGTAGATGGTACTCACTGTGCCTCAATGATGGAGGGAGTCAATGTTGAAGGCAGTGGACGGGGAACTAATAAAGCGGGCTGCTTTGGCCTCAATGGTGTCAAACTTATTAAGTGTGGTTGGAGCTGCACTCATCCAGGCAAGTGGGGAGTATTCCACCACACTCCTGACTTGTGCCTTATAGATGGTTACTTCCTGCAGAATTCCCAGCCTCTGGCCTGCTCTTGTAGCCATAATATTTTTTGGCTGGTCCAGCTCAGTTAGCAGTCAATGGTAATGCCCAGGATGTTGATAGTGTATTTACTATATTAATTAGTGCAGTAACCCCCTCACCATATACAATGGAACAATAATAATTCTTAAAAGATGAGAATTGTAAAATAGGGATACTTTGAACCAGAGCTCAAGGAGTGCTTCTTTAAGTAGTCAAACCACACATCCCCAGCCCGCACCCCTTTACCAGGCGTCATGTTCAGACCTATTGACCTGCAGCTGGAACATCTCAACCTGCTGTGTTGCGTTTTTTAAATAAATTTAGAGTACCCAATTCTTTTTTCCAATTAAGGGGCAATTTAGTGTGGCCAATCCACCTACCCTGCATATCTTTGGGTTGTGGTGGTGAAACCCACGCAAATACGGGAAGAATGTGCAAACTCCACACGGACAGTGACCCAGAGCCGGGATCGAACCTGGGTCCTCAGCGCCGTGAGGCAGATGTGCTAACGACTGCGCCACCGTGCTGCCCCTCTGTGTTGCGTTTTTGATGCTAATTTCCGTGGGTTGACTCAGGACAGTATCAATATTGGAGATCATTATCACTGGTTCTGTATAAAAAGGTAAGTTAATTTTTCAGTTGTTGATTGCAAAGAGGGCTGGAACTAATTTCAATTTTCACAAGGACAAGATTGGTATCTAATAGGTTGTTCTCAAATCTCTGCTCAAAGTTGTCAACAGGATTGCCAGATCAGAATTTTGACTAGGACTTAAAGAACAGAAGAAATAGAAGCAGGATTAGACCTTACAGCCTCTCAAACCTACTCTGCCATTCAACAAATTCATGGCTGAACTCACCCTGGCCTCAACAACACTGTCTCACCCTCTCTCCCTATCTGTCTCTCCCAGCCATGGATATACTTAATGAGGAGCATCCAAACATTCCAAGCATTCACAACCCTCCGAGTGAAGAAATTTCTCCTCATCTCAATCCTAAATAACCAGCCCCTTTAGCTGTGCCCCTAATTCTAGTTCCCCAGCCAAAAGAAAACCAGCTATCAGTGTCTCTCCTCTCAAGCCCCTTACAGATTTCAATGAGATCAACTCATTCTTCTAAATTCCAGAGAGATCCTCAGACAATATCCTAGTCAGACAAGGGATTGACGAAGAAACTGTTGCATATGATGAAGTAATAAATGCATTCAATGCCTGCCTTTGTCTCATATAAAGTACCATTGTTGAGAGGGTGAAATTTAACAAACGCACCCAGTGATTTGTGGCAGGGGGCAAGTGTTGATTTGTTTATTAATGATCTACCCTGACTGGCAGAAAATTGTGAATGTGGCAACTTAAAGGGAGAATTAATTTGAGATAGAATTATTGTTGGAATATTAGACGAAAACATGTCAGACCTTTTGCAGTCAAGGATTGACTTATTACTGACCCAGGCTACTTGGTTGGCCAGACAAGTTGAGGATAGGAAACAGAATAATTCAGTACTTCGAAGTGACAGGGGGATTCATTTGCAAAGAAGCACCAACTCACTGGAGTTTGTTAAACCTCTGAGTAAAAACAGGGTGATACGGAAACGGGGAACCACCATAACAAATTGTTATTGGTGTGGGAGTAAAAGGCAGCATCAACTTGGAGATTGTTCTGTCAAAATCACAGAGTGCCCTTTTTGTCAGACGCTGAGTTATTTTAAAGCAGTGTGTCATAGCAAGGAGTTTAGTACTGAAATTAAAAGAAAAACTCTCAAAAGGTGAGCAAAATCCAACAAATTAATGACCTTAATGATTTAGAGGTAATCATTCCTGGGCGAGATTAAAGGGTGGACAGGAAGTTGTAAGGGGGCTGAAATTTTAGTCAACTGATATAAGACATGTTTTAAACAGCACACTGGAACTGGAGTTTTGGTTCTTTCCAACACTTTACCGTGGTTGAAGAGAGATCTTCAGTCATCAAGTGTACAACTCCATGGGCAAGGAGGCCTAAAGTCACGTGGGGCAGATACTGGCAAGACTTCAATATAAAGAGGGAAGAATCACCAAAATGTTATGCGTAGTCCAGAACCAGGACTGTTTCACTTTCCCAATGTTGGCACTCCGTTCAAAGCCGTCTTTAAAAACACACTGTGCTCCACACAAGCTTAATGATTGCCAGCCCATTTACAAGGTTGGCAACCTGAAATTCATCGGGATCGATCTTAATCACACAAGCCTGGTGGAAGCCGGAGCAGTGGGCAGTTAAAAATTAGTAGGTTTGAGTGTTGATCATCTCTAGCAGTTTGCGATGGTCTCATGCAGGATTTTCTCAGGCAAACGAGGCACCCATTTAAAACAGACAGGAACCCCTAAATCTACGCAAATCGAAAACACAACATCAAAAGAATCTTAATGGAATACTGGCAGGGTGAAGTGGGAAAACATGGAAACCTTTCCACTGGGAAGAAGTATGTTTTCGGTTTGTATGAAGATCAAAGACACCCTTCTGGTAAATCTATAAGTCTCCATTATGCTGTCTGGAGAAGAAGGAATGTTGCTCAGGGCCTTATAAACAATGTGGTTGACTCTTATCTTCCCCCTCAAGGGCAATTAGGGATAGGCAAAAATGCTGGCCCAGCCTGCGATGCCCATGTCAAATAAACAAATTAAAGAAAGCAAAATTGCAGCACTCCCTCCCCTCTGCCCAGCGTGCCACCTCCCTAGCCAAGAGTGTGCCCCCAAACCCTCTGGCTGCCACCCAGTGTAAGGGCCCTTCCTGTTGATTCCCTTATTTCTCATTTCTTTCACTTTGTCGTTATCATTTTGATTCATGGATGTTTAATGGACACATGCCTTTAAGTCGAGCAGAGAAAGTGAGGAACTCAAAAGTTGTAAAATAGTACACTATGCTATTGGAGATATAGGGTGGGATTGTCCGTTGGCTGACACCAAAATCATGAAACGTGATTGGGTGGAGAATCGGTTCCGACGCCAAAATTGCGGCGGGTGCCGATTTTGCCGCCAAATCGCAATTCAGCACCACCTCGACAGCGCCGTCGATATTGTCCGGAATGCACGTACAGTAAACACCGTTTTCATATCATTAGCGGGCCTGACCCGGTATCTCCAGGGCCTCCACGATTCTTCACCACCGATGGGCTGAGTTACCAACGGTGCACTTCACTTGTGCTTTTAAAAATCATGATATTGGCTTTGTGGCTGATAACAGAGAGGCACAACCATGAGCTGGTGGGCCAGACAGTGGCTGGGCTAGCTGGGGTGGGGGGGGGACCTGCCAGTGCTGGCCAACGGGGGGCAGGGGTGGCAGGGGAACATGCCGGGTAGCCGGGCCACCACCTTTTGGGTTTGTGTCACATTAGCCAGTGACTGCGCCGTCTCCCTCTGGGATTGGGCCACCTCCCGCTGTATCTGTCCCACGTCGGCCTGCGCCTGGGCAATGCAGCCGACATTCCCAGCCAGGGCCTGCTGTGACTGGGCCACACTCAGAATTGCCGCTGCGATTTCCAGGTGGCTCTGGCACATGACTGCCTGTGAGGCAGCAACCCTGTCCTGGGCCTCAGCCAGCGCGAGCACCTGCGCAGAAATTCCCAGGCCTTGGACATGCTGATGCCTCCATCGCGGACGCCACCCTTGCGGTGTTGGCCTGGGTGGCATTCATGGTCAGCACCACATCCTGTTCCTGCACGCGTTTGGACTCCTCCAACTGCGCCTGCAGATGCTGGATACTCGCCGACAACCCCTCATGTAGTCCTGGCTCTGTGACTGCATCTCCACGATCAATGGGACTGTCTGTTCCAGAAGCCCGAAACTCATCTAGATGGCAGCTAGCCCCTGGGGCTAGGTTGCCCTCTGACAGTCCGTCCCCTCAGGTGTTCCTACTTCCACCGGATCAGCTGTGTGGTGCGCACCAGAGAGTGTCCCAGGAGCCGCTTCACAAACATGCCCAACCGAGATGAGTGTCTCTGAGATGATGGAGGGTGTTGGAGACAGCTGTGACGGCACGTCACTCATCCTCCGACTCGAGGTCCCGGTTGATCTGAGTCTCGGGCGGAGAGCTGGTGTCCGAGCTGCTCTTGTCGTCAGTGCTCGGCTCACGGGGGGACTATCTGGGGACAGGGGGCTCACCATCTCTAGCAGGTCCTGCAAGACACAAGACAAGGCACATGATTAGACTGCGGTCCGGGGGGGGGGGGAGTGGGGGTGGTGAGGGTGGGCGTGGTGTAGGGTGAGGGTGGTGTGGGGTTGGGGTTGGCGAGGGTTTGACACAGGTGTCAGGGGGAATCGCAATTCACCAGTGTCTCACTTCCTCGTCCACGGCTGAACTCCACCTCGGTGACCTCCCTTTCCTCCAGGCTGCCGACCACGTCCAGGGCCCCTCTGCTCAGCCATGGTGAGAGGTCGCAGAACTGGCGGTCCCCCTCCAGTCTTCTGCTGCTCCCAGCGGTTATGGGCAGCCTTCTCTGCGGGGGGGGGGGGGGGGGGGGATGGAAAATGACAGAGTTAGACAGTCTGACACATGCAGCCTAGGGGGTGGGTAGCTGATGGCCTCAGTGGCCAAGGCACCAGGCCATGGCGGCTGGTATGGGTGCCTTCCAGGTTGGGAAGCGTCGGATTACGGGTGTGCGGGACGGGGTTAGTGCCAGGGGCACAGTGCTTCCTACTCACCCTGGCCGCCTGTAGCCACCTGGGTTGGCCAACTCCCGACGTAAAATGGAGAACAGCAAAGGCTGCAGGGAAATTCAGCCAACATAGGCAGAAACTAGCAGGTGCAAGTTACTGTGTATTAAACTCTGCAAAAGCCCAGACAGCATCGATACAAGCAGCCATCTGCATAATAATGTAGCAGCCATCTACATACTAATGAGCGATCCCCAGGTACAATCGAAACATTTGGGATAAATAAAGCCAAGCCAGACTCCTTGGCGCCAGCAAGAGCCAACACAAAAGAGGTTAACAGACACCTCAAGACCGCCCATCGACCAGGGAACCGCTCCAGTATTGGAGAAATCGAACCAAGCGATTGGAACGAAGTCCAATCACTTGGAACTAGGTACAGGGTCCGCCCCGAAAGGCGGGAAGCCCCTGGGGACTATAAAGTTAAGCCCCCAAGTTCAAATCGTCCTTCTTGACAGGGTCACTCAGCAACGCGAACCAACCCCTGAGAGTGAACTGTCCAAGCTGCCGCATCACTGAAGTAAGTCTCAAGTCGATGCTCGCTACGAGATAGGCGCTCCGAGCTACCAGTCCATACCGGCTTTGAATCCCGCAGTTTCAGAATCCGAACGAAAGGCCATTTGTTCCCCTGACCTGGTGGGCCAGTCCGAAGCTTAGTATAGGCCTGTTAGTTATAGAAGTAGCTTAGAAGTAGAATTTATGCATGAGTAGCGATTTACTGTGTATAACAAATGTGCTTTGATTTGAATCTTACTAACTGGTGTGTTGAGTTATTGATCATTACTTGAACTTGAACCTCGTGGTGGTATCATAAAGATACCTGCCGACTCGAGAGCAAAGTTTATAAAACAGAGCCAATTGAACCAACCAAAAGTTAGCAACATATTACTGGCGACATTCTGACGGGACCCGAACTAGAAGTGGCTTAACCTATTCCCCCTGCGCCCCGTTCCCCTACCCCGACCCGGACCAAGGCTCCAACCGCCATGCTCCCGGACGTACCCTCAACCAAGACGTCCGTGTCCGCTGCACCACCGCCCGAGCTGAGGAGGTTGATAAGGACGATCCGGCCACCGAGACGAATGGACTTATGATGGCACTTCACCGCCACCGGACTCTTTTTAAACAGGGGGTGAATGTGATGAACGGTTACTGTAATACTGTACCCTTGTCATCATGTAAGGTGATGTCCCCTTTAAGACCGGGCTTGGAACTCTGGGGCATTCCGCCTCCGGCTCCGCCTATCTGGGAGCCGTATATAAGGGGCCGCCTTGTGGGCGGCACCTCTGTTAGCAAACGTCTCGGCACCAGGCTAGTTCTTAGCTTATTAAAGCCTTCTTTACCGTTTACACTCTAAGCGTCGTTATTGAGGGTACAACACCTCGTACACGCTCCTCCAATGGAATCTGTTGGATGAAGGTGAAGCCTTAAGGTGTCGGAAAGTATGGAGTCTCCATCTGTCCAAAGTTCTGCATTTTTTCCCTGTAAAATGTTATCAAATAAACCTCCCCGCACTTGTGAAAAAAAATAAAATGATTACAATAAATGAAAAAAGTAAAAATTAAATGAATAAAATAAATGAAAAAAATGAATAAACCCCCTCGAACTTGTAAAACAAAAAGATGCAACCGTTTTTTTAAAAAGCGGCCGCACTGCGCATGCATGCCCGATCATCGGTGCGTATGCGCATAATTTTGCACACGCACGCCGATGATCTGGCACGCATGCACAGTGCAGCCGCTTTTTTTAACATGTTCGTGGCCATTTTGAAGGCCGCTTGCAGCCGGCGTTATTAACAGCCGGCTGCTGCGTGCAGATTTGCGCGATCGAGAGTCCCACGACGGACGGCTCCGCGACCCTCCCGACATCCTCCCGCGCCCCACGCGCGGGTCGCACCCCCGAGTTTGACAATGCCTGCTCTAAATTTATAAAGAAAAACTCCAGCAGGTCCCCCCGCCATGCTGATGCACAGGGTGGAGAGACTGACCTTCACCCCAACAGGACCCGCCTACGAGCGATCAGCGAGGCAAAAGCTAAAACCTCTGCCCCCGCACCCGCCTGCAACTCGGGCCAGTCCGACACACCGAAAATGGCTTCTATGGGACCAGGCTCCACATCCATTTATAACATCCCTGAAACAGGACTAAATACCTCACTCTAATACCTTTACAGCTTCGGGCAGGACCCAAACATATGAGGTTTGCAGGGCCCCTACCACATTGTTCACAGACATCCTCCACCCCCTCAAACAGATGACTCATCCTTGATTTTGTGAGGTGCACCCTTTACACGACCTTCAGTTGTATCAGCCTCACTTTTCGCAGCACCTCACACCACAGTCCCTCTTCCATTGCCACCCCTAGCTCTTCCTGCCATTTCACCTTAACCTCCTCCATGGGCACCCTATCCTCCTCCAGAATCCTCCCATAAATTGCCGATACCACCCCTTCTCCAAACCCCCGCCAACAGTACCGCCTATCATATTCGATGTTTGATGTCTTGCAAGGAATCCACAGAACTGCTGGTGACATGTCCAAACCAGGATCTTTATTAATGCACACGTGGTATGGTAACGATCTGATACAGAGCAAGTTATCATGGAATTTCTTTATACTCGTCTGGAACTACCCCTATGTGCGACTGTCCTCATACACGTCTTATAACCTTCTGAGGATCACTGGATCTGCCCTCACTTATATGTGAGTGCCTTATCACATGACCACTGTCTCCAGACTGCATGGTGGCTATGTACCGTCATCTGCTGGTTGGAGATCGCACCACCGATCTACAATATTGTTTACAGGTATATCACCACACAGCCTCCAACAGCGCGGAGGCTGGCGTTATCGGGAAGGTCTGGAAAACCTTCCTTGAAAAGTCTCGAACCTGCAGATACCTAAACCCTCCCCCCTGTGCCAACCCGTACTTACCCCCCCCAGCTCCTCCAAGTTCGTCAACGTCCCCCAAGAAACAGGTCCTTCATTTCCTTAATACCCTCACGTCCAATCTCCAAAACCTCCCATTATTCCTCCCTGGCTCAAACCCATGATTCCCCCTAATCGGCATCCCCCTGACCCAGCCCACAGCTTAAAGTGCTGCCTAAACTGCCTCCAGATTTTCAAAGTCGCCACCACCAGCGGACTCCCCGAATACTTACCCGATGCCATCGGAAACGCTGCCATTGCCAGCACCTTCAACACCAACCCGCTATACGGGCCCTCCCCCATCTTAACCCATTGGGACTCCCCCCCCTTAACCCAGCACTGCACCTACTCCACATTCTCCGGCCAGTAATAGTAACCACTACCCCCCCCCCCCCACCCCGTCCCGGCGCGCCCCCGCCTGTCGCCCTCTCTGAAAAACCACCCTCCTAACCCTGGCCACCTTTCCCCCCCTCCTAAATAACCGAGGTGACCAATTTGTCCACCTCCTTGAAGAAAGATTTTGGTAGAAAGACCAGCCGGCACTGAAATAGAAACAAAAATCACGATAACACATTCATTTTAACTGCCTGCGCCTGACCCACCAACGTCAGAGGGAGGTTGTCCCACTTTGCCAAATCTGCCTTCACCCTCCCCACCAAACTAGTAAAATTACATTGTTAGCATAAAAGGATACCCTATGCATCAATCCCCTCCACCTCTCTATCCCCTTCCACAACCCTGAGCTCCTTAGCGTGATGGCCAAAGTTTCTATAGCCCTCCCCCAGCAACTTTGCCAGCACCTTCCCAAAGTTCTCAGTGAGCCTCCAATGATAGAGTGATTAAAATTGGAAATGCATAATTAAGGTCAGAATTGGAGGAGAGTTGTGGAACTGGAGGAGATTGCACTAGAGAGTGTGCAGAGGAGATTCACCAGGATGTTGCCTGGGACTGAGCATTTCTGCTATGAAGAGAGGGTGGATAAGTTCAGGTTGTTTGCTTTGGAGTAGAGAAGGCTGAGAGGGTCCCTGATTGAGGTGTGTAAGATTGTGTTGGGTATGGACAATGCGGATAGAAAGCAGCTGCCCCCTCAATTGAAGGGTCAATAATAGGGGGGCATAATTTTATGTGAAAGGCAGGATGTTTAGAGAGGATTTGAGGAAAAAGATGGTGGGAATCTGGAATGCACTGCCTGGGAGGGTAGTTGAGGCAGGAAATTTGAATCTTTAAAAAGTACTTGGAGAAGCACTGGAAATGTCATAACGTTCAAGGCTATGGGCCAAGTGCTGGGAAATGGGATTTGTGTAGATTTAGAGGAGTGTTTTGTCTGTGCAGGCTTGATGGGTTGAAGGGCTCCTCTCTACTGTATGATTCTATGATTCAGAGAAAGGGAACAGGCATTGTCTTGGGGGGATTTGAAAACAAGGGTAAGAATTTCAAAATTATGGCTTGGTTTGACCTGGATCACAGGGTTGCAAGAAAATGTGTTGTGAGTTACGACATGGGTAGGTTGAGTTTTGGATGATCTCAAGCCTATGAAGGGTAGAATGCGAGAGACCAGCCTGGAACAGTCGAGTCTAAGTGTGAATCCCCAACACAAAGTACCTCAGTGAACACCTTACATCAATTTTGTTCCTTCTCATCTATTTCCCTCACAAAAGACTTTCACATCTTCCCTGGAATGTCTGCTTTGTTTTCGATTTAGTCATTACTTTGATGTCATCCCTTCATCCTTCTTTCCAATTACCGTCAATCTATCCCACCTTTTGGTATTGGAGATTTTTTATTATTCCTCACTATCCAGCCCAAACAGTTCCCAGTTGTCTTCTTTCACTTTTCCTTCTAATAATAATAATCTTTTTTGTCACAAGTAGGCTCACATTAACACTGCAATGAAGTTACTGTAAAAATCCCCTAGTCGCCACATTCCGGCGCTTGTTCGGGTACACAGAGGGAGAACTCAGAATGTCCAATTCATCTAACAGCACGTCTTTCGGGACTTGAGGGAGGAAACCGGAGCACCCGGAGGAAACCCACGCAGACACAGGAGCGTGCAGACTCCGCACAGACAGTGACCCAAGCCGGGAATCGAACCTGGGGCCCTGGAGCTGTGAAGCAACAGTGCTATCCATTGTGCTACTAAATCTGGTTTCACTATTTTCTACCCTTCTTCTCCTACTTAGACCCTTACTTTGGCCATTAGCACCTTTTTAATGGTTTGTTTCATTTCACATTTCTGTTGCTTGGATTGTCCCCATTCTTCGTTGCTGTCCTTGGCTAGCATCTGGTAAGATTTGTTTCTTTTGTATCTGGATACTGCTAATTGCTGATACGCGTCAGAGTTGTACTTCATTGTAAAATGAAGAACTGTGAGCGCTCTGGACACCACACCAAAGGCAGGATACAGTGACCTTGGAGGGAGGGCAGGGTAGATATAACAGAATGAGTCCTGGACTCCAGAGGTTAAATGGAGAGGGGAGATTGCACAAACAAGGGTTTTTTCCCTGGGGTTCAGAAGGTTAAAGGATGATTTGATCAAATTTCAAGATCAAAAAATATGATTCATTCATGGGATATGGGTGCCACTGGCCAGGCCAGAATTGCCCTTGAGAAGGAAATGGTGAGCTGCCTTCTTGAACTGTTGCAGTCCATGGGGTGTAGGTACACCCACAGTTCTGTTAGGGAGGAAATTCCAAATTTTTGACCCAGCAACAATGAAGAAATGGTGATATGGTTCCAAGTTGGGATGGTGAGTGACTTGGAGGGGAAATATATGTGCAGAACATAGAACAAACAGTACATAAGGAGGCCATTCGGCCCATCAAGTCTGCACTGACCCACTTAAGACCTCACTTCCACCCTATCCCCGTAGCCTAATAACCCCTCCTAACATTTTTGGTCACTGAGGGCAATTTATCATGGCCAATCCACCTAACCTGCACGTCTTTGGGCTGTGGGAGGAAACCAGAGCACCTGGAGGAAACCCACACAGAACATAGAACATAGAACATAGAACAATACAGCGCAGTACAGGCCCTTCGGCCCACGATGTTGCACCGAAACAAAAGCCATCTAACCTACACTATGCCATTATCATCCATATGTTTATCCAATAAACTTTTAAATGCCCTCAATGTTGGCGAGTTCACTACTGTAGCAGGTAGGGCATTCCACGGCCTCACTACTCTTTGCGTAAAGAACCTACCTCTGACCTCTGTCCTATATCTATTACCCCTCAGTTTAAAGTTATGTCCCCTCGTGCCAGCCATATCCATCCGCGGGAGACGGGGAGACCGTGCAGACTCCGCACAGACGGTGACCCAGCGGGGAATCGAACCTGGGACCCTGGCGCTGTAAAGTCACAGTGCTAGCCACTTGTGCTACCGTGCTGCCCAGAACAGATAGAGCGGACTGGGTAAACCTATTTCCTCTGATTGGGCGCCTACAACTAAGGGGAAGAGCCTAAAATGAGAGCCAGACCTTGCAGGAGCGAAATTAGGAAAACACATGGACACAAAGAGTGGTGGAATTTTGGACTTCCCTTCCACAAGTGGCAACTGAAGCTAAGGGCGGTATTCTCTGGCCACGTCCGCCTGGCGACTGGAATTTCCCGACCGAGGTCAATGGACTGTTACATTGTCAGCTTACTGCCCGCGGCAATCTTGCAGCGCATGGGGCAGAAGAACCCTGCCGCAAATGAACTGTTAATTAAATCTGAGATTTGTTGTAGATGGAGGCAAAGACTCCATGAGAAGTCAGGCTGGCAGGGTACAACTATCTTTATTCCACATTAGTCACAACAATCACTCCTCTCCATTCCCTGCAAGGTCACCTTTCTCGACTTTTCATATTCTGTGACGAGCTCCTCCAATTGGGTGGACGCTCCAGTCCCTAGTCACCTGAGTAGCTCACATTCTGAGGTGTTGGAGGGTAATCCTTCTCTGAGCTCCTGCTGCTTCTGGCTGTAACCCTGCTTCTGGACCTGGTGTGTTATTCTGTATGCTGGCTGCCATTTCTCCAGACTTTGAAGCCTGAACTATGGAAAGGGAGAACGGTGCTATGACCGGTTGGATGGAGGGGAAGTTGCTTTGGGAAAGACAGGATAGAGTTGCCAAGCCTGGGACTCATATTTGTTACTGGCTTCCTTTCTGCTTACCGGCTGGGAGTGGAGCAGCGGGTGGATTTTGGTTGGCTGCTGCCGGGTTGAAAGTGGAGGAGAACGGACTAGTTTTTGCAGTTTTGGACTAGATGGTGCCTGGAGACTGGATGCCGTAACTGTGAAAGCAACACGGCAGTGGTCCAATTGACTATGTGTACTACTTGCACTGATGTTGGTTTTGTTTTATTGTTGGGGGATTGTATAGTTCTTATTGTGTACTGTTATTTTGGGCCTCGCGGATGGATGCTCAGCAGTTGTAGCCCTCCTGTCTCTGTGTACTGGGCGTTGAGGGGCCCATCCCAGTCCTAGAGAGGAGGAGGGGCGTTATCTCTCTCTCTCTCCTCAACCATGCGCTGCCTGTTCTTTTCCAGTGGACTGTGCTGCTTGTGATCACCTCTTCACCCATGTGGAGCCGGGGGAGGGGAGCGTGCACTGGCCTGAGTGCTGGAGGCTTTGCCTTGTACTTAATTGTTTGTTGAGTTTATTGTGGTTGCTCTGTATTTTGTCTTGTCTTTTTTTGTAAAGGGAGTTCTCTCCCTCTCTCTTCTGCCATGGCCGTTTCGGTGTGTCCTTTTTTGGTGGTCTGCACTGCTTGTTTGGGCACCTTTCCAGCGGTGTGGGGCAACCATTGGGGATGAGTTGGGGGGGGGGGATGGTGCCCGTATGCTGGTGTGCATTTTTCCGGTGGTCTGTGTTGCTCTTTTGGATGCCTTTCCGTTGATGTGGGGCTGCCGTTGGGGCCGGGGTGGGTGGGTGGTGGTGGGGGGGGGGGGGGGGGGGGGGGGGGGGGAGGGGTGGAGGTTCTTGTGGTGATGGGTGTGTGGTGGCTTGAGAGCTGGTGATTTTGTATTTGCCTTGGTGTCTTATAAATGCTTTCACATATTACTGATTTTGTGATTGTTTTTCGCATGTTGCTGATTCTTTGGTATTCTTGAGTTGTCAATAGAGATCTGGAGGAGGGGAATCAAATGCAATACAAGCTCTGTCCCTGTAGGGGAGCATAACAAGATTGCTAAGTGTTTTGTTACCCCATGGGATAAAGGGAAAAAGCAGGTACATGGAGTTAGATCATAGATCAACCATGATTTAAATTAATGACAAAATAAACTTGTGAGGCTAAATGGCCCACTTCTCTTCCTGTATTCTATTGCTCCTAATTTCCTGTGGCATTGCACATGAGAGGTGGCGGTTGTGTGAAGGCTGCTATCTCAGCTGATACCTGCCCCTCAACCAGCATCACAGAAACCAATATTTATCCTCAATACACATCAGTGAAAAACGGATGGGCCGCAAATCCCGTAACGGTCGCAAAATCTTGCGAGAGGTCAAAATGAGATTTGCGCAGACCTGGGACGAAATTCTCTGGTATCGGCGCGATGTCCGCCGACCGGCGCCCAAAACGGCGTAAATCAGTCGGGCATCGCGCCGCCCCAAAGGTGCGGAATGCTCCGCATCTTGGGGGGCCGAGCCCCAACCTTATGGGTCTAGGCCCGCGCTGGACTAATTTCCGCCCCGCCAGCTGGCGGAAAAGGCCTTTGGTGCCCCGCCAGCTGCCGCGGAAATGACATCTCTGGGCGGCGCATGCGCGGGAGCGTTAGCGGCCGCTGACGGCATTCCCGCGCATGCGCAGTGGAGGGAGTCTCTTCCGCCTCCGTCATGGTGGAGACCATGGCGAAAGGAAAAGAGTGCCCCCACGGCACAGGCCCGCCCGCGGTTCAGTGGGCCCCGACCGCGGGCCAGGCCACCGTGGGGGCACCCCCCTCCGGGGCCAGATTGCCCTGCACCCCCCCAGGACCCCAGAGCCCGCCCGCGCCGCCTTGTCCCGCCGGTAAGGTAGGTGGTTTAATCTACGCCGACGGGACAGGCATTTTAGCGGCGGGACTTCGGCCCATCCAGGCCGGAGAATCGCGGGTGGGGGGGGCCCGCCAACCGGCGCGGCGCGATTCCCGCCCCCGCCGAATATCCGGTGCCAGAGAATTCGGCAACCGGCGGGGGCGGGATTCACGCCAGCCCCCGGCGATTCTCCGACCCGGCGGGGGGTCGGAGAATCTCTCCCCAAATTTCAGAACACAATCCCCCCCCCACACAATGACACCCAGGATGGGTGAGAACCTGATTTGAATGAATTTGAATGCATTTCAATATCATTAGTGAGCTTATCATCCAATCCTCAGACTTCCCGCCCACCAGCATGATGTCACAATGGTGCAAAACAGTACTGGATTTTAAGAATAGAACCAAAAGCCATGACCTCCGACAGGGGGGGAAGGAGATGGGAACCCCTCTCCACCTTATACTAGGGTGTACAGGGGGGGACTGTATCCGCTGGGCAGCTGGAGAGGGGGAGGCTGGTTCAAGTGTGTTGGGAGGTGGTTGGGGGTGAGGGGGTGTGTGGTCAAAGCCCTCCTCTGGGACGGGGGTCACAGGTGGTGTGTGTGGTCCTGATGCGTTTAGCCTGTCTGTTTTAGAGATAATGCAGTGGTTCCCCAGGAGTCTTAAGTGCAAAGACTTGACAGCAAAGAGATCTTGGTATGACAAAGCCTGATTATTAATGATGTCTGTTAGTGTTGCCTATAAGTTACAGAAAGTAATTGTGCCCTCCAACATTCCTGAGAGTCATGCTCATCAAACTAATTGGCCATCATCAGTTAAGCCTCAACAATGTCAGTTGCCCACGTTCTTAAAACAAAGGAGAGGGTTTCAAACTCATATATCAAGGATTAAAGGGTGGTGCAGAGATTCGAGAGGGAATGTGTGTGCATTGTAGCTGGAGCCCAGCGCCCGCCACAGAGGAAACAATAGTTCCCAGTGCATACAGTCCAGTTAACCCTGCCAATGGGGGATGGGCGGCCATTGGAACAGCCTGTCAGAACCCCCTGTGATGTAGATATTAAGCGAGCGATGAGGTTGGAAGGGCAACAGACACATGAGTGACACCGGAGAAGATCAAGGGTGTTGGGAGAGTCTGAAGGCAACCATCTCTCTCTTTCTCTCTCACACTCTCTCATCCCCCACAGAGTTCCGAGTGATCTCAGGATGGAGCTGGTGATTCTACACGTAGTACCTGTGTGGCATCCTTTCAAATCTGGTGTCACGTGGAGGAGGAGGTCATGGCTACATCTACCCTATGGAATCATTTCAGGGCTCAGTGGGTGACCCGTGTACCACCTGGCAGTCATCCGCCCACAAATGCATCCATAATGTTATGGATGCACTCAATGCCAGGGCACCCGACAACATTAATTTTGACCTTGGCCAGGACCATCAGAATGAGAGGGCTGCGGGATCCATTTCCATCACTGGTTTGTCACAGGTGCAGGGGGCCATCAATGTCACTCATGTGGCAATACACACTCCTTGACACCAGGGAGTCCTGTATATTGACAGGAAGGGATACCACTCCTTTAATGTGTAGCTGGTGTGTGACCACCAGATGAGGATCAGCTATGTGTGTGCCCGTTTTCCAGGGAGCGTGCTTGATAGCTTCACCCTTGGGCAGTCTCAAATCCCTGGAATTTTCAAGGCTCACCCAGGCTGCAGGGATGGCTTGTTGGGGAAAAGAAATACTCGATGAGGCCTTTGCCAATGACACCTGATGACACCTGATTCTGAGGCTGAGTCCGGTTATGAGGCTCACAGTACCACCCGGTCTGTGATTAAGCGGTACATCGGACTGCTGAAGATGTACTTCCACTGTCCCAACAGGTCCGGTGAGGCCCTGCAGCACAGGTAGTCTCCTGCATCGGTGTGGTATGCTGTGCCCTACATAACTTAGTGCAGTGGCGTGGCGATGCCCTCGATGAATAAGACCAGAAGGAGCAGAACATCTCCTCCGATGAAGAGTAAGTCCAGGAGCGAGAGGCCGAAGAAGAGCTGGAATATGGAGGCCAGGGAGAGGTGAGGGTTTGCATGGGTAGGAAGACTAGGGATTCCCTAATAACTTCCAGCTTCGCACAATGGAATCATCAGGTTGTCCGACAGCTCTGCAAACTCCACCCCAGCCCAAGACCTGCATGACCCCCTCTGCAACAAAAACATCTCATCAGGGTGCTGGGCCTGGGACATCCTTTTTCCTGCTTAGCCTGTCAATGCAGGAAGGTGATAACATCTCACAGTCGGGAAAGCTCTGAGGATCCTTAGCTTATGCTTATGTCTGCCACCTGTCTGTCTGCTACCAACGTGGTGACTGCCTGGCTCATGTGCTAGTGAGGTTTGGGGCCACATCCCTTTGTCCCATTGGTCTAGAGGGAACTAACCGGTTGGGGTCCAGGGTTCACTGAATAATGGTAGAGTCCTTCCAGGTTGTATGTAACTCTTTATTTGACTGGGCCTTACCGTTTGCCTCACATTAAGGGTTTGTGAGAAAAGCTGTGTCCAAATGGGGTGAGGAACTATCCAGTGGGAGGAGGGTCAAAGAGAGTGAGGCCTTAAGGTTGTGAACAACAAGAGGTATTAGTAGGTTACAAGTGCAAATGTGACAAATGATTTTGTCCCACAACTATCAGTGCCTAACTTCACCCGTGTCCACTGCGCCGAAAAATCCTTCATCTTGCGAGCCCTCCCATTATGTCTATGTGTGTTCCCAGGATGTACACCAGAAGCAGAGGCCTCCTGCTGCCTTCCACTCCCTGTTGCTTGAGATATCCTCAGCAGGCTCTGGAGGGCTGGGACCTGGAGGACCGCAGCCAAGTTTCAGGTGGCACTGGTGGTGGCCGCGTCACCCTATAGTGCCCACTGCCCCTGAGATGCGTCGATATTAGGAAGAGGGGGTTCTAAAGGGCTGGTCACTCCCAGGCTCTCCTGGGTAGAGGGCCCCAAGTTAAGTTCCAGCACTTACACCTCCTTCCAGGTATTTGTGGACCCTGGGTTACTCCAAGGGACGGAGGGGCAACTGATTTTGAAACCCTCACTAGTGGTCCTCTTTGTCTGCACCCTAGTGTTGAAGTCTTAAGCAATGTCCTCAGGAATTGAGCCATGCTTTGGAGTTCGCCAATAACGGCTCTGTAGTTTTGACCCAGGCTTTCCGCTATGGGCGCTGCTCTTGCGTATTGGCCAGGGTACAACACAAATCCGGCACCATCTCCTACGACTAAATGCTTTGGAAGTCCTCCATTCGGCCTTGCAGGAATATTGCTGACATTTTTTCCTGGTATTCCCGGCTCCGCCTTTACATCTCAAGCAGCTGAAGGCTGAACATGTTCAGAGAGGCAGCATCTGACTGGGCATAGCTGTGGCCTGGGATCCAGCAGACCTCTGACTGTCTGGTCCCTGGGACGTTCCTGCTTCCACCTGATGTGCATCAGAGGCAGTGTAGCGCCCACCAGATAGTGACCCAGAAACCTGCCTGCTAAGATCGCTTGTGGCTGGGCTGGTGGATGGTGCGTGTGGTAGCTGTGTCACTTCATCTACATCCTTCTCAGAGGTCTTACATGCAGGGAAGCACTGGCAAATTAAAGTTTAAAACCCTCAAAATAGCAAAGACGTTTGAAGACAAGGCGAGTTTGAGAACAAACCTCATGATTTTTTTCAACGGATGCAGTGAGATCTTAAATCATCAGCTGAAGTCCTTAGCAGAAATCTAACATTAAATGACAAAGCAAATGAGATTGTGAGGACCAAGCAGGCTCACCTGTGACATTAAAGGTAAGCAAAAATGGTGGGTCATGAGGTTCGGGCAGTGCGGGTTGCGAGATCCAGGCGGTGTGGGTCACAAAGGTCGGCCGGCATGGGTCCCAAAAGATGGCCAGTTGGTAAAAATGGGTCCTACAAGTGCTGTGGAGCTATTTAAATGCAGCGCCCCTTCATCGAAGTTCTCAGATGACCCACAGGGTGAGCGTATCTTCACTTTGCGCCTCAGGCATGGTGTTTTCCTCGTGGGGGATAAAAAATAATTTTCTAAGTGCCTGAAGATTGCCATCCAGATCGTGCCACTGAGGCCGACGAGAATCGCACCGATTTTCTTGCTGAAAAGGACACTTTGTAATTTTCTGGGAAAATTCCGCCCTATTAGTGGGATTCCTTGCACATTTATCTCTCTCCTTTGGCTATACAATTCGAGTAAATTAGCTAATTTTGAAAACATGCACACTCACATGGACATTGGTTCATGCCGAAGGGCTTGGCTAGCTGATCTTAGTCTCTATACTGCAACAATGGTGGAAAACCTTGCCAGTATAAAGTAGCTAGCCGCTGCTTTTAGTTTATTCGCTGGTTGACTTTAATTCGAAACAGAGCTTTTATAGCAGTGAAGTACATGCAATACTCACACTCATTTCAAATGGTGCAAAAAGAATAGCCTCATAGATAAGCTCCTACTTTGTGAAGGAATCTGTTTGTAATAACTGCAAACGTACAGATTGCTGGAATGGTTGAAGAGTGTAAATCAGACCCAGGACATGTCCGATTAACAGTGTCTGGCATTTAAGTAATGTTTAGATTCTCAATTGCCAATGTAGATTTGGGACTGTGGGGGTCCCGAATCAATCAGTGGGGTCATCCTATTGCTTGTTTTAAACTAATATTTTGACCTGACTGGGCAGCACCGCAACACTGCTGCCTTTCAGCGTCAGGGACCTATGTTCAATACTGGCCTTGGGTGACTGGCTGTGTGGTGTTTGCACGTTCTCCCCGTGTCTGCGTGGGTTTCCTCAGGGTGCTCCGGTTTCCTCCCACAGTCCAAAGATGTCCAGGTTAGGTGGATTGGTCATGTTAAATTGCCTCTTTGTGTCCAGGGATGTGCAAGTTAGGTGGGGTTACGGGAATAGGGGGAAAATGGGCATAGGTAGGGTGCTCTTTCAGAGGGTCAGTGCCGACTCAATGGGCCAAATAGTCTCCTTCTGCATTGTAGGGATTCTATGCTTCTATGGTTCTGAAGCAAAATTTATAAAATAGAAAAACAAACTCAAATTGGATGGGTGATTTGATTTAAAATACTCTTGAGGCGCTCTGTATGTCTATTTCCTGGTCGCAGGGCAACATGTCCTTCATCTTGTATTTAAAGGGGAAATCAGTTACCCCTCCCCACCCCATGGCCGTACCCTGATTTTACACTGTGTTCATCACCACCTTAAACCTCTGCGGCCTGGGTTAGGAACAAATCAAAACTGATTGAGATTTTTCATTTCCTCACGGTGTCAGTCTCACCAGGGTGAACGTGAATTTGCCCGACACAAATGGATTGACAGGTTTGTAGCGCTCGCTGGGTGGCCATTTTGATGACTGAGGTGGAAAATAGAAGCATTCACACTGCTGCTGCTCAGGCCCATCAACCACACAGGGTTGAGTGAACTTTATTCTGGGCTCCATTTGTGATTGAGGGCCACTCTTAGCGGTGAGGTGAATGTTATAGTAAGAGACATGCGAGTATACCCATTTTAATAAGGTAAAAGTTTGATGCCATAGAATTGACTATATTAATTTTGTACTTTGGAAACTAAAATACAAGTGAGGATTGTGGTGAATGGAACTACTGTTAATTCACCAGTGCATTGTGATATCATATTACTGCTGTATCATGTTACGTTATGTGTTTAACCCTGTGGGCTCCACCTCTGGGCCATTGTACGGCTTCACCCACAGGGGGATATGTCGGGGCATGTACGGGCTCGCCCAGGCTCCACCCCTTACAGGAAGTAGAAATGATGTGGAGATGCCGGCGTTGGGCTGGGGTGAGCACAGTAAGAGGTCTTACAACACCAGGTTAAAGTCCAACAGGTTTGTTTCGATGTCACTAGCTTTCGGAGCGCTGCTCCTTCCTCAGGTGAATGAAGAGGTATGTTCCAGAAACATATATATAGACAGATTCAAAGATGCCAGACAATGCTTGGAATGCGAGCATTAGCAGGTGATTAAATCTTTACAGATCCAGAGATGGGGTAACCCCAGGTTAAAGAGGTGTGAATTGTGTCAAGCCAGGACAGTTGGTAGGATTTCGCAGGCCAGATGGTGGGGGATGAATGTAATGCGACATGAATCCCAGGTCCCGGTTGAGGCCGCACTCATGTGTGCGGAACTTGGCTATAAGCTTCTGCTCTGCGATTCTGCGTTGTCGCGCGTCCTGAAGGCCGCCTTGGAGAACGCTTACCCGAAAATCAGAGGCTGAATGCCCTTGACTGCTGAAGTGTTCCCCAACTGGAAGGGAACGTTCCTGCCTGGTGATTGTCGCGCAATGTCCGTTCATTCGTTGTCACAGCGTCTGCATGGTCTCGCCAATGTACCACGCTTCGGGACATCCTTTCCTGCAGCGTATGAGGTAGACAACGTTGGCCGAGTCGCACGAGTACGTACCGCGTACCTGATGGGTGGTGTTCTCACGTATAATGGTGGTATCCATGTCGATGATCTGGCACGTCTTGCAGAGATTGCCATGGCAGGGTTGTGTGGTGTCGTGGTCACTGTTCTGAAGGCTGGGTAGTTTGCTGCAAACAATGGTTTGTTTGAGGTTGTGCGGTTGTTTGAAGGCAAGTAGTGGGGGTGTGGGGATGACCTTGGCAAGATGTTCATCTTCATCGATGACGTGTTGAAGGCTGTGAAGAAGATGTCGTAGTTTCTCCGCTCCGGGAAAGTACTGGACGACGAAGGGTATTCTGTCGGTTGTGTCCCATGTTTGTCTTCTGAGGAAGTCGGTGCGGTTTTTTGCTGTGGCGCGTTGGAACTGTTGATCGATGAGACAAGCGCCATATCCCGTTCGTACGAGGGAATCTTTCAACGCCTGTAGATATCTGTTACGCTCCTCCTCGTCTGAGCAGATCCTGTGTATACGGAGAGCTTGTCCATAGGGGATGGCTTCTTTAATGTGTTTAGGATGGAAACTGGAGAAGTGGAGCATCGTGAGATTATCCGTGGGTTTGCGGTAAAGCGAAGTGCTGAGGTGACCGTCCTTGATGGAGACGAGTGTGTCCAAGAATGCAACTGATTTTGGAGAGTAGTCCATGGTGAGTCTGATGGTTGGATGAAACTTATTGATGTCATCGTGTGGTCGTTTCAGTGATTCTTCGCCGTGGGTCCAAAGGAAAAAAATGTCATCGATGTATCTGGTGTATAACGTCGGTTGAAGGTCCTGTGCGGTGAGTAGGTCTTGTTCAAACTTGTGCATGAAGATGTTGGCGTATAGGGGTGCGAATTTGGTCCCGATGGCTGTTCCGTGCGTCTGGATGAAGAACTTGTGGTCGAAGGTGAAGACGTTGTGATCCAGAATGAAGCGGATGAGTTGCAGAATTGCGTCTGGAGATTGGCAGTTGTCGGTGTTGAGTACTGAGGCTGTTGCAGCAATGCCGTCGTCATGGGGGATGCTGGTGTAGAGTGCCGAGACGTCCATTGTGACGAGGAATGTTCCTGGTTCAACTGATCCATGGGTGCTGAGTTTCTGTAAGAAGTCCATCGTGTCGCGACAGAAGCTGGGCGTACCTTGTACGATGGGTTTCAAGATGCCATCGATGTAGCCAGAGAGGTTCTCACACAGGGTCCCATTGCCTGAAACGATAGGACGGCCTGGTGTGTTGGCCTTGTGTATTTTCGGGAGGCAGTATAAAGGCAGCTGACCTGCGGGGTCGCATTCATTGTTGTACCGGTCACAGGCAGGCTCAGTTGTAAGCTGATTAAAACCACGGTTACTTCTCCACGTATCTCTCAGTGAATTGATGGTCGCATCAATTTAATCAGCTTAAAATACTACCATGGAATCAGCCCTCAAACCTGATAGACTGGAACTCGATCTACAGGCTGCGGAGGCGAGAGAATTTTTTTCGCACTGGCTTCGATGCTTCAAGGCCTATCTCGCCGCGTCGTCTACACCATCCGTTACGGACGAACAGAAACTGAGTCTTCTCCACGCACGGGTGAGCCATCGCATTTCTGTCCAGCTCGACGGCGCTGCGTCCTATACAGAGGCCCTCGCACTACTCGAACGCATATATGTACGGCCCGTGAACGAGGTCTACGTGCGACACATCTACACCACTCACCGCCAGCGCCCCGGGGAGTCGCTAGGTGACTACCTACGCGACCTCAAAGCTCTCGCGCGCAAGTGTAACTACCAGGCTGTCACGGCCCCTCAGCATATGGAGCTCGCTATCCGAGACGTTTACGTGGCGGGGTTCCGATTGAACTATGTAAGACAGCGCCTGCTCGAAAAAGGGGCCCAGGACCTGGAGGACACGGTAACACTAGCTACCTCTCTGGAGGTCGTGTTTCAGAGCCTTACTGCGTTCCCTGCCGACCACGCGACCCCCTCGTGCGCTCCCGCCCAGAGACTACCCCAGGCTTATGCCGCGCGGCCGCCCACCCATCATGGGGGGCTGCCCTGCTACTTTTGTGGCCAGTCCCAACACCCCCGACAGCACTGCCCGGCCCGCAACGTGAACTGTAGTAACTGCGGGCGAAAAGGACACTTCGCCAACGTCTGCCTGGCCAGGTCTAAAAACTCGAACTCACAGACCCGATCCACAGACCCACAGGCCCGCAGACCCCGCAAAGTGGCAGCGTCTCTGCCGACTCCACCTCCGCACAACACGTGCCACTCATGGGGGCCGCCATCTTGGCCATCCTCCCCCACGCGGCCGGCCTCGTGCGATCCATGGGGGCCGCCATCGTCCTCACCGCCCGCCACGCTTGACCAACTGGGGCCGCCATCTTGGCCGCCATCTGCTCCACCGCCCGAGATGTACGAACAACATGGACAGCAGCCATCGCGGGGCCGCCCCAGCACCTCCGATCATGCCGCCGGCTACTCCCAGCTCAGCGCGGTCACCCTAGACCAGTCGCAAGCACCTCTGGAGCTCCATGCTGGCCGTCCGGGTAAACGGGTACGAGACACCTTGCCTTTTCGACTCTGGGAGCACCGAGAGCTTCATTCACCCGGACATGGTAAGACGTTGTTCGCTCCCAATATTCCCGACTCGATCCAGGGCGCTGAGTACGCTAATTTTAAACTATATGTGCTCCCAGACCTCTGCGCTCCTCTCCTCTTAGGACTCGATTTTCAGTGCAACCTCAGGAGCCTAACTCTTAAATTCGGGGGGCCCCTGCCCCATCTCACCATATGCAGCCTCGCGACCCTAAAAACCGACCCTTCCCCCCCCCCTTTGCGAACCTCACTGCCAATTGTAAGCCAATAGCCACCAGAAGCAGGCGGTATAGTATGCAGGACAGGACGTTCATTAGGTCCGAGGTCCAGCGTCTCTTGCGGGAAGGGGTCATAGAAGCCAGCAAAAGCCCCTGGAGAGCTCAGGTGGTGGTTGGCAAGACCGGGGAAAATTTCCGGATGGTGGTTGATTACAGCCAGACCAGAAACCGCTTTACGCAACTCGATGCGTACCCCCTTCCCCGGATTGCAGACATGGTAAATCAGATCGCGCACTACCGTGTGTTCTCTACGGTAGATCTGAAGTCTGCATATCTCCAGCTCCCAATCCGCCCGGAGGACCGCCACTACACGGCGTTTGAGGCAGATGGCCGCCTTTTCCATTTCCTACGGGTCCCCTTTGGCGTCTCAAACGGGGTTTTGGTGTTCCAACGAGTAATGGACCAAATGGTGGACCAGTACGGGCTGCGGGCCACGTTTCCGTACTTGGACAATGTAACCATCTGCGGCCATGATCAGTAGGACCACGACGCCAACCTCCACCGATTTCTCCAAACCGCCCAAAAACTCAACCTCACCTACAACAAGGAGAAATGCGTTTTCCGCACAACCAGGCTAGCCATCCTCGGCTACGTCGTGGAAAATGGGGTCCTAGGACCCGACCCTGACCGTATGCGCCTCCCTCCTCCAACTCCCTCTCCCTCACTGCCCCAAGGCCCTGAAGAGGTGCCTTGGATTTTTCTCCTATTACGCCCAGTGGGTCCCCCAGTATGCAGACAAAGCCCGCCCACTATTTAAGGCCACCATTTTTCCACTGGCAGCCGAGGCTCGCCAGGCCTTCAACTGCATCAAGGCGGATATCGCCAAAGCTGCAATGCGCGCGGTGGATGAGTCCGCTCCCTTCCAGGTGGAGAGCGATGCCTCAGAGGTCACTCTCGCCGCCACTCTCAACCAAGCAGGCAGACCGGTAGCGTTCTTTTCCCGCACCCTCACCACCTCTGAAATTCGACACTCCTCGGTCGAAAAAGAAGCCCAAACCATCGTGGAAGCCGTACGGCACTGGAGGCACTACCTCGCTGGTAGGAGGTTTACCCTCATCAACGATCGATTGCCTTTATGTTTGACAATATGCAGCGGGGCAAGATCAAGAATGACAAGATCTTGAGGTGGAGGATCGAACTCTCCAGCTATAATTACGATATAGTATATCGTCCTGGGAAGCTCAACGAGCCCCCAGATGCCCTGTCCCGTGCGCCAGCGCGCAAGATGACCGATTACGTGCTATCCACGATGACCTCTGCCACCCGGGGGTCACCCAGCTCGCCCACTACATCAAGGCCCGCAACCTGCCCTACTCCATCGAGGAGGTCAAAGCTGTCACCAGAGACTGCCAAATCTGTTCGGAGTGTAAACCGCACTTCTATCGACCAGATAAGGCCCACCTGGTAAAGGCATCCAGGCCCTTTGAACGCCTTAGTGTCGATTTCAAAGGGCCCCTCCCCTCCAATAACCGCAACACGCACTTCCTGAACATCATAGACGAGTTCTCCAATTTTCCGTTCGCCATTCCCTGCCCCGATATGACCACTCCCAGTCATCAAAGCCCTGCATAGTGTCTTCACCCTGTTCGGTTTCCCCAGCTATGTCCACAGCGACAGGGGCTCGTCGTTCATGAGCGACGAACTGCGTCAGAACCTGCTCAGTAAGGGCATCACCTCGAGCAGGACTACCAGCTATAACCCCAGAGGAAACGGGCAGGTGGAGAGGGAGAACGCGACGGTCTGGAAGACCGTCCTACTGACCCTACGGTCCATAAATCTCCCAGTTTCTCACTGGCAGGAGGTCTTCCCCGATGCGCTCCACTCTATTAGGTCCCTCCTTTGCACGGCCACAAACCAGACCCCTCATGACCGCTTGTTTGTTTTCCCTAGGGGAGCTACCTCAGGGGCCTCGCTTCCGCCCTGGCTGATGACACCGGGTCCAGTCCTCCTCCGAGGACATGTTCGGAGCCATAAGACCGACCCCCTGGTAGAGAGGGTCCAGCTCCTGCACTCCAACCCACACTATGCGTATATCAGACACCCCGATGGCCGGCAGGATACTGTCTCCCTCCGGGACCTGGCGCCCGCAGGCTCCGACACCACAACCACTACTGCATCCCCCACACTAGGTCCCGTCCAACCTCCCATGTTCAGCGCCCCTACCCCTATCCAACCTCCCATGTTCAGCGCTCCTACCCCGATATGGTTCTCGCGCTCCCTCCCACCCGCCGCACCGGTCCACAGGAATGAAGCTCCGGAAGAGCCGCTCCAGGAGTCCACGCCTGTGCCTGCTCCGCGCCCAGCTCCACAGCCACTCGAAACGGTTGCAACATCAGTGCTTCGGCGGTCGCAACGTACGATCCGGGCACCAGACCGACTGAATCTGTAAACCCGTCACCCCCGCCGGACTTCATTTTTTAAACAGGGGGTGAATGTGGTGAATGGAACTACTGTTAATTCACCAGTGCACTGTGATATCATGTTGCTGCTGTATCGTTTTACGTTATGTGTTTAACCCTGTGGGCTCCACCTATGGGCCATTGTACGGCGTCACCCACAGGGGGCTATGTCGGGGCATGTACGGGCTCGCCCATGGCTCCACCCCTTACAGGAAGTATAAAGGCAGCTGACCTGCGGGGCCGCATTCATTGTTGTACCGGTCACAGGCAGGCTCAGTTGTAAGCTGATTAAAACCACGGTTTACTTCTCAAGTTATCTCTCAGTGAATTGATGGTCGCATCAAGGATGAGACCTATTGTTTCAATGTATTGCCCTCAACATATCTTTCACATAGATTTGTTCCAACTTTATCCCCTTTTTCAGACTGGATAAATTGGAATCCACATCCATCCAGGAGATTCTTCACGATGTTGTGACAGAACTGCGATGGCAATATAATTCGCAAGAAGTAATGCAGAGTGCGGAGGGTGTGTAACCCCTCCAGTGGCCCCTGTAATGATGGTGGGGGTGGGGTAAGTGATTTTCTTACTAATTTTGTTGAGTGGAAAGAAACTGCTTTTTTTTTATTATTGCCCTAGTCTCACAAATGTCGACCGACTTGATGTACCATCATCACGGCCCTTTCCCCAAGCACCAATCTCTCCAACACGGAGCACGGCAGCACAAGTGGTAGCACTGTGGCTTCACAGCGCCAGGATCCCAGGTTCGATTCCCCGCTGGGTCACTGTCTGTGCGGAGTCTGCACGTTCTCCCCGTGTGTGCGTGGGTTTCCTCCGGGTGCTCCGGTTTCCTCCCACAGTCCAAAGATGTGCAGGTTAGGTGGATTGGCCAGGATAAATTGCTCTTAGTGACCAAAAAGGTTAGGAGGGGTTATTGGGTTACGGGGATAGGGTGGAAGTGAGGGCTTAAGTGGGTCAGTACAGACTCGATGGGCCAAATGGCCTCCTTCTGCACTGTATGTTTTCTGTACTATGTAACACCTCCAGCCTCCAACTATCATTGACCCAGTGCCGAGGTGCTGCCCTCTGATTTCCCAACACCCCAGCTCCTCACTCCTCCCACTTGAGTTCACTAATGTTCCCTGTCCCATGGCTACCCACAACAAATAAGTGTCCCATTGGGGTTTATAGTTTGACACAGTGAAGAGTGAAGTTCTATTTTGTCATTATCCTTTGTGTGATGGATGTAGGAATTTCTATGTTGTATTACATATAATTGGAACAGTAAGGGGTAAAAGCCTGGGTTAGTCTGTATGACGACTGCAGTAGTATTTCTAAACATTCTGGTTTAAAAGACAGCTAGGCTTTTTGGAGCCAGAGGTACAATTAAAGCATCGTAAAAGTTTGGGCTGATGGACTTTTATTTATATTAATAGGGTTCTGTAGCCACTTAAAATGGCTAACTCCCGATTAGAATGGCCAAACCCCGATTTAAAATGGCGAACGGAAGAGGCTGATGGGAAAATCAGCCAACAGGACTCAAACAGACAGCTGCAGGTAAAACAGTGTATTTGCCTCTGGGGAAGCCAGACCAAACCGATAACTGCGGCCATCAACATAACAACACCCCAGCCATCTGCATATTAATCAGCCATCCCCGGGAACAATTGATACAAAATAGACACACAAAGCCGACCCCGACCTTTCGGCGCCAGCAGGAGCTGACACAAAGAGAGGTAAACGACCACCCCTCGATCAAGGAATCGCTCCAGTATTGGAGAATATCGAACCAAGTGATTGGGACCAAGTCCAATCACTTGGAACCAGGTACAGGGTCCGCCCCAAAAGGCGGGAAGCCCCTGGGGACTATAAGAATAGAGGCCAAGGTCAAATCACTCTCTCTCCATCCTCTCAGCACCCTTCGAGATCCTTCTACAAGAGAACGTAAGTTTTACTCCAACGATCGCTACCAGATAGACACTCCTGACTATCGACCTGTACCAGCTTTTGAATCCCGCAGGCTCAGAACCCATTCGAAAGGCCATTCGTTTCCCTGACCTGGTGGGCCATTTCCAAAGTTAACTATTGGCCTGTTAGTTGTAGGAAGTAGTTTAGAAGTAGATTTAATGTATAAGTATTAATTGCTGTATATAATAAATGCGCGTTGATTTAACTCTTACTAAGCGGTGTGTTGGATTATTAATCATTACTCGGACTTGAACCACGTGGCGGTATCAGAAAGATACCTGGCGACTCAAGAGCAAAGGTGACAGAATAAGAACAATTAAACTAAGGCTAAAACGAGCAACATTTTGGCGACTCCGCCGGGACCCGATCTAGAAGTGGAAAACCACTCCGGGAGAACCCAAGAAATTTGAATTAGAAACCCAATTGGAAACAGAAAACCACAAGTGTTCAAGCAGTTCTGATCAATAGTCATAATTCGGAAGTGTATGTATGCATGCGTAACTAACAGGGCCATAAGGTAAAACTGATAGATTTTTGTTGCATCAAATCTGTCGGAAGTCCGTATTTTCGGAAAGTAGCAAAAGCCGTACCCGCATTTACAACACAGCCTTAGCCCCCTGTTCCAAATTTAGAAGAAGCAGTCGGGTAGGAAAGATGGCAATGCAGGCAATGCAGCGCCTCATGAACCCTGAGGAATTTGCGGTCACAGCGACCAGCAGCAGTAGAGTGGGACAGTGTCCCATTTGGGAGGAGGAAATCCGGAAATATCTCAAGGGTAAAGGATGGCCCCTGTGGAATGATTTCTGCGATAATGAGGAATCAGGTCCCGGAAGTATAGGGCATACTTGGTGGGAGAACATGAGCGAGATACACAAAAAGAGCTTGGGAAAAGCTCGCAAGCTGATGGCAATCGTGTCCTGTTTGGCACAATTGCGAGGCACAGAGGAGGTCGTCAAGACGCTCCGCAAAGAAGTTGAGGGCATACATCAGATGAGTAAAGTCGATGTGTGCGTAGTTGAAAAAGAGAATTTAGAATTGAGGAGGAAATTGGCAGCAAAGGATGAAGAGGTGGCTGATGCCAAACGGGGTCACGAGTCTTGTCTGGCGCATTTAAGCAGTTTCCAATCACAGTATGAAAAGGCCTATCAGAACACGCAGCGTGCAGTCCTGGTAAAAAAAAGAGACAGAAAAGCAGGTAGAGACGCTACAGAAACAATGTAGTGATCTCAAGGCAGCCTTGAGAGCACTCCAAGCTGCCACCACAGAACAAAGACAGAGCACCATAGATCAGGCAAAATGCCGGAAGCAGATTGCAGAGCTGCAATCACTGCTTTCTGTTCAGAAAGGATTTCAGGAAACATTTGGGGAAAAGTTAGACCAGGAAGACGGCCCTGATTGGGAAGAGTTACACGAAACAGCGCAGAGATATGTTCAGGGAACATGTGCGCAGGGAAAGCCCCAAAGGAGAAAAGCACTCCAACCCCCCACACAGCAAATAATTCTGGCTCCAATGAACCCTGTAACCACCCACCGCACAGCCACATTGGACGATGCGGAATATCTATATTCCACCCCCTTAGCAGTGACCCAATTACGGGACGCGTGCGAGAAGATCACACCGTTCCTCCCCGCCTCAGACCCACACCATTTCTTTGCCACGGTTAAACATCAGGCGAACATGTACGGCCTGGATGAGCGAGAGCATGTAAAGCTCATGGTTCTAAGTTTAGATCTGTCGGTAGCAGCAGCCCTCCCCGACCCACAGAACAAAGGAGGAGGCACCCTTGCAGAAATGCATACCGCGATCCTGGATGCGATCGGGTATAACCGGGGTGACCCCGTAGATGGCCTAAATAAATGTAGGCAGAAGAAATCTGAGCACCCCACAGAGTTCGCTGGACGCCTGTGGATTCACTTTGTAGCAGTCTTTGGAGTCGTAGACCATGCCCATTTGTCCCCAGACAACATGGCCAAATGGACCCGCACCCTTATCTCCCATGCCACAGATGCAGGACAGAACGCCTGTACTAGTTATGATCCCTCAGAAGAGGCCCATAACGAGAAATGGGTGGTGAAAAGATTGTCCCGCATTTGGGAGCAATCTGTTCAGAGCAAACCCACCGTTAAAAACACAGAGGAAAAGCAAGCCGCCGCAGAGATACAGGCAGTGAAAATAACACACCAGAACCCCGCAGGGGTAAATGAGGGAAAGAACAGCCCCCCACCCAAGTCACAAGAGTGTTACAATTGCGGACAGTTGGGACATTTTGTGAAAGAGTGCAATGCCCCTAAAAAGCCACAGAGAGCCCAACAGACAGGCACTCTGAATAAGAAAAAGACAGAGCCCATCCATAGCGTTAGCGCCCCTTCGGATCAGACGGACTTGACCGGAACGGACTGGTGGTGTACGGGCTCCCCCAGTTGGGTCTGCGACACCCTTTGGGATAGGTCAGGACGACCCGTAGTTGCAGCAAAAATTTGGGGACAGCCTATCGAATTTCTCTGGGACACAGGAGGGTCCCGCACCACCATAAATTCCTCCACCCTATTTCAAAAAGACACGTAGCCCACTACAGCCACTATCACCCTCAGCGGCTTTACAGGCCACTCACAGCAGGGACACATCACAGCCCCTGTACCCATTCAAATTGGTACCATGACCACCAAGCACCCCGTAGTTTTAGTAGACCTGCACACAGCAGAACACATTCTGGGAATCAATTTCATGAATTCCCACCACCTTTCATTCGATCCAGTCAACCAGTGTGTCTGGAAGATGGCGAAATCCGCAAGAGCCCCGCAAAGCTCAACATAGGCGAATACATGAACAAAATTAGCGCCGTAGGCAAATTTTGGTTCAATCCCACCACGCTTAGTACGGACAAATAGGTTAGGGCAGTTCTGCGTAAGAACAGGGCAGCATTCGCGACCCACAAGCACGACTGTGGATGGATGACTGGCTCCGTACAAGTAACAGGACCTGACCCTAGACCCCAAAAACAGTACGGATTTCCCCTAGAGGCAGAGGGAGAAATCTTAAAAGTAATCGAGAGCTTATTAGAGCAGGGCGTACTTAGATCAGTAGCCTCCACTAATAATGCCCCGATTTGGCCAGTGAGAAAGCCCGATGGATCATGGCGACTGACCATTGATTATCGGGAAATCAACAAAGTCACCCCCGCAGCAGCCCCCACAGTAGCAACAAGTCCCGAGACCATGCTCAAGCAGGGACTCAATTCCCGCTACTTCACGGTTTTGGACATCAGTAATGAATTCTGGTCCATTCCATTGGCAAAGGCGTGCCAGTACAAATTTGCCTTCACCTTTAAAGCACAGCAGTACACGTGGACATGCCTGCCACAAGGATTCCACAACTCCCCCTCCATTTTCCACCGACAGCTGGCAAATGGATTAGCAAAATGTTCTCGCCCCGAATGTCTGGTACAGTATGTAGACGACCTACTACTGCAGACAGACACCAAGGAAGAGCACATTGAGCTTCTGTCCGAACTCCTGGAACTATTACATTCAATTGGTTGTAAAGTCAACACCAAAAAGGCCCAGATTTTGGAAGAAAAAGTGATATATTTGGGAACAATTATCACGCACGGTAAACGCGAGATCAAGCATTAAAGCTAAATTGCCCCTTCCCCAGAACGTTTCAGCCCTCCGGTCGTTTTTAGGACTGGTTGGCTACTGCCGAAACCACATTGATGGTTTCGCCAGCAAGGCAGCGCCCCTCTCAGACCTCCTAAAGAAAGGAGCCCCCTGGGAATGGCTTCCGCAGCATACGGATGCTGTGGACTCTTTAAAACAGGCACTCATAGCAGCCCCCGCACTACAAGTTCCAGACCCGCTTTCCCCTTATGCCATAGAGGTAGCGACACAGACCGCACCCTTTCAGCCGTGCTCCTCCAGGAACAGCACGACCGGTTAAGGCCTGTAGCTTACGCCTCCCGACTTTTAGATGCTGTGGGCAGGGATTTTCAGCCTGTGAGAGGCACCTGCTCGCAGTTTTCTGGGCAGTCCAGTACTTTTCATATATTACCGGACTGAACCCCATCACAATTCTGACCGAACACACCCCCACCCAACTTTTACTGGACGGACGACTCAAGGACGGTACAGTAAGCCAAATAAGAGCAGCCAGATGGACCCTTCTCTGACAAGGACGGGACATCACAGTAAAAAGGACAAAGACACACACCTACTTAGCCGACAATTTACAGTACCCCGGAACCCCCCATGAATGTGAGATTATCTCTCCACACCACAACACAGGTCCCTTTATCGCTAAAACAGCCCCCAGAAAGATAGGTAATTCAACTCAGAGCCCCCCGCACACGGACACGTGTGAGCCCATTAAGATTTATGTGGATGGATCTTCCACAGTCTTAGATGGGAAGCGCATAACAGGTTGCGGGATCTATGTCGAGGACGCGCAGGGGCGCGCCCTCGAGGAAATATCATTGAAACTACCCGGACACTTAGGCGCGCAGGCAGCAGAGCTTGCGGCCATCGCATATATAGTAGAGCACCCAGATTCCTTCCCCAGCCCAGCAGACATATACTCGGACAGCCTCTATGTCTGCAACAGCCTTACGGAATTTCTGCCCCTGTGGGAAGCAAGAGGATTTGTTTCCGCAGACGGAAAACCCCTCCTCTCAGCCCCATTGCTCTGCCATATGTTAGAAAAAACCCAGAACAGGACTTTTAGGATCATAAAAGTCCGCAGCCACCATCGTTCCTCCCCCCTGGAAATGTAAAAGCCGACGCACTGGCTAAGGCAGGTTCCAGACATGGGTATTTTTGGAAACCCCCCAAAAGCACGCCAGTGAGTGCAGTTCAGGTCACACAGACTAGGATCGAGGATCTAGTGGAGGCCCAGAAGCAGGACAGCAATCTCTCGGAGATTGTAAAAGGGAAGTTTCCAGCCTCCTACGAGAGGTTTAGAAATACACTGACCACACATGACGGTGTGGTGTTAAAGGACACCCTTTATGTGGTTCCTGAACAAGACAGGAACCAATTGATTTGTTTGTTCCATGACGGTCATGGACATCAGGGAATCGATCCCACTACAGCCCACCTCAAACAGCTTTGTTGGTGGCCAAATTTGAAGGAAGATGTAAGCCAGTACATAGAAAATTGTCTTATCTGCGCGCAGAACAACCCCGACAGATATGCCAAAAAGGCCCAACTCAGCCACACCCGACCAGTTAATGGCCCCTGGACTAACCTCCAGATTGATTTTATAGGTCCATTGCCCCCTTGCAGGAATGGCTATAAATATGTACTTGTGGTTATAGACACATTTACAAAATGGGTGGAAGCATTTCCAGCCCGCACAAACACTGCAAAAACCACAGCCAAGATTCTAACCCACCACATCTTTACAAGATGGGGACTCCCCCGCAGCATTGAATCTGACCAAGGTTCCCATTTTACGGGACGTGTCATGCAGAACGTCCTCACGATATTTGGCATCACCCAAAAATTCCACATTGCATACCACCCACAGTCGAGTGGTATCGTGGAGCGCATGAATCGGACCCTAAAAACCACCCTCAGAAAAATGGTCCAGCAAAACAACACCACTTGGGACTCAGTCCTCCCTTTTGCGCTGATGTTTTTGCGTAACACTGTTTCCACCTCCACAGGTTACACCCCACACACTCTCATGACCGGACGCCCCATGAAAGGGACAGAATACTTGTTAGGTTTAGACCTGACCAACCCTGAAGTTAACGGCCCTCACACACGAGAAAGCCGTGGAGCAATTAGTTGCTAATGTTAAAACGGCTCAGTTAGCAGCCGCGGTAAAATTGGGCACCAAAAAGAAACAGAGCAAGGCTTGGTCGACAAGACAGTGCATGCGACTGAGTATGATATCGGACAGCAAGTAATGCTGTCTGTATATAACCCCAGCACATTCCTGTCACCTAAATACTCGGGTCTGTATTCCATTGCGGACAAAGTAAGCCCATCCGTTTACAAAATAAAGTACCCCAATGGTAAGACTGCGTGGTTTCATATAAACCAGTTGAAGGCTTATAGAACACAGTCGAACCACACACACCACGTCATGCTTGATGCAACAGACCACACCCCGCCCACAGCCAACGTAACCCGACCAACCCCCACCACGTCCAGCCCAGCCACGGACTCGCCCTCAACTCCACCCCCGAAATATACACTCCGCCCCGGGACGCCCACAGACTGCAGCAGCAGAGACAGCGACTGTGACTCGGACGATAGCCACAGCACCCCTCCCTACTATCCCCATGCAACTGGACCCACACCCAGCGACTCTGACTACGATCCCAGTGATCCCTTCCTGATCACTTTCCTGAACAAACCCCACCACCGACCACCGAACCACACTGACGACCCCGATTTTGTCCCCACACAACTAGACACCAATTATTGGCACTGCGACAACTCCTACAGCCTCGTCCGCAACGACGAGAGCAACCCCAACTCACACCATGCAGCCCTTTCAGCCCTGATACACTCCAGAGTTTGGCACCCGGGAGAAGGTGACGACCTCGGGTCTGACTCCCAAACCGCCAACCCCTTTGCGACCCTGTTCGCAACCGAGAACTGAGGTGTCCACATGATGTTTTAAACGAACCGCTTGGGAAAAGTGTTGTCCTTTCTGATGGAACCTGCAGAATGTTTTATGTTGTTTGTCAGTTTGTTACATGTTGTTTGTCCGACAGGAGAATTCTTTTCCACACGCTTGTTCAGCGGAACTAGCTTATCTGCAGAAACTGGTCAAGAGACCACACGCTCGTTCAGAGGAACTAGCTTTTCAGCTGATACATGTTCGGGTACCAGACGCCGCTCGTACCTGCCCTTCTGGTTCGAAGGATAGAACCACTATGGCAGCCCCACCACGATAACTACATTTTTGCCCGTTCTTGTCGGTTGCTCAGGCAGTGGAGAAACGGCGTGAGACCCGCCCTGCCTGGGGACCCACCCCCCCCCCCCCCCCCCCCCGCTGGTCAACTACGCTCGGGTAGGAAAGATACGGCATTGGTAGCCGTCCTACCCGGGGACTCCATCCATCTCTTACCCGTCGCGGCCCATACGCACCTCATTTTGACATTTTTCATTTCAAAAAGTTTTGTTTGTTTAGGGAACCTTTAGGTTGCCCGCCATCTGCTATTTACATCCTGGAACATTTGGATGGTAACTCAGCACTGGTTCTTGATTGGGAAGTGTGCCGTGTCCTAAAATTTGTTTTTGAAAAAAAAATAAGGGAGTCACACATAGTGACCAATTATAAAGGGAATAATTGGCACCAAAGGACAGACACACTAGCATACCAGATATTAAACAAAGATACCTACAGATACTATGCTTGTTTCTACAGAACTCCAGAAGCTCCAGGACCGGAGAAAATAAAGAGAAGAGAAGAACGAGAAGGAAAGAGAACAGCCATGAGGACTTCCTTCATCATGATCAACATTCTATTTCTGGACATTTGGTTGCGCGTGAACGTGAACCCCATGACTTCAAACACCCCAGCCATTAATGTTTCACTGCCCCGCAGTACCCAGAGCCCAGTCACCAGCGACATCATCCTGGTGTGCCAGGTTCATAACCTGGTACTCCCTGTCCTATGTGATCGAAGCACTGTTAGCGTTAGCGATACTCTGCTGCATTGTGCAGACTATGCGCCTACGTAAATGGAGAAGGAGAGCCTACCGCGCTCGAACCCCGGTATATAGGATCAGATCCCCTATGTTCGGTTACGACCAGACCCCCGACCCCCGCAAATGAAATAATAAAGTGCATTCACTTGCGTTTATTGTTGTTGTTGCAAATAAAGAAATGTAACAAAACCTTCATGAGCAAAACAATTGTATGATCCTGAGCTTGACTGCCAAGCCAGAAAAGATTATATGAAATGCTGTGATTTTGTTGTATGCTTGAGGAAGGTGGGATAATGGCATGTTTAGCGAGTATAGTATACTAAGGATAAGTTAGAGGTTCCAAGTTTGTTATTTTGTAATGCATGTCCCTGTCTGACATAGCGCCCTTAGAATTGTTAGTTAAAATTTTTGTGCATAGCTATGGTCAGAGCAGAGGCCATGTAGGAGGTATCCCCCCCGGTCAGGGAATGAAAAGAAAAAAAAAATGATGTGATCCTTCACGCTTCGGGTTTGGATCACAAGGAGAGAATGTAGCCACTTAAAATGGCTAACTCCCGATTAGAATGGTCAAACCCCGATTCAAAATGGTGAACGGAAGAGGCTGATGGGAAAATCAGCCAACAGGACTCAAACAGACAGCTGCAGGTAAAACAGTGTATTCGCCTCTGGGGAAGCCAGACCGAATCGATACCTGCAGCCATCAACATAACAACACCCCAACGAGCAACAGTTCCCTGCGGAGCAATTAATTAGGGACATTGGGCAGGATTCTCCGTCGGCTGACACTGGAATCGGGAAATGCGATTGGGCGGAGAATTGGTTTTGACGCCGAAAACGTGGTAGGCGCCGGGTTCATGCCAAATCACAATTCTCCGGTCCCTTGACAGTGGCGTCAATGAGTTCCATTCTGCACGTACAGTAAACGCCATTGGTAAATCATTAGTGGGCCTGACACGGTATTCTCTGGGGCCTCTGCGATTCTCTGCCTCCACTGGGACAAAGTCCCGATGGCGGGTTCACTTGTGCTTTCAAAAATCATGAAACAGGTGCCGTGGCTGATGAGGGAGAGAGAGGAGGTAGGACACGGAGAGGTTCGACCATGGGCTGACGGTCCTGATACCGGCCGGGCTGGCTGCGGGTGGTGAGCCTCCCGCGGGACTGGGGCGGTGTCAAGGCACGGACAGCCATTGCCGTGGTTGGCAAGGCAGACATCTTGCTGCACACCCCACTGACCACCCACCTTGGCCCCTGGTTCTGCAGTGTGACACCGGCCGTATGAGTGTCCCCACCCCACCACCCTCCACCCCATCACCCCTGTACCCCACCCTTCGCCATACCTCCTCCTCCACTGGCACAGCATCACATGGCCCATCCAATGACAACTCGCATAGTAGCTCCTACAGGGGGGCACCTTACGGGGGCCCCAGAGTGCACCACACACATGGGCAGCGCCAGCCGACAGTACACCTGGCAGCAGGGATGGGCATCAGGACCGGAGGCACCCATGGTGCAGGACATTGACGGGGCCCGGAGAGGAAGAGGGGGGAGGGACAGAGTGCTGGCTGAACTGCAGTCCCTGAGCCAAGCCCACCCACAATGTCCGTTCACACCAGCCCACCCCTCACCCTTCTGACAGAGCACCCGTGCCAACATGACTGGTGTGTAAATTTCTGGCCTTTCGGGCCATAACGCTACGCCTAGGTGGATCCCCAGATGGTACATCAGGAGTGGAGATGGCCAGCTGTGATTCCCCTTTGACGGGCTTCTTCTGGGGCGACCGGGCCTAGATGGGCCCAGCTGCTGCTCAGGTGTCCCAGGTGATGTGGTGCTGCACTGTTTTGCTTGATGATCACCAGATGCACCAGCGACGGGGGGGTCAGGGGGGGGATTTGGGGGGAATGGGAAGTCCGAGATGCTGCGGTGTTCTGGCACCTCCCCTGCGGGAGTCACCAGCACAAACCCCATCACTTTCCCCTCCCTTGGGGTGCCCAATGGCCCCCGGGCTACTCCATGGGATTGGGGTGTGAGTGGAGCTATCCCCTGAGGCTCCCCCACCACCTTGAGCTACCAGTTCTGGAGGCCCACTGCCATCTCGGCCAGGGTCTGCATGCTCGTGGCCTGGAGCACAGGGAGTGGACCACCTCCGTCTGGGACTGCGCCACACCACGGTGTGACTGTGCCACCACATTCTGGGTCTGTGCCACATCAGCCAGTGACTGCGCCATCTCCCTCTGGGACTGGGCCACCTCACTCTGTGTCTGCGCCACGGGCAATGCTGCTGATATTCCCAGCCATGGCCCACTGTGTCTGGGCCACGCTCAGGAGCGCTGCTGCGATGTCCAGGTGGCTGTGGCACATGGCAGCTCTGTCCTGGGCCTCAGCCAGTGCCTGCACGGAATGTCCCAGGCCTTGGACATGCTGATCCATAGCCAAATCCCTTGCCCCCAAGGCTTGCATCGTGGTCGCCACCCATGCGGTGTTGGCCTGGGTGGCACGCATAGTCAGCACCACCTCCTGCTGCTGCTGCACGCAGTTGGACTCCTCCACCTGCACCCACAGGCACTGGAGGCTCGCCGACAACCCCTCATGTAGTCCCTGGCTCTGCAACTGCATCTCTACAATCAATGGGACTGTCCGTTCCAGAATCCCAAAACCCCATCTGGACGGCAGCTAGTTCCTGGGGTGAGCCCTACCTCAGACCATCCACCCCTCAGGTGTTCCTACTTCCACCTGATATACCGGAGACAGCTGTGATGGGAAATCTGTGACATCTCCGGACTCGAGCTCCAGGGTGTCCTGGGTCTATGGTTGATGGTTCCTGTCTGGGTTGATATCATCCTCGTCGATGCTCAGTACCTGGGACTCTGGCTCTGGATGTGGCTAGGGGCGGGGGACACAAGAAGGGCCCGTCCCATCACCAGCAAGTCACAAGACAGGACACATGATTAGACCGCAGGGCGGGGATGGGGGTGGTGGGGGTTGGGCGTGGGGGGGCAGTGTTGGGCAGTGTTGGGGAGGTGAGGATATGTGGAGCAGGTGGTGTGGGTGAGAGGATGGCGTGCGGGTGAGGGTGATGTTGGGGGAGGTGACACACATGTCATGGGGAACCGCAACTCAGTAGGGTCTCACTTCTTCAGCCAAGGCCGATCTCGACCACAGCGACTGCTCTTTCCTTGGGCCTGCCGACCATGTCCAGTGGTGAGGGGCTGCAGGCCCAGCGGTCTCTCTCCAGCCTTCTCCTGTTCCCAGCGGTTATGGTCAGCCTTCACCTGGGGGGTGGGAGGCGGGGGGGGAGGGACAGAAAATGCACAGCGTTAGACAGCTCAGGGGGTGGCCACAGTGGCCAGGCCACCGAGCCATGGCAGCCGGTATGGGTGCCGGCATCTGGTGAAAGGTGGGGGTTCAGCCACCCTCCCGGTCAGGGGATAGGGCTATGGCCGTTTGGGACAGGGGTTGGTGCCAGGGGCACATTGCTGCCTACTCACCCTGGCCGCCCTGAGGAGGTTGTGCAGTTTCTTCTGGCCAGGTCCGGTTGATGTTCCTCGTGACGCTACCGCCTCTGCCACCTGGGTCCAGGCACACCAAACGGCGGCGGCTAGCAGCCTCCTTCCCGGGTTGGGGTACAGGATCATCTGCCTCTCCTCCACAGCGTCCAGCATGATCTCAGGCTAGGCATCCGTGAACCTAGGTGCCGCTCTCCTCGCTGCTACCTTGTTGGCTGGGATGCTGTGTGTGGGGAGTGAAGTGTGTATATGCGGCTAAAGTTTGTCAGCCTCCTGAATGTCTTCGTTACACTGACTGGTCAATTCGGTGAATCTGGCACTGTTTCTCATTGGAATCAATTATGTTCCACGTGCCCCCACTGCTAGCCCCTCAAAGGTCATTGAATTGGTCCAGGTGCGGTACCAGTTTTGCTGTTGTAGAAATCCATGAATCCTGCCCCGACATCAACACTTAGTCTCAGGAATGGAGAATCTGGCCGATTCTGTGTTCAGTTTAGTGAGATGATGCAGTTAGTGGAAGAGCCAGGGGTTGAAGTAGTCAGGTGTTGAGATTTACAGGCAGTACACTTTTGGCTGAGAAGGTTTCTGAAGAAATACAGCCAGAGATACTGCATTATTCTGATAGGGTGTCAGGTCTCTATCTCTGAGCTGTCTAAAAATATCTCTCTTTCTCAAAGTGGAGTATCCAAGACATCTCTGGCAGGAATTTTGGATGACTATTTCAGAGGCACAACAGAAATTCATCCCAAGGAGGAGGAAACCTGCTAAGGGGAGGACAAGGCATCCATGGCTGATGAGGGAAGTCAAGGACAGCATAAAAGCAAAAGAAAAGCATACAAAATGGTAAGGATTAGCCATTTGGGAAGTCTTTAAAAGCGAGCAGAGGATACCTAAAAAAGCAATAAGGGGGGAGAAGATGAAATTTGAGCGTAAGCTAGCTAGTAATATAAAAGAATATGACAAAGAATTTTTTTGATATATAAAAGGTATGACAGAGGCAAGAATAGACATTGGCCCACTGGAAAATGAGGCTGGAGAAGTAGTAATAGCGAACAAAGAATTGGCAGAGGAACTGAATAGTTACTTTGCATCAGCCTTCACATTGGAAGACACCAGTGGGATGCCTGGGGCTGGATTCTCTGCCCCGCCACGCCACATTTCCGTTTCACCCTGCCGCCGGGATGCTTCGTTACACTGACTGGTCAATAGGGTTTCCCATTGTGGGGCAGCCCCACGCCGTCGGTATACCCCCGGGCTGCTGGCAAAATGGAGCATCCCGCTGGCGGAGAATCCAGCCCCAGAATTTCAAGAGAGTCAGGGGGCAGAGGTGAGTGGAGTGGCCATCACTAAGGAGAAGGTGCCGGGGAAACTGGACCGGATGGACTACACCCAGGGTTCTGAAGGAGATAGCTGAGGAGATTGTGGAGGCATTGGTGATGATCTTTCAGGAATCACTGGGGGCAGGAAGGGTCCCAGAGGACTGGAAAGTTGCTAATGTAACACCGCTGTTTAAGAAGGGAGGGAGGCAGAAGATGGGAAATTATAGGCTGGTTAACCTGACTTCGATCATTGGTAAGATTTTAAAGTCCATTATTAAGGATGAGATTGTGGAGTACTTAAAAGTGCATGATAAAATAGGACTGAGTCAGCACAGCTTCGTCAAGGGGAGGTCATGCCTGACAAATCTGTCAAAATGCTTTGAGGAGGTAAAAAGGAAGTTAGACAAAGGAGAACCAATGGATGTGATCCATTTGGATTTCCAGAAGGCTTTTGACATTGATGGAATGCAATGTGGAAAAGTGTGAGGTGATGCAAATTGGTAGGAAGAATAGATTATTTTCTGAAAGGCTTTGGAAATCAGAAGCCAAAGTGACAAAGGATTCTCTTAAGGTTAACATGCAGATTCAGTTGGCAGTTAGGAAGGCAAATGCAATGTTAGCATTCATGTCGAGAGGGCAAGAATACAAGAGGGATGTACATCTGAGGCTGCAAAAGGATCTGGTCAGACCCCATTTGGAATATTGTGAGGAGTTTTGGATTCCGTATCGAAGGAAGGATGTGCCGGCCTTGGTGAGGGCCAGAGGAGGTTCACAAGGATGATTCCTGGAATGAGGAGCTCGTCGTATGAGGAACGGTTGAGGACTCTGGGTCTGTACTCAATGGAGGTTAGAAGGATGAGGGGGGATCGTATTGAAACTTACAGGATACTGCGAGGCCTGGATAGGGTGGAGGTGGAGCGGATCTATGACTAGTAGGAGAAACTTGAACCCGAGGGCACAGCCTCAGACTGAAGGGACGATTCTTTAAAACAGAGAGGAAGAGGAAATTCTTCAGCCAGAGGGTGGTGAATGTGTGGAACTCATTGCCACAGAAGGCTGTGGAGGCCAAATCACTGAGTGTCTTAAAGACCGAGATTGATAGGTCTTGATTAAAAAGAGAATCAGGGGTTATGGGGAAAAGGCAGAAGAATGAGGATGATAAACATATCAGCCATGATTGAATGGCGGAGCAGACTCGATGGGCCGAATGGCCTAATTCTACTCCTGTGTCTCATGGTCTAAGTATTCCTGAGTGTTAACTGTATTTAAAAGTGGATTGGGATCTTAGATGGTTTTTATGTTGTTTGAGTGGGTATAAAGATAGCAGTTAAGGGTTATTGTGTCACTGTATTGATCAACATTGTTTAAGGGGTAATTGTAAATTATTTTCTTGTGTGATGTTAAAGATATTTTAATACTGTGTTTGTTTTAATACACCTAGAACTGGATTCTCCGTTTCAGCGGCTAAGTGCATTCCCAGGTGTTTTACAATGCCAAAAAGGTGCCGATCCCTCGCCGATTCTGGGACTGGTGAGGGGCTAGCAACGGCGCCGGGTAAAACTCCTGGCTCCTGTGCCAAAAACGGCTGGAGAATGGCTGGGTCCGTGGCCGTGCATGCGCACGGCGATGAGTTGCAGCAGTCGCACCTTACAACTTGGCACCAGCCATGTGCGGACTGACCCGCCAAATATGATGCCACAGGCTACCCCTGGCCACCCCCCACCAGTCCCACCAGCCCTCACAGAAGACACCCCGGCCAGCGGCACGGCTCCCGGCCGACTGTGGCGACGCTGGACACAGTCCGTGGCCGCCATGCCAGGTTCCTGACCGTTCAGAGCACACGTCAACCGCGGCAACGGGAACTTGGTCCTGCGGAGGTGGAGAATCAGGGATGGGCCTTCCGATGACGCACCAACGCTGTTCCAACGGCATGTGGCGCGCGACTCGATGATGCCATTTCGGAGGGGGCGGAGACTCGAAAATCGGCGTTGCCCTCAATTTGGGCAACGAAAATTATTCCCCGCCCAATCACCGATTACGGGATCGGCGTCGGGCAATGGAAAATCCCGCCCCATATCCCTATGTTTTGTGAAATCACTCCTGGAACGAGGTATCCTTTTCTCAGTCTTACAAAATTAAAATAAAATATTGGGGTGTCCAGAATACTAACCACTGTTGGGAGCCTGGTCCAGGATCTTAATATTCGTAATAGCATTAATATGGAATTCAACAAAATAGGGATACAAATATTCCTCTTGGTCCTGGCTTAGGCCTTTCTATGAAGCAAGTTGTGTACAAAATGCACAATTTACCATTTCTCACCATTGATTTTGTGCCTTGCTGACTTGGGCTGGAGGATGTGCTCATTGCCAGCACCAGTTTCCCTTGCCCATTGATAAACATGGAAACTCATAACATAACACATCAGTGACCCTTCAATGGCTCTTGAATGACCTCTCTTACTGCTGTGGTATTTCCTGAAGCTCTGGTTCAAGGTGGAGTGAACATGGGCGCATATCATCAGGCTAGTAATCCAGAGGCCTGGATCACTAATTCAGAGATGAGCTCAAATCCCTCCAGAACAGTTAGGGAATTTCAATTCTGGTAACAAAATAAACCATAAAACTACTGGATCCGCGAAGGTCCATCTAGGTTCACTAATGTCCATTCCTTACCCAATCAGAACTGTATGTGACTCCAGGCCGAGTGAGCCAGAAGGTGGCTCACCAGCACTTGCACAAAGGTAATTAGAGATGGCCAATGAATGCTGGCCAGCCACACCCACATTCCGTCAACCAATAGCAAAAAGAAAAAGAGATTTTTGTCCTGACTTTTCCTGAGGGTCACCCACTCTGCTGCTGAAACTCTGGAATGAGGTTAAAGCTGAACCCCCCGGTCCCAGGGATAGGGTATAAAATCCCCCCTGTTGGCTGTCTATACTCTCCCCGCTGGCCCCACCAATCTGCTCCCCAAAGACTACCACAAAAATTCCAAACCTGTGAGACTACCTCCTTCATCGGCTCAGTGTCAATATTTGACTGATTATGCTATGAAGCCCCCGGGACAATTCCCTATGTTAAAGGCACTATATAAATGCAAGTTGTGTTGTTGCAAATCCTGTTAAGTTCCACTCCATTAATGTGGACGGAGTTGCTGACCACAGACAACGCACTTCCTCAGCTAAAGTAGAATCGGGCGTTGGGCTGTGTCCGAAGGTCTGTGCCGAACAACAATTCAGAAGTCATTAAATCTGGTTGCAAAGTAGAGACACTGGGACCCTAATAAATTCTAATGTCTTGGTTTCTGTGATAATTCATTGGAGCCTCTTTTTCTTTCAGTGCGTGGCTCAAACCAGGATAGATAAACATGTGGCTGATTCGTTCTTAGGTTTGCCTGTTTAAACGTGAGCATCATTGCATTTCCTGCTTCTGCATTGGTTCCTGGGTCTCACAACTTTTCAAAGTGAGCACCTGGCGAATGCTATTTGTTGGGCCTGAGGCAGTTGCCACTTGAAAGGGGGACTCAGCCGCTTCCAAAGCTCCCACTGACAATGTGCTCTCTTTGCTTTAATTTTTTGGGAGCTGCAGATGCCATCAGAGAGTTCTCGGAGAGCTCGTGGGTTTTATATGGGCCAGGAAGTGCGTGGAGCTGTTTGTATTCCACATAATGGACTCCACAGATGACTTCAGTGCAGAGTTTCAACTAGTGAGAATCTGGTAAAGTAATTAACACCAGGCATCTCTGAATACCAATCGTTTATTAAAATCTAATTTGACATTGCCAGCATTCCCAGGTCCCAGGGGTAACTTAAAAAATCTTTTCATGTGGCTTTTGCCAAAGGCATCTGTTTGTATAAGCAGATATTATTTTGATGATGCATTTACCGGATGATAACGCAGCCATTCAGAAAAGAGCAAGGGACTCATCTCAGGTACGACCTAGCGAAAAGAAAATGAGTCTCGACCCAGAATTAATTGGTCTGGGCGACTGAAAGCAGCAGTAATCGTGCGGTCACCCATTGTGTAGTCTTAACAAGGCCGCTGGTGATGATGCAAGTTTTCTGGATTGTGCAATGGTCGCGGAGAGGGTAACGCGCCGGCTTCCTGACCTCACAAGGCAGGGGAGAATCAGCGGTTCCCAGAGACGGGACTGAGTAATCTGGTGACGCAGGCCAAATAGTTAAGAATATGACTCCACTTTAGACAGCAATAAATCTGCAATCTCTGTAAAACTTCAAAAACGCAACTGCGATCTGTCTACGCTTTCCTCTTCTGACTGTACAAAGGTATTCGGCAATATTGCACAGCTGGCCCGCAATCTCCGAGTGCAAGAGCAGCTCATTCTCACTGATAATGCAGCATAGCTACTCTCCTTCAAGTATTTATTTCCCCTTTCCAATGTTACTGCCTTGCTCTTCATCTGAACTTCCCCCAATTCCACATGATGATCTTAGATTGGGAAGGACGGATGCCTGACTATTCCTGGACCTCCCAATGGTGGATTGCAGCCATCTAACAGGAAAGGTGTGAGAGAGTTACCCCTCTGACCCTGGCAGTTTCTCCTCTTCTGACTGACCTGCTGTGGTAGACGGCTGGCTCTTCACTGGGATCCATCTGACCCCAGGGTGGCATCAGAATAAGGGCAGTTTTGGCATCTATGGTGTGAAGCCACAACTTGGCACTCAATAAAAGAACAGTCAGAGAAAGCCATACACACTTTACACAGGAAAGTAAATCTAGAATAAAAATACAAGAGCAGCAATTTAACCTTGTGCTTCACAGATCTTCATAAACTTCATATGAAGCTTCAGTGGTTTAACCATGAGGTTGATTTCCTGCCTTAAGCTCACTGCCAGTCACTGCTTAATCCCTATATTGCTGATGTCTATATATCCTTTTTAAACAAGAATTTTATGAGATCTGATAGCATGTAGTGTATAATATCAGATAGGGGGGGCTGAATTCACCATTTCTGAGACTAAGTGTTGACACCGGCACCAATTCAGCTACTTTAAATGGGCTAGCACCGTCGCCACATGGAACGCAATCAATTCCATGGAAAACGGCGCCGGATTCACCCATGATTAGCGCTCCTGAGGCTCACACATCGCAGCCGCAGTTAAACGGTCCTACCCCCCACACACACCGTCCCAGCCAGCAAGGTGGCTGGAAGGAGAGCAGCGCCACGGTTCAGGGAAGCTGTCTGGACACCCTCCTGGACGCCTTGGAGGAGAGAAGGATGACCCCGCCGTTCGTCGTGCCTGGGTGCAGGTGGCAGAGGCGGTCAGCGCCGTGGGCAACGTCGACCGGACTAGCTTGCAGTGCCGCAAGAAACTCCACGACCTCCTCAGGGCAGCCTGGGTGAGTTGGCTGCTCCGTGCCCCTGGCACTAACCCCGTCCCACCCATACACCCATAACCGGGCCCCCCCCCGGAAACAGCCGAACCCCCACCCCGCTCCACATGCCAGAACACATACATGCCATCCACAATGGCCTGCTGCTGAGGACACCATCTACCCATCCCCTGGGCTGCATGCGTCGGACCATCAAACAGTTTCATTGCTTGTGTTCCCCCAGCGCATAACTGCCGGGAGCGGGAGAAGACCGGAGGGGGACCAGCAAAACTGTGACCCCTCACCATGCCCGAGCAGAGGGCCCTGAACATGGCCGGTGGCCCAGAGGAAAGAAATGTCGCCGTGGTGGAGTGCAGTCACGGGTGAGCAAGTGAGACCCCGCTGAGTTGCGGTTGTCAATGACACATGTGTCGATAGCCCCCCACCCCCCTTTCCCCCTCCCCCACCCCCTCTACCCCCCTCAGAACCCCCCCGCCCCCACCCCCTCCCCTGGCCCACTGTCCAATCATACATGCTGTCTTGTGTCTTACAGTCCCTGCCGGAGATGGTGCCGGTCCATCCGGAGCCCCCCGCCCCCAGCCAGTGCCAGAGCTGGTGCCTCCAGACTGCCGTGCATTGACGGGAAGAGCTCGGATACCAGCCCTCTGCCCGAGACGCAGGAGACCCCGGAGCTCGGGTCGGAGGATGATAGTGATTTCCCATCGCAGCTGTCTCCAACACCCTCCACCATCCCAGAGACACCTCGGTTGGGCACTTTCGTGAAGAGGCTCCTGGGACATTATCTGGTGTGCACCGCACAGCTGATCCGGTACAGCAGGTGGAGGTAGGAGCACCCGAGGGGCCGGACGTTCGGAGGGCAGGCCGGCATCAGGAACCATCCAGAGGGGCCCCGGGCTTCTGGAACATCCAGTCCCAGCCACAGTTCAGATGCAGTCAGAGACCCAGGGACGACAAGAGGGGACGATGGAGAGCATCCAGCACCTGCAGGCGCAACTGGACGAGTCCATCCATGTGCAGGAGCAGGGGGTGGTGCTGGTCATGGGTGCCACCCAGGTCAATACCACATGGGTGGCGTCCGCGGTGGAGGCACTGAGGGCGACGGTTTCAGCTATGGATCAGCTTCTCCAAGGCCTGGGGCATTCTGTGCAGGCGGGGGCCGAGGCCCAGGACAGGGCTGTCCTCTCACAGGCAGCCATGTGCCAGAGCCACCTGGTCATTGCAGCGGCACTCCTCAGCGTGGCCCAGTCACAGCAGGCCATGGCTGAGAACATCGGTGGCATTGCCAAGGTGCTGTTCGGCATTGTGCAGACACTGGGCAAGGTGGCCCAGTCCCAGAGGGAGGTGGCCCAGTCCCAGACGGAGTTGGCCCAGTCATTGGCTGATGTGGCATAGACCCACAGGGTGGTGGCACAGTTGCAGTGTGATGTGGCTCAGTCCCAGATGGAGATGGTCCACTCCCTGTGCTCCATGACCACGAGCGTGCGGGCCCTGGTCGAGACCAGAGCGGGCCTCCAGGACTGGCAGCACCAGGTGGCCGGGAGGGTTCGAACATGTCAGGGATCGCCGAGTGTGCCAGAATGAAGGCATCGTGCACACTGCCTGGGTATTGGGTGCAGAGGTGCACGATGTGCAGCTGATGGTCACAGACCTGCTGGATGTTCATTGAGTGGTACTCCTTTCGGTTCGTGTAGAGTTCTCTGTTATCCGCAGGTGCCCGTAGGGCGACGTGCATCCCGTCGATCACCCCCTGGACCCGGGGCATCCCAGCACCACTGCCTGGGCATCCTGGTGGGCTTGGTCCACATGGAAATGGATGTATTGCTCAGCCTGGGCATATAGGGTCTCTGAGACGGCGCGGATGCACCTGTGCACCGAGGTCTGTGAGATCCTGGACAGGTCCCCACTTGGCACCTGGAAGGAGCCCGTGGCGTAAATGTTCAGGGCGACCATCACCCTGACGGTCACCGGAAGCGGGTGTCCTCCCCCATACCCCCGCGATGCCAGGTGTGCCATCATTTGGCAGATGTGTCGCACTGTCTCTCTGTTCATCTGGAGTCCTCAACCCGAAAGAGAAAAACACAGAGAAAAAGAAACCCAAAACAATGCAAAGGCCCCCCCCCCCCGAACCAAAAATAGGCATAACATATCCACCCAATCGCCCATCCCGACCCTCAGTCTGTGTCCAGCTTCTCGGCCTGAACAAAGGCCCACGCCTCCTCCGGAGACTCAAAATAATGGTGCCGGTCCTTGTAGGTAACCCACAATCGCGCCGGCTGCAACATGCCTAACTTCACCCCCCTCCTGTGCAGCACCGCCTTCGCTCGATTGTACTCGGCGCTCCTCTTCGCCACCTCCGCACTCCAGTCCTGATATATCCGAACCTCCGCGTTCTCCCACCTGCTGCTCCTCTCCTTCTTGGCCCACCTGAGCACACACTCCCGATCGACGAACCGATGGAACCGCACCAGCACCGCCCGCGGAGGCTCGTTAGCCTTGGGCCTCCTCGCCAACACTCTATGGGCCCCTTCCAGCTCCAGGGGCCCCTGGAAGGACCCCACTCCCATCAGCGAGTTTAACATGGTGACCACATAGGCCCCCACGTCCGGCCCCTCCAGCCCCTCCGGGAGGCCCAGAATCCGCAGATTCTTCCGCCTCGACCGATTCTCCATCTCCTCGAATCGCTCCTGCCATTTCTTGTGGAGCGCCTCGTGCACCTCCACCTTTACCGCCAGGGCTGAGATCTCGTCCTCATTGTCAGAGATCTTTTGTTGAGCCTCTCGGATCGCCACCCCATGGGCCGCCTGTGTCTCCAGCAGCTTATCAATAGAAGCCTTAATCGGCTCTAGCAGGTCCTTTTTAATCTCTCTGAGGCAGCGCTGGATACCCTCCTGTTGCTCCTCCGCCCACTGCCTCCACGCTACCTGGTCTCCGCCCGCCGCCATTTTGTCCTTCTTCCCTCCCTTCTTCTGGTCCACCACCACCTTTTTTGTCACCCCGCTCCTAGTTAAAGCAATATACTGACGGGGAACTATTATTAACTCCTTCCCACACCGTGAAACGTCGAATATGTGCCCTTGGGGGCCCTGAAAAGAGCCCAAAAGTCTCGAGAGGGAATCCTTTTGGCAGTGTTCGCTTCACCAATCTGCCCCAAAATGTCCGTGGAAACTCCTGAAAAGGTCTAAGTGTCCGTTCCAGACGGGAGCTGCCGAATGCGTGACCTACTCCTCCATGGCCGCCACCGGAAGCCTCGTCCCCGCTTCTTCAGTGGCCCTGGTGAGATCTTTTCACAGTTGTTCCCTCTGCTGTTAGAATTCACTTTTGATAAAGGTCCTCAGGTCAGTTTGCAGCTTTAAGCTTGCCCTTCCCCCGCTTGCATGCTGGAAGGGGCCCTGCTTATCCTGTTGCAGCCAAATCTTCCACTGCTTCTGCCGGGCCTGGCAGCCAAAAGACACAACACTCCTGGGGGACACCGTCAGGGGAGTGTTGCAGTCCTCTTGCCACACCGGGAAATGTCAAACAAATGCCGTGGGGGCCCTGCAAAAGAGCCCAAAAGTCCGTTCCAAGCGGGAGCTACCGAATATGCGACCTAGCTCTGCATAGCCGCACCCGGAAGTCCCACATAAATAATATATAAACACCCGCCGAAACACATAGCACACATAGCAAATATATACACCCCCTCAGATCCCCCAGTATAGACAAACAAAAATAAAATAGAACCACCCCCCCCCCCCCCCCTCCGCCCCTCACCCCCGGGTTGCTGCTGCTGTTGACCATTGTCTACCGTCTGCCAGGAAGTCCAAGAACGGCTGCCACCGCCTGAAGAACCCTTGCACCGATTCCCTTGTAGCCACTTAAATTGGCCAACTCCCGATTTAAAATGGCGAACGGCAAAGCCTGATGGGAAAGTCAGCCAACAAGACAAAAACCAGCGGCTGCAGGTTTGCTGTGTATTTACCTCTGCAAAAACCAGACAACATCGATACCAGCGACCATCAGCATAACAAAGTGAACAGCCATCTGCATACTGATGAGCAATCCCCGGGAACAATAAGCAACATTTAGACACACAAAGCAAAGCCAGACTCTTCGGCGCCAGCAGGAGCCAACACAAAGGAGGTGAACGAGCACCTCAAGACCGCCCATCGATCAGGGAACCGCTCCAGTATTGGAGAAAATCGAACCAAACGATTGGGACAAAGTCCAATCACTTGGGACCAGGTACAGGGTCCGCCCCGAAAGGCGGGAAGCCCCTGGGGACTATAAGAATTGAGCCCCAAGTTCAAATCGCTCTCTTCTTCACCTCTTCGCTCTCTTTACGCTCTTCTTCCTGCCCGGGTCACCCAGCAACAACGAACCAACATTGACCGTGACCGGTGCAGTGAAGACCGACACTCGTAAGTCTTAATTCAATGCTCGCTACGAGATAGGCGCTCCTAGCTACCAATCCGTACCAACTTCGAATCCCGCAGGCTCAGAACCCGAACAAAAGGCCATTTGTTTCCCTGACCTGGTGGGCCAGTTCCAAGTTAAGTATCGGCCTGTTAGTTGTAGAAGTAGCTTAGACATAGAATTTGTGCATGAGTAGCGATTACTGTGTATAATAAATGTGCTTTGATTTAAATCTTACTAATCGGTGTATTGGATTATTGATCATTACTCGGACTTGAACCTCGTGGCGGTATCATAAAGATACCTGGGGCGTGATTCTCCGACCCCTGGCCGGGTCGGAGAATCGCCGGGGGCTGGCGTGAAACCCGCCCACGCTGGTTGCCGAAGTCTCCGGCACCGGATATTCGGCGGGGTGGGAATCGCGGATTGCCAGTTGGCGGGCCCCCCCGCGCGATTCTCCGGCCCGGATGGGCCGAAGTCCCGCCGCTAAAATGCCTGTCCCGCCGGCGTAGATTAAACCACCTACCTTACCGGCGGGACAAGGCGGCGCAGGCGGGCTCCGGGGTCCTGGGGAGGCGCGGGGCGATCTGGTCCCGGGGGGTGCCCCCACGGTGGCCTGGCCCGCGATCGGGGCCCACCGATCCGCGGGCGAGCCTGTGCCGTGGGGGCACTCTTTCCCTTCCACCTCCGCCATGGTCTCCACCATGGCGGAGGCAGAAGAGGCTCCCCCCACTGCGCATGCGCGGGAATGCCGTCAGCGGCCGCTAACGCTCCCGCGCATGTGCCGCCCGGAGATGTTATTTCCGCGCCAGCTGGCGAGGCACCAAAGGCCTTTTCCGCCAGCTGGCGGGGCGGAAATTCGTTCGGCGCCGACCTAGCCCCTTAAGGTTGGGGCTCGGCCCCCCCAAAGATGCGGAGCATTCCGCACCTTTGGGGTGGCGCGATGCCCGACTGATTTGCGGTCCACACATATGGGTGTGGTTTGCTGGGCTCCCTGAGCACCTAACACACCTGTCCTCACCCCCAGAAAACCGGCTCATCCTTGTCCCGGTCATGTGTGCCCTGTGCAGCACCTTAAACTGTATGAGGCTGAACCTCGTGCACGATGAGGAAGAGTTCACCCTCCCAAGGGCATCTGCCCACGTCCCCTCTTCAATCTCCTCTCCCAACTCCTCCTCCCACTTACCTTTCAGCACCTCCACCGAGGCCTCCTCCTCCTCCTGCATCACCTGGTAAGTTTCCGAGATCTTCCCCACTCCCACCCACCCCCCCGAGAGCACCCTGTCCTGTACCGTGCGTGGCGGCAGCAGCGGGGATTCCACCACTTGCCGCCTGATAAATGCCCTTACCTGTAGATACCTAAAGGCGTTTCCCGGGGGGAGCCCGTACTTCTCCTCCAGCTCACCCAGGCTCGCGAACTTCCCATCCACAAACAGGTCCCCCAACCTTCTTATCCCTGCCCTGTGCCACCCCGAAAACCCTCCATCTATTCTCCCTGGGACAAACTGGTAGTTCCCCCGTATCGGGGTCCACACCGAGGTCCCCACTACCGCCTGTGCCGCCTCCATTGCCCCCAAATTTTGAGGGCAGCTGCCACCACTGGGCTCCCCACCACCTTCCATTGGAAGGAGCGGCAGCGGCGCCTTTGCCTGCGCTTCCATACTGGTACCCTCACAAGACTCCGTCTCCAGCCTCTTCCATGCCACCCCCTCCATCATCCACTTGCGCACCATCGCCGCATTGGCGGCCCAGTAGTACCCACAGAGGTTGGGGAGCGCCAAGCCCCCCCCCATCCCTACTCCGCTCCAGGACCACCCTTCTCACCCTCGGAGTCCCGCATGCCCACACAAACCCCGTTATGCTCCTGTTGACCAGCCTAAAGAAGGCCTTCGGGATAAGAATGGGGAGGCACTGGAACAGGAACAAAAACCTTGGGAGCACCGTCATCTTGACTGACTGCACCCTACCCGCCAGGGACAGCAGCAACGTGTCCCACCTCTTAAACTCCTCCTCCATTTGCTCCACTAGCCTCGTGAAATTAAGTCTATGCAGGACCCCCCAGCTCCTGGCCACCTGGACCCCCAAATACCTGAAGCTCCTCTCCGCCCTTTTTAGTGGGAGCTTGCCAAATCACCTCTCCTGGTCCCCTGGGTGAACCACAAACAACTCGCTCTTCCCCATGTTGAGCTTGTACCCTGAGAAATCCCCGAACTCTCCGAGGATCCTCATTACCTCCGGCATTCCTCCCACCGGGTCCGCCACATACAGCAGCAGGTCATCCGCATAAAGTGACACCCTATGCTCCTCCCCACCCCGAACCAGCCCCCTCCAGTTCCTCAACTCCTTTAGTGCCATAGCCAGCGGTTCAATCGCCAGCGCGAAGAGCAGGGGGGACAAGGGACACCCCTGCCTCGTCCCTCGATGCAACCGAAAGTACTCAGACCTCCTCTTTCCGTGGCCATCGGCACCTCGTACAACAGCCTAACCCACCTGACGAACCCCTCCCCAAACCCGAACCTCTTCAGCACCTCCCACAAGTACCCCCACTCTACCCTATCGAAGGCCTTCTCAGCGTCCAACGCCGCCACTATCTCCGCCTCCCCCTCCCTCGCCGGCATCATAATAACGTTCAGGAGCCTCCGCACATTCGCGTTCAACTGCTTCCTCTTCACGAACCCCATCTGGTCTTCGTGGATGACCTGCGGCACACAATCCTCAATTCTCCTGGCTAGGTCCTTCGCCAGCACCTTGGCATCTACATTTAACAATGAAATCTGCCTGTAAGACCCACACTGCAGGGGATCCTTGTCCTGCTTCAGGATCAAGGAGATCAGTGCCCGGGGCATCGTCGGGGGCAATACCCCCCCCTCCCGTGCCTCATTCAAGGTCCTAACCAACAACGGGCCCAAAAGGTCCACATATTTTTTGTAAAATTCGACCGGGAAACCGTCCGGCCCCGGTGCCTTCCCCGCCTGCATGCTCCCTATCCCTTTGGCCAGCTCCTCCAGCCCAATCGGGGCCCCTAATCCCGCCAAAAGTCCCTCCTCCACCTTCGGGAACTTCAGTTGGTCCAGAAAGCGGCCCATCCCTCCCTCCTCTAGTGGGGGCTCGGATCGGTACAATTCCTCATAAAAGTCCCTGAAGTCCCCATTGATGCCAACCCCACTCCGCACCACACTCCCACCCCTGTCCTTAACTCCCCCGATCTCCCAAGCTGCATCCCGCTTCCGAAGCTGATGCGCCAGCATCCGACTTGCCTTTTCCCCATATTCATAAATCGTCCCCTGGTCCTTCCTCCGCTGCGCCTCCGCCTTCCTGGTGGCCAACAGGTCGAATTCGGCCTGGAGGCTACGCCTCTCCCTCAACAGTCCCTCCTCCGGCACCTCCGCATACCTCCTGTCTACCCTCACCATCTCCCCCACCAGCCTCTCCCTCTCCCTCTGCTCTCTCATCTCCTTGTGGGCCCTAATGGAGATCAGCTCTCCCCTAACCACCGCCTTCAGCGCCTCCCAGACCATCCCCACTCGGAACTCCCCGTTATCGTTGGCCTCCAGATATCCCTCTATGCTTCTCCGGACCCGCTCGCTCACCTCCTCGTCTGCCAACAGCCCCATCTCCAAGCGCCACAACGGGCGATGGTCCCTCTCCTCCTTCAGCTCTAAGTTTACCCAATGCGGGGCGTGATCCGAAATGGGTATCGCCGAGTACTCGGTATCCTCTACTCTCACAATCAGCGCCCTGCTCGTAACAAAAAAGTCGATCTGGGAATAGGCCTTATGAACGTGCGAGAAGAGTGAAAATTCCCTAGCCCCCGGCCTTGCAAATCTCCAAGGGTCCACCCCTCCCATCTGGTCCATAAACCCCCTCAGCACTTTAGCCGCCGCCGGCCTCCTACCCGTCCTAGACCTGGAGAGATCCAGTGCCGGATCCAACACCGTGTTAAAGTCCCCCCCCATTATCAGGCCCCCCACTTCCAAGTCTGGGATCCAACCCAACATGCGCCGCATAAAACCCTCATCGTCCCAGTTCGGGGCATACACGTTGACCAGCACCACCCTTTCCCCTTGCAGCTTACCACTTACCATTATGTACCTACCGCCATTATCTGTCACAATGCTCGACACCGCGAACGACACCCTCTTTCCCACCAAGATCGCCACCTCCCAATTTTTGGCATCCAGCCCCGAATGAAACACCTGACCTACCCACCCTTTCCTCAGTCTTACCTGGTCTGCCACCTTCAGGTGTGTCTCCTGGAGCATGACCACATCCGCCTTCAGCCCCTTCAGGTGCGCGAACACGCGGCCCGCTTAACCGGCCCGTTCAGCCCCCTTACGTTCCAGGTTATCAGCCGGATCAGGGGGCTACCCGCCACCCTCCCCGCCGACTAGCCATAACCCCTACTCGGCCAGCCACGCGCCCGCGCCCCACGCCCAGCCCGTTCCCCACGGCGGCAGACCCCCGTCCCAACCCCCTCTACTCGCTCCAGCTCCACCTTGACCATACCAGCAGCAACCTGGTTCCCCCCCCCACAACCCCCATCCCCAGTCAAGACCCCTCCTAGATGCATTGCTCCCCCCATTGCACTCCCGCAAGTCAGCTGACTCCTGCTGACCCCGGCCGCTCCCGCCTCTCCTTCGACTCCTCCCATTGTGGGACTGTGGTGGTACGTATTAGGGGTATTAAGGTACCCTGGGATGCCGAGAGGCTATTGGTAGATAGACACTGGATCCCGATTGGATCAGGCCGCCTGCTGGCTCCACCCTACAAGGCGGAGTATAAGAGCCCGGGTTCTCCCAGCAGCCGCATTCTGTAACTGTGCTGCTGGGGAACAAGTCTGCGTAATAAAGCCATCGTTCGACTCCTTCTCACCGCGTCTCATGAGTGATTGATTGTGCAACAATTTATTATGCAAGCTTTTAAGGACATGGAGCTCCGAATCATGCCCGAGTGTCTGCGAATCAGCCCCCACGCGGCAAACGCAGCGGCCACGTTTAAACATTGGTTAGCGTGTTTCCAGGGATACCTCCGAACGGCCCCCGGCATACCTACAGAGGAACAGAAAATCCTGGTCCTGCATGCCAGGGTGAGCCCTGATATCTACACGCTTATAGAGGATGCGGAGGATTTCCTGACGGCGATCGCAATGCTGATTGAAATCTACGTTCGGCCCGTCAACTAGGTCTACGCACGCCACCAGCTCGCGACGAGACGGCAGATCCCCGGGGAATCGCTGGACGAATTCTACAATGCACTGTTGATACTGGGGAGAAATTGCAACTGCCCATCGGTTGCGGCGAATGAACACAGAGAGCTGCTGGTCCGAGATGCGTTCGTGGCAGGTATGCTTTCATCCCAAATTCGCCAGCGATTGCTTGAAAGAGACACACTAGGCCTCAAAGAGGCACGGCCCCTCGTGGCCACGTTCGATGTGGCGTCACAGAACCCCCGCGCCTACGCCTCCGACCGCGCGGCAGCCCCCTTGGGCACCGTGGACCCACGTCGCGACCGGACCCCCGGGACCCCCCGCCCCCCCGCAGGCTTGCACTGCCAGAGTGGCAGATCAAGCAGCTGGTACTTTTGCGGGCAAGGGAAACACTCCCGGATGCACTGCCCGGCCCGCTCGGCCCTCTGTAAAGGGGGCGGGAAAAAGGGGCATTTCGTCGCTGTGTGCCAGGCCCGGGGGGGTAGATGCAATCTCTGGGGGAGAACCCCAAACTCAACCCCCTCAGCGATCCATGTGCGGCCAACGGGCGCCGCCATCTTGGGTCCCGGACTCCATGCGGGAGGGATGGGCGCCGCCATTTTGTGCCCCCCCCGGCAACGTGCGATCCTTGGACGGCGCCATCTTGCCCACCCCCGACCATGTGCAACCCGTGGATGCCGCCATCTTGGCTGACGTCTAAGGACCCCGGGATGGATGGCCAAACGGGGCCTGAAGAATACGCCCCGGTGCAACAATTACGACTGGCTTCGGTGACCCTGGACCAGTCACGGCCCCGAACGCTCCAAACAGCATCAACAACGATATTCGTAAACGGGTACGAGAAGCCCTGCCTGATCGACTCTGGGAGCACGGAGAGTTTTATACACCCTGATATGGTAAGACGCTGTTCCCTTCCGATCCGAGAGATGGTTCTGCATCGCGAATCTCACGGTGCAGGGGAGGGAGTTCAAAAACTACCGGCTGTACGTCCTTCCCCACCTCTGTGCTGCCACACTCCTGGGATTGGATTTTCAGTGCAATCTCCAGAGCTTAACGTTTAAATTCGGCGGCCCTATACCCCTTTTCACTATCTGCAGCCTCGCGACCCTCAAGGTCGATCCACCTTCCCTGTTCGCGAACCTCACCCCGGATTGCAAACCAGTCGCCACTCAGAGCAGACGGTACAGCGCCCAGGACCGATCTTTTATCCGGTCAGAAGTCCAGCGGCTGCTGAGGGAAGACATAATTTAGGCCAGCAATAGTCCCTGGAGAGCCCAGGTGGTAGTCGTAAAGACCGGGGAAAAGCAGAGGATGGTCGTAGACCATAGTCAAACCATCAATAGGAACACGCAGCTGGATGCGTACCCTCTCCCCCGCATATCCGATTGCACAGTACAAGGTCTTTTCCATGGTGGACCTTAAGTCCACCTACCACCCGCTCCCCATCCACCCGAGCGACCGAAAATACACTGCCTTCGAAGCAGACGGGCGGCTCTATCATTTTTTAAGGGTTCCATTCGGCGTCACTAACGGGGTCTCGGTCTTCCAACGGGAGATGGACCGAATGGTTGATCGGTACGGTTTGCGGGCCACGTTCCCGTATCTCGACAACGTCACCATCTGCGGCCACGACCAGCAAGACCACGACGCCAACCTCCGCAAATTCCTCCAGACCGCAAACGCCCTGAATCTCACATACAACAGGGAGAAATGCGTGTTTAGCACCGACCGTCTAGCCATCCTTGGCTACGTAGTGCGAAATGGAGTGATATGCCCCGACCCCAAACGCATGCGCCCCCTCATGGAGTTCCCCCTCCCTCACTGCTCCAAGGCCCTGAAACGCTGCCTGGGCTTCTTCTCTTATTACGCCCAGTGGGTCCCCAACTACGCGGACAAGGCCCGTCCGCTAATCCAGTCCACGGTTTTTCCCCTGTTGACAGAGGCCCGCCAGGCCTTCAGCCGCATCAAAGCGGATATCGCAAATGCCACGATGCACGCAATCGACGAGTCCCTCCCCTTCCAAGTCGAGAGCGATGCATCTGATGTAGCTCTGGCGGCCACCCTCAACCAAGCGGGCAGACCCGTGGCCTTTTTTTCACGTACCCTCCACGCTTCAGAAATCCGCCACTCCTCAGTGGAAAAGGAGGCCCAACCATAGTGGAAACTGTGTGGCATTGGAGGCATTACCTGGCCGGTAGGAGATTCACTCTCCTCACTGACCAACGGTCGGTGGCCTTCATGTTCGATAATGCACAGCGGGGCAAGGTCAAGAACGACAAGATCTTGTGTGGAGGATCGAGCTCTCCACCTATAACTATGAGATCTTGTATCGTCCCGGAAAGCTGAACGAGCCTTCCGATGCCCTATCCCACGGCACGTGTGCCAATGCACAAGTGGACCGTCTCCGAACCCTCCACGAGGACCTCTGCCACCCGGAGGTCACTCAGTTCTATCACTTCGTGAAGACCCGTAACCTGCCCTACTCCATCGAGGAGGTCAGGACCGCCACCAGGAACTGCCAGATCTGCGCAGAGTGCAAGCTGCATTTCTACCGGCCAGATAAAGCGCACCTGATAAAGGCTTCCCGTCCCTTTGAGCGCCTCAGCCTGGACTTCAAAGGCCCCCTCCCCTCCACCGATCGCAACACGTACTTCCTGAACGTGATTGACGCATACTCCCGGTTCCCATTCGCCATCCCCTGTCCCGACATGACCGCGGCCACGGTCATTAGAGCCCTCGGTACCATCTTTACACTGTTCGGTTTCCCCGCCTACATACATAGCGATAGGGGGTCCTCCTTCATGAGCGACGAACTGCGTCAATTCCTGCTCAGCAAGGGCATCGCCTGGAGCAGGACGACCAGTTACAACCCCCGGGGGAACGGTCAGGTAGAGAGGGAGAACGGAACGGTCTGGAAGACAGTCCTACTGGCCCTACGGTCCAGAGGTCTCCCAGTTTCCCGCTGGCAGGAAGTCCTCCCGGACGCCCTCCACTCCATCCGGTCGCTGCTGTGTACAACAACGAGTTAAACGCCTCATGAACGCCTCCTTATCTTCCCTAGGAAGACCTCCTCTGTAACGTCACTTCCGACCTGGCTGGCAGCCCCGGGACTTATCCTGCTCCGAAAGCATGTGCGGACGCATAAATCGAACCCGTTGGTCGAGAGGCTTCATCTCCTCCACGCGAACCCTCAATACGCCTACGTGGCATACCCCGATGGCCGACAGGACACGGTCTCCCTGCGGGACCTGGCACCTGCCGGAGCCCCGCACCCCCCCCCCCAACACCAGTGACCCCCTCTGGAGCCATGCACTCCCCCCCAACACCAATTGCCCCCTCCCTCCCGCCGGCCCACCCCACAGCCGCCCCCTTCCAGGGTGGATCGGTCCTTCCCCTGGCCCCGAATAGGGATATTGGAGCGGGACGAGGCATCGCAACGCTCCCAGAGACGACAATGCCGGAACCTGCACCTGCATCACCACCGGGGCTAAGACGATCGGCGAGGACGATCAGGGCACCCATCCGACTCAGTGAATCTGTATAATGAAGCAAGAAATGCCTCTGGAAATAATTTTTTTGGTTTGGTTGCCCAGTAAAAGTGGCATTGTAAGTAGTTAGTATCGGAGCATAGCCACCGTGTTAGCGGCATCCTAGGCACCGACTCTGGAAACCCCTACCACCATATGGCCCACTACCCTGCCGGGTTCCTTTTTAACAAGGGGTGAATGTGGTGGTATGTATTAGGGGTATTAAGGTACCCTGGGATGCCGAGAGGCTGTTGGTAGATAGACACTGGATCCCGATTGGATCAGGCCGCCTGCTGGCTCCACCCAGCAAGGCGGAGTATAAGAGCCCGGGTTCTCCCAGCAGCCACATTCTGCAACTGTGCTACTGGGGAACAAGTCTGCGTAATAAAGCCATCGTTCGACTCCTTCTCATCTCGTCTCGTGAGTGATTGATTGTGAAACAGGGACTTCCCCTCCCCTTCCATTACCCACCAGCAGGCTCTCTGCCCCCTCCTTCCATCCCAAGCGCTGGAAAAAACCCGCGCTTCCCCGCCCCGGCCCCACCCCCTCCAGCCTTCAGCGCGAGAAAAAGCCCGCGCTTTCCACCTGCCCGGCCCCGCCTCCTCTGTCCCAGCTCTTTTTACAGGCCCAGTCACCTCACCCCCGACTCGGGCCTCACCCTCCCCGCGGGGCCCCATCCCCCCTACCGGCCATCCACCCCCTACTCCGTTTACTTGCCCCTCACAAAGAGCCCACCCGACAGACCCAACCAAAACAGTGCCCAACCCACCCTAACCACCCACACCGAACCAAAACTAAACAAGAACAAAGAACACCCCCTCAAAATGTAACACAACAACAACAATCCCCGACTATCCCCACGTCCGACCCCCCATCCCGAACCTCAGTTTGTGTCCAGCTTCTCGGCCTGAACAAAGGCCCACGCCTCCTCCGGGGTCTCAAAATAATGGTGCCAATACTTGTAGGTGACCCACAGACACGCCGGCTGCAGCATGTCAAACTTCACCCCCTTCCTGTGCAGCACCACCATCGCCCGGTTGTACCCGGCCCTCTTCTTCGCCACCTCCGGGCTCCAGTCCTGATATATTCGAACCTCCGCGTTCTCCCACCTGCTGCTCCTCTCTTTCTTGGCCCACCTGAGTACGCACTCCCGATCAGCGAACCGATGAAACAGCACCAACATCACCCGCAGCGGCTTGTTAGCCTTGGGCCTCCTCGCCAGCGCTCTATGGGCCCCTTCCAGCTCCAGGGGCCCCTGGAAGTACCCCGCTCCCATCAGCGAGTTTAACATGGTGACCACATAGGCCCCCACGTCCGACCCCTCCAGCCCCTCCGTGAGGTCCAGGATCCGCAGATTCTTCCGTCTCGACCGATTCTCCTCGAACCGTTCCTGCCATTTCCTGTGGAGCGCCTCGTGCGCCTCCACCTTTACCACTAGGCCCAAGATCTCATCCTCATTATCTGAGATCTTTTGTCGGACGTCGCGGATCGCCACCCCCTGGGCCGTCTGTGTCTCCAGCAGCAGCTTATCAATAGAAGCCTTCATCGGCTCCAGCAGGTCCGCTTTGAACTCCCTGAAGCAGCGCCGGATAACCTCCTGTTGCTCCTGTGCCCACTGCATCCACGCTGCCTGGTCCCCGCCCGCTGCCATCTTACTCTTCTAACCTCGCACTTTCTTTGGCTTCACCACCACTTTTTTAGTCGCCCCGCTCCTGGTCCAAGTCATACACTGTCGGGGGAATGTTGCAGTCTTCTTCCCACATTGGGAAATGTCAAAAAAATTCCGTTGGGGGCCCTGAAAAGAGCCCAAAAGTCCGTTCCAAGCGGGAGCTGCCGAACGTGCGACTTAGCTCTGCATAGCCGCAACCGGAAGTCCCCGGATCAGATCATTGCTCGCTGTGTATCGCACACTCATTAATGGGCCTAAAACTGTCGCTTTCAGCCCTGAAAAGTGCCCAGTTTACTGCAGATTATCCCAACAGGGTTAAGGTATCTCAAGATTTGGGCAACAGGTGAAGCTAGCTGTTTCACGCTGTTCCTAGCCAATAGCAACACGAGTGGTATTCACCACTAACAGGATGCTGTCAGCAAGCCAAAAGGACATTCTGCCTATCACACAAATGAGTCTTGTGGTATATGAATTTCAGCGCCGGTGTGATGCCAGGTATGTAGGCTGTTCTTTCCAAAGACATGGCGAATCATATCAAACAGCACGTCAATGCTGGCTGTTCACAGTGGGCAAGGTACATAGGAATTAGGAACAGAAATAGGCAATTCAGCCCTTCGAGTTTGCTCCGCCATTCAATGATAGAATCCCTACAGTGCAGAAGGAGGCCATTCAGCCCATCGAGTCTGCACTGACCATTTGAAAGACCACCCTACATAGACCAAATCCCTGCCCTATCCCTGTAACCCCACCTAACCTTTGGACACTTAGGGGCAATTTTGCCTGGCCAATCCACCTACTCTGCACTGGCTCAGGAAGGACATAGTAAAAGGAGACAGGAAAGTGGAGACTACATCAAAGCACTTCCACTTCTCTCTCGTTGTCTCCCCTCAGTTAATACTCTGCCTTCCATCTCGATTGCTGAATCAGCCCCTGTACAGGATCTGGTGAGTCAGAGCCTGTGGGCCAAAAATATCTCAGCAGTCAGCAACCGAGATAGGGATCTGTGCAGCCGTGACCGGGCTCTGAGCAGCTGGGACAGGGATCCAAGGAGCTGGGATAGGGATTTGAGCTCACTCACACACACACTCACTCACACATGCACACCCATTCACTCACACACTCACTCACACATGCACACCCACTCACTCACACACTCACTCACACATGCACATCTTTGGACTGTGGGAGGAAACCGGAGCACCCGGAGGAAACCCACGCAGACACAGAGAGAATGTGCAAACTCTTCACAGACAGTCACCCGAGGTTGGAATCGAACCCAGGTCCCTGGTGCTGTGAGGCAACAGTGCTAACCACTGAGCCACCATGGATGATCCCTTCCTGGCCTCAAAGCCACCTCCCTACCTGCTGCCCATATCCCTTTAACCCGTTCTTTATCAGAAATATATCTATCGCCCTCTTGAAGCCATTTAATGATTCGGACTCCACCTCACTATGGGACAACGAGTTCCAAACATTCACCACCCTCTGCGAGTAGTAGTGCCTCCTCATCTCAGTTTTAAACCTTCCCCTCTCAACCTATATCTGCGACCTCTAGTTGTAGATTGCCCCACAAGGGGGAACATTTGGTCTACGTTTACTGTTTCAATCCCTTTTAGTATTTTATACACCTCGATCAGATCCCCTCTCACCCTTCTAAACTCCAGCGAGTATAAGCCCAAACTGTTTAATCTCTCCTCATATGTCAACCCTTTTATCCCCAGAATCAGTCTGGTGAACCTCCTCTGAACTGCCTCCAAAGCCACCACATCCTTCCTCAAATAAGGAGACCAAACTGGACACAATACTCCAGATATGGGGCAAAATTCTCCGGAAACAGCGCAATGTCCACCGACTGGCGCCCAAAACGGCACAAATCAGTCGGGCATCGCGCCGCCCCAAAGGTGTGGAATGCTCCGCATCTTTGGGGGCCGAGCCCCAACCTTAAGTGGCTAGGCTGGCGCCAGACGAATTTCCGCCCCGCCAGCTGGCGGAAAAGGCCTTTGGTGCCCCGCCAGCTGGCGCGGAAATGACATCTCCGGGCGGCGCATGCGCGGGAGCGTCAGCGGCCGCTGACGGCATTCCCGCGCATCCGCAGTGGAGAGAGTCTCTTCCGCCTCCGCCATGGTGGAGACCGTGGCGAAGGCGGAAGGGAAAGAGTGCCCCCACGGCACAGGCCCGCCTGCGGATCGGTGGGCCCCGATCGCGGGCCAGGCCACCGTGGGGGCAGCCCCCGGGGCCAGATCGCCCCGCGCCACCCCCAGGACCCCGGAGCCCGCCCGCGCTGCCTTGTCCCGCCGGTAAGGTAGGTGGTTTAATTTACGCCGGTGGGACAGGCATTTTAGCGGCGGGACTTCAGCTCATCCGGGCCGGAGAATCGCGGGGGGTGGCCCGCCAATCGGCGCGGCGCGATTCCCGCCCCCGCCGAATATCCAGTGATGGAGAATTCGGCAACCGGCGGGGGCGGGATTCACGCCAGCCCCCGGCGATTCTCCGACCCAGCGAGGGGTCGGAGAATCTCGCCCATGGGCTCACCAACACCTTATACAATTGCAACAACACTTCTCTGCTTTTATACTCCAGTCCTTTTGTAACAAACACTAACAATCCATTTGCCTTTCTTACTACATTTTATACCTGCATTCAGACTTTCTGCGATTCATGGTACAGTGGTTAGCATTGCTGCCTCACAATTCCAGGGACCCGGGTTCAATTCCGGCCTCGGGTCACTGTCTGTGTGGAGTTTGCATTTTCTCCCCATATCTGTGTGGGTTTCCTCCGGGTGCTCCGGTTTCCTCCCACAGTCCAAAAATGTGCAGGTTAGGTGGATTGGCCACGCTAAATTACCCCTTAGTGTCCAAATGGTGAGGTGAGGTTACTGGGTTATGGGGATAGAGTAGAAGAGTGGGCTAAAGAAGGGTGCCTTTCCAAGGGCCAGTGTAGACCTGATGGGCCGAATGGCCTCCTTCTGCACTGTAAATTCTATGATTCTATGAAAGGCACCCAGATCCCTCTGCCCAGATGCATTTTGAATCTGTTTTCCATTTCAGTAATAATTTGCTTATTTTTCTGGCAAAAATGGATAAACTCACACTTATCCACATTAAACTCCATCTGCCAAATGTTGGCCCAATTGCCCTGCTTATCTATATCCATCTGTAAAATCTGTATTTCTTCTTCACTGCCTGCTTCCCCACCTATTTCATATCATCCGCATATTTTGCAATGTTTTACTCTGTCCCTGCTTCCAGATCATTTATCTAGATTGTAAACAGTTGAGTCCAAGGACTGACCCCTGCGGCACCTCACTAGTTACAGTTCGCCAGCAAGAAAAGGACCCATTTAAATCCCCACGCTATAGACCATACTAAACCAGTCAGAGCTTGCAAAAATCAAAACACAGATCTGATTTTCTGATTGGACAACATTTGCTGAATAATCCTCAATGCGCTAAGAATTATGCAGACAACCAAGTTAAGATTGTCAATTGGGCTCGCAGTGTAGCACATTTGTGTTTACAGGAATCTATATATATTAATACACAGGGCCCTGTTCTTTACAGACAGGTAGAACATGCGCATGCATTCCAGCTGTTTCAGCTAAACAAAATAAGTGACAGTCAATCACTGGTTTATTCCTCAGGTCAATGCCTGGGCCAATCAGGGTCAAGTTGCCTTGTTCAAATTTTCAAGCAATGTTTGGCAGTTAACTGTCAATCACCATGAACCGGGGCATCCTCCATGGTGATGCCTCTATCAATTGCCAATTGCCAACCAATCAACACTCGCTTCTCATACAGTATAACGTTGCCGTTTCCCCTGACACTGGAATTCTTGTGATTGTCTTTTTCAGCAACACTCAAGGTTGGTACTACTGTTATGGGCCAGGGTTTAGAAACTCCAAAGTATATTATGAAGTCCACCTGACCTACAACCTTTATGTTGAATTTGGCGAGGATGAGCACAAGAGCCTTCCCTTCAGGTGTGATTCAACGGTCTTCTCAGTCTCTTTAATCAAAACAAACTTTATTCTACAAACTTAGTTAACATTTATAGAAACACACAGCAAGAAGTTTTATCAATTACAAACATAAAAACACCCCCAGCTACAGTAATCTACATATAACACTGAATGAATTCCCCCTTAACTGTTCCAATTCAAAAGCAAAATCCCATAAACCAAAAACCCTTATTCAAGGACGTGGCCCAGCACTCTGCATTCTCACTTGAATGAGACAGGCTTACCCTGAATATCTCTTTTAAGTTGCTCAAGCAGGTAGTCACAACCTGTTTACTTCTGGAACAGTTTTTAAAATGAAAATAGAGAGACAGGCCAAAACACTTCTTTCTCCTTGACTATAGACAACAGCAGTCCAAATGAAAAATTAGTCCAAAAACCTCCCACAGCCCATCCCCACCCACAAAATGACATCACTGAAGCCATGTGATAAGACATAAACCTTTCTTAAAGAGACACTCACATGACACTACCAAACAACTATCATTCTTGTAAATCTATTCTGCACCCTCTTCTATAGCCACAAAGGATGATGGAAACAGGAACCATCGGTGCGAGGCCCGGAGGGCCCACGCAGGTGATGCCCAGAACTAAACACAATACTCCAGTTGAGGTTGAATAAGGGTTTTATACAGGTTCACTAAAACATTCTTATTTTTGTACTCTATACCTCTTTTTATTAAGCCCAGGATCCCCTGTGATTTATTCATCACTTTCTCAAACTACCATGCGACTTTCAATGAGTTGAGCACATATACCTGATGTCACTCTCCACAAACCCAATCCAGTCATGAATATGCAAAGAATCATTCGATCTGTGCAGTTTCTCGTGGATACTCAGAGCCATGCACATTCCTCAACTTTTTTTTGTATAAATGAACCAATATTTTTGATCTGAGCATTGTTACAAAGTTAGCTTCCTCGTCCTGAACTTGCTCTATTCTCATTATCTCTACATGTGCTAATGTAAGACAATATTGTTTTAAAATTATAATTTATATCCTAATGTGACTGCACCAGGTGTTTGAGGAATGTATTTCTTGCACATGTCTTTTCTGCAATTTACACAATTTCCTCCTTGCACACATACAATCTACAATCATTATGGAAGGTACATGTCATTCTCTGCATGTGGTATAAACTGTATTCAGGTGTTGAATGTGGAATTGTTTCCACATGTGACGAGGAGAGTGTAGGTAACGGTCTTGTGCCAAGAAACATTAGTAAGTTATGTAGATCCTTGGGGATGTGCAATAAATTCTGTACCAAACTCGTGGACGGTGATTAATTCTGTGGCAAAAAATTTGACTTAAATAAACTCAGTGAAGTTCCTTCTTGACTAACAAAAGAAGTGCTGAAAATTGCACCTGACTCTAATTCCAACCATGTTTTTGTAAGGATGCAGCTCTATGTCAATACAGCTGCAAGACTCTGAAATAAAGCACATGTGCATGGAGATGACAAATTAAATATTTGTTTATATTTCTGGCGTGAATTCCAAAGGCACTTTTGAGTGGGAGGTGGGAAGGGGGTAACAATTAAAGCTTTGTGTGCATTGTGGGTTAGAGACACCCGTTCTTAGAATTGGATATTTCTCGCTGTTATGGTTCAATTTACTAAGGGCCTTCCCAGGTTAGATGTAAGGCAAAGGATTTGAAGGCAATCTCCGTCCGTGCTGCCACATTAGTACCTCTGAATTTGCAAGTGCAGAAAAATCTTCCTCCTACTCCATTCCACACACCAGCTCCACTTCTGGCATCACTCAGTAAAATCACTCAGGCTAAATTCTGTAAAATTTCACCATGAGGACTTCGCGCCAAGCCTGCAAGGGTCTGGAAGAATTTATGACTGGCTTTAAAAAATGGACAAGGGCGGCACGGTGCCACAGTGATTAGCACTGCTGCCTATGGTGCTGAGGACACAGGTTCGATCCCAGCCCCAGGTCACTGTCCGTGTGGAGTTTGCACATTCTCCACGTGTCTGCGTGGATTTCGTCCCCACAATCCAAAGATGAGCAGGGTAGGTAGATTGCCCACGCTAAATTGCCCCTTAATTGGAAAAAATTATAATTGGATACTCTAAATTTATTTTTAAAATGGACAAGAGGTTTTAACGGGCACATCGCCACACCTGTGAGTGTTGCACCCTTGCCTCTGACTCAGGTTTCATTCCTGAGCCCAGGTTTAGTCTGTGCAATCCCAGCTGACATTAAGATATTAAACTGAGATTATAGACAATGGTGAGCTGTCATTTGAAAGGGAATTCTCCAGCTCAACATTTGTACTCCCACTAATTTATCCCCTTCCTGTTTGTGGAATTTTGCACCTCCATTGGATCTTTTAATCTACCAATTTAGAACATAGAATAGAATTCCTACCATGCAGAAGGAGGCCATTGTCGTGTTGGGTGTTCTGCTGCACAAATGATCCAACACGGCTGCAGATGGTACAACTCTGTTTTATTATCTTAACAACGGTTACAACTAACTGCTGGCTTGGGTACGTGCTTCACCAGCTAACCTGTGGACCCAGCCCTATCACTATCTTAGTGAGGCACTCAGCACATGGACTATGTCTGAGTGGCACGTTGTGAGCTCTGTGCTCTGAGCTATCTCCGCTAAATCGCTGGCTTTGAAAGCAGACCAAGGCAGGCCAGCAGCACGGTTCAATTCCCGTAACAGCCTCCCCGAACAGGCGCGGAATGTGACGACTAGGGGCTTTTCACAGTAACTTCATTTGAATCCTACTTGTGACAATAAGCGATTTTATATATATATGAGCAGGAACTGTGGTGTTCCCTGTTTTATAGTGCGTGTGCTCTCACTGGTGATTGGCTGCCATGTTATGTGTGTGCTGGTTGGTCCAACTGCCTGTCCATCAGTGTGTGTGTGATTGCACCATGATATGCTGATGTGGATATCATGACAGCCATTTGGCTCATCAAGTCTGCACCTATCCTCTAAAAGAGTACCCTACCTAGGCCCACACCTCCACACTATCCCCGTAACTCAGTAACCCCACCCAACCTTTGAACACAATTTAGCATGGCCAATCCACCTAACCTGCACATCTTTGGACTGTGGGAGGAATTTGGAGCACCCGGAGGAAACCCACACAGACACGAGGAGAACGTGCAGACTCCGCACAGACAGTCACCCAAGGCCGAAATTGAAACATTTCTCTGGTGCTGTGGGGCACCAGTCCAAATTTAGAAACATTATTTTCTCAACTATCCACCTCTTTGCTGCTGTTTCTCAGGATTCGATGTGTTAAGTGCTGATTACATTCAAGTCACCAGAATCCTTTCAACTTCCCTAGACTAGGTTCCCCAGTACTTATCACACACTTATTTTTTTACAATATATTTTTATTCAACAAGTTGCAGAACAAGTAACAGGTGGTGAGCATCCGTGCAATGGGTGCAGGGCAAACAACTTGTTTTTTTTTTTAGTTGTGTGAAAGCTGCCCCCTCCCCCCTTCCCCAGTCTCTCTCTCCCAAACCCAGTCTTCTACCCGCCCCCCCACCTCCTCTAATTTCCCCCACCCATATGCTGGTCTCAAACATGTCTTTGAAGATGGCGGTGAACTGCTTCCACCTTCCTCCAACCCCCGATGGCAAATTTGATCTTTTCTAGCCTCAGAAATTCTGCCAGGTCGGCCAGCCAGGCTGAGGCCTAGGAAGGTGTTGCCGATCTCCATCCATGTCAGAGTCGTCGCCGGGCTATCAAGGAGGTGAAGGCCAAGGCGTTAGCCCTCCTCCCCTCGAAGAGTTCTGGCTGTTCTGATCCTCCAAAGAGCGCCACCAGTGGGCATGGCTCCATCTTAACCCCCACAGCCGTGGACATACCCTCCAGAATCCAATCAGTCTTGGGCAAGACCAGAACATGTGGGCACGGTTGGCCGGGCCCCTCTGGCATCGCTCACAGCTGTCTTCCACACCTGGAAAGAACCCACTCATGCGTGTCCTGGTCAGGTGTGTCCTGTGCACCATCTTCAGTTGCATTAGGCTCAGATTCGCACATGAGGAACTGGAGTTTTCCTGTGCAAGATCTCACTCCAGAGTCCTCCCCCTAGCTCGAGGCCTAGTTCCTCCTCCCACCTCTCTCTTGTTTCATCCAGTAGGGCCCTTACCTCCTCTCGCATTCGTCCATATGTGTCTGCACACTTTCCCTCCCCTAACTTGTCTTGTGATATTAGTCTGTCGAGCAGAGTGTGTCTGGGTAACTGGGGAAATGATAGGGCCTCCTTATGGAGTAAGTCCCGTATCTGGAGGTATTGGAGCTTGCTCCCGTTCAGGAGTTGGAACTTCTCTGTTAGTTCCTCCAAGGTTGTCACTCTGCCATGTATATACATGTCCCTGACCATCACCACCCCTTTGTCCCTTCTCCAGGTTTTGTGTGTGGTATCCATTCTGGAGGGATGAATATGTGTTTTTTATGGAACGGAGTTGAGATGGACATGTCTCTTAGCTTGAAATGGTGCCTAAGCTGATTCCAGGCTTCCGATGATGCTACCACCACCGGGCATATCTAGTACTTGGCTGAGGAGAATGGGAGTGGGGCAGTACCAGTGCCCACAGGGATGTCCCTACACAGGAAGCCTCGTCTATCCGCACCCACTCTGCCGCTGGCTCCCGCAGCCACCCCACATCCTTTCTACATTTGCTGCCCATTAATACGGGAGATTTGTCAGTGCTCCCCAAGCACCACCCTCTCTGCAGGACGGTTTTGTAGATCCTGGGGTTCTTGCCCGCCCACTCAAAGGCAGAGGTCAATTTGTCTAACTTGGCGAAGGAGGATTTATGGGATGAAGATCGAGGGTGATCTAAACACGAAGAGGAACCTTGGCAGGAAGTTCATGTTTATTGCCAGGGAGAGTGGGAGTGAGTCCCACCTCTGCCAGTCCCCATTCACCTCCTCCAGCAGGCTGGACAGATTGCACTTGTGGTATCGGGCCCAGTTGGGGGCAGCACAGTAGCATTATGGATAGCACAATTGCTTCACAGCTCCAGGGTCCCAGGTTCGATTCCAGCTTTGGTCACTGTCTGTGCGGAGTCTGCACATCCTCCCCGTGTGCGTGGGTTTCCTCCGGGTGCTCCGGTTTCCTCCCACAGTCCAAAGATGTGCAGGTTAGGTGGATTGGCCACGATAAATTGCCCTTCGTGTCCAAAATTGCCCTTAGTGTCGGGTGGGGTTACTGGGTTATGGGGATGGGGTGGAGGTGTTGACCTTGGGTAGGGTGCTCTTTCCAAGAGCCGGTGCAGACTCGATGGGCCAAATGGCCTCCTTCTGCACTGTAAATTCTATGATCTATTATCTATGATCTATCTGGATCCCCTGCTTGGTTTGGGCCAGTTTGGACGGCAGTGTTCCCAGCTCTGCTTCTCCCATCTGGAGGTTCACCGGGGAGATTCTGCTCTTGCTCAGGTTTAATTCGCATCCCAAGAAGGCTCCAAACTCCCTCAGGAGTTTCAGTGTTTTTTATAACAAGCTTCTAACCAACCCTTACACTGATAACACATTTCTAACCACATTTTCACCAGTAACACACTTCTAACCGATGCTTACACCGATAGCACACCTATAACCAACCCTGATACCAATAACACACCTATAAGGGTGGCACTGGAGCACAGTGGTTAGCACTGTTGCTTCATATTGGTCCTTTAGAGGATGAGAAGGGAGATTTAATAATGGGAGATAAGGAAATGGCTGAGGAACTGAACAGGTTTTTTGGGTCGGTCTTCACAGTGGAAGACACAAATAACATGCCAGTGACTGATAGAAATGAGGCTATGACAGGTGAGGACCTTGAGAGGATTGTTATCACTAAGGAGGTAGTGATGGGCAAACTAATGGGGTTAAAGGTAGACAAGTCTCCTGGCTCTGATGGAATGCATCCCAGAGTGCTAAAAGAGATGGCTAGGGAAATTGCAAATGCACTAGTGATAATTTACCAAAATTCACTAGACTCTGGGGTGGTCCCGGCGGATTGGAAATTAGCAAATGTGACACCACTGTTTAAAAAAGGAGGTAGGCAGAAAGCGGGTAATTATAGGCCAGTGAGCTTAACTTCGGCAGTAGGGAAGATGCTGGAATCTATCATCAAGGAAGAAATAGCGAGGCATCTGGATAGAAATAGTCCCATTGGGCAGACGCAGCATGGGTTCATATAGGGCAGGTCGTGCCTAACTAATTTAGTGGAATTCTTTGAGGACATTACCAGTGCGGTAGATAACGGGGAGCCAATGGATGTGGTATATCTGGATTTCCAGAAAGCCTTTGACAAGGTGCCACAGAAAAGGTTGCTGCATAAGATAAAGATGCATGGCATTAAGGGGAAAGTAGTAGCATGGATAGAGGATTGGTTAATTAATAGAAAGCAAAAAGCGGGGATAAATGGGTGTTTCTCTGGTTGGCAATCAGTACCTAGTGGTATCTCTCAGGGATCAGTGTTGGGCACACAATTGTTCACAATTTACACAGAAGATTTGGAGTTGGGGACCAAGGGCAATGTGTCCAAGTTTGCAGATGAGGTTAAGATGAGTGGTAAAGCAAAAAGTGCAGAGGATACTGGAAGTCTGCAGAGGGATTTGGGTAGGTTAAGTGAATGGGCTAGGGTCTGGCAGATGGAATACAATGTTGACAAATGTGAGGTTATCCATTTTGGTAGGAATAACAGCAAAAGGGATTATTATTTAAATGATAAAATATTAAAACATGCTGCTGTGCAGAGAGACCTGGGTGTGCTGGTGCATGAGTCGCTGGTTTACAGGTGCAACAGGTGATTAAGAAGGCAAATGGAATTTTGTCCTTCATTGCTAGAGGGATGGAGTTTAAGACTAGGGAGGTTATTCTGCAATTGTATAAGGTGTTAGTGAGGTCACACCTGGAGTATTGTGTTCAGTTTTGGTCTCCTTGCTTGAGAAAGGACGTAATGGCACTGGAGCATGTGCAGAGGAGATTCACTAGGTTAATCCCAGAGCTGAAGGGGTTGGATTACGAGGAGGGGTTGAGTAGACTGGGACTGTACTTGTTGGAATTTAGAAGGATGAGGGGGGATCTTATAGAAACATATAAAATTATGAAGGGAATAGATAGGATAGATGCAGGCAGGTTGTTTCCACTGGCGGGTGAAAGCAGAACTAGGGGACATAGCCTCAAAATAAGGGGAAGTAGATTTAGGACTGAGTTTAGAAGGAACTTCTTCACCCAAAGGGTTGTGAATCTATGGAATTCCTTGCCCAGTGAAGCAGTAGAGGCTCCTTCATTAAATGTTTTTAACATTTTGGGCAGCACGGTAGCATTGTGGATAGCACAATTGCTTCACAGCTCCAGGGTCCCAGGTTCGATTCCGGCTTGGGTCTCTGTCTGTGCGGAGTCTGTACATCCTCCCTGTGTGTGCGTGGGTTTCCTCCGGGTGCTCCGGTTTCCTCCCACAGTCCAAAGATGTGCAGGTTAGGTGGATTGGCCATGATAAATTGCCCTTAGTGTCCAAAATTGCCCTTAGTGTCGTGTGGGGTTACTGGGTTATGGGGATAGGGTGGAGATGTTGACCTTGGGTAGGGTGCTCTTTCCAAGAGCCGGTGCAGACTCAATGGGCCGAATGGCCTCCTTCTGCACTGTAAATTCTATGATAATCTATGATAAAGATAGATAGTTCTTTGAAGAATAAAGGGATTCAGGGTTATGGTGTTCGGGCGGGAAAGTGGAGCTGAGTCCACAAAAGATCAGCCATGATCTTTTGCAGCTGTATAGAACCTTAGTTAGGCCACACTTGGAGTATAGTGTTCAATTCTGGTCGCCACACTACCAGAAGGATGTGGAGGCTTTAGAGAAGGTGCAGAAGAGATTTACCAGAATGTTGCCTGGTATGGAGGGCATTAGCTATGAGGAGCGGTTGAATAAACTCGGTTTGTTCTCACTGGAACGAAGGAGGTTGAGGGGAGACCTGATAGAGGTCTACAAAATTATGAGGGCCATAGACAGAGTGGATAGTCAGAGGCTTTTCCCCAGGGTAGAGGGGTCAATTACTAGGGGGCATAGGTTTAAGGTGAGAGGGGCAAGGTTTAGAGTAGATGTACGAGGCAAGTTTTTTACGCAGAGGGTAGTGGGTGCCTGGAACTCGCTACCGGAGGAGGTGGTGGAAGCAGGGACGATAGTGACATTTAAGGGGCATCTTGACAAATACATGAATAGGATGGGAATAGAGGGATACGGACCCAGGAAGTGTAGAAGATTGTAGTTTAGTCGGGCAGCATGGTCGGCACGGGCTTGGAGGGCCGAAGGGCCTGTTCCTGTGCTGTACATTTCTTTGTTTCTTTGTTCCTATGATCTCATTGAATGGCGGAGTAGGCTCGAGGGGCCAGATGGCCTACTCCTGCCCCTAGTTCTTATGTTCTTATGTTCACAGCGCCAGGGTCCCAGGTTCGATTCCCGGTTTGGATTACTGTCTGTGCGGAGTCTACACGTTCACCCCATGTTTGCGTGGGTTCCTCCGGCTGCTCCGGTTTCCTCCCATAAGTCCCGAGTCAGCATAAGATGTGCTGTTAGGTAATTTGGACATTCTGAATTCTTCCTCCGTGTAGCTGAACAGTCGCCAGAATGTGGCGTCTAGGGGCTTTTCACTGTAATTTCATTGCAGTGTTAATGTAAGCCTACTTGTGACAATAAACATTATTATTAACCAACCCTTACACCAACATGGAGTACTCGACACTATTAAATTTCACAAGCTACTGTTCTTCCCATCCAGGGAGTAATTACATTAATGAACATAATTAGTAAGAAGTGTGAGAGCTGGTGAACAGACTTTTCATATAGTTTGTCGACAAGTTAACAGCTGCTGCAGAATTTACCATTTTCAATCCTTCACTTTCCAAACACTAAAATCAACGATTGGACAATCTGCTGCGGAAACCATTGCATCATCTTTATGCTGAGCCCATTATAGGGAAAGATTAGAGGCTAAAAACTGGCATCCTGGCATTTGTGACCTGGTCCTATTGAGGCAGGCAGCGGGTAGCATGTAAACCTTCTGCTGCTTTCTCGTTTACATGGTTACAGGGTGCAGCCGAAAACACAATCCAAACTGTTGGTGGATTCATTCAGATAGCTTCAGATAGCCTCTAAATGCAGGTGACTTGCACACTTTGACTTAGTAGCCCCCGTGACAGGTGACGCATGAGACAGACACAGCATCCATTCAATCCTGTGCACAGCCAATCTTCTCACATCCTCCAGAGGCTGGAGATCTCTACACTCAGTCTGGTGCCAGTACACCTTGGTTCTTCCATCTCCAATAGGTGCCGCATGACCTGATGGGCAGGATAGGGTGACAGAAGTCAGGTGGCATGGCCAAGTCAGCTGACCTGTTGACCACTCTTTAAAGGGGAGCTGGGCTCACCAAAGTGAGCCGAATGCTGATGACTTGTAGTGCGAGTGACTGCAAGTGGAGGTTAAACAAATGGAGAAACAGCTGAGAGAGGGGACTCTGAGATTCAAAATGGAGGCGCTGTAGGTTTTAATAATGCAGGTTGACAGGGGGAAGCATGTTGGCACAATGGTTAGCGCTGATGCCTCACAGCGCCAAGGACTCACGTTCAATCCAGGCCCCGGGTCACTGTCCATGGGGTGTTTGCACATTCTCCCTGTGTCTGCGTGGGCCACAACCCAAAGATGTGCAGGATAGGTGGATTGGTCAAACTAAATTGCCCCTTAATTGGAAAAAATTTAAATTAATTTTTTATAAAATAATGCACGTTGACAGGAAGAGAGTGGCCATGTTCCCACCAGTGGTCAAGAATCACCCTCCTGAAGGCGTCTCTGATCAGCAGTTCCGTGTGTTTGACTGCCGACACTGCCTGGCAATTACAGTTTCTATCAAGTATCTGCAAGGCACGCAGGAAATCGTCCTGAGACTCGGACCCGGGAGTTGCCATCTCGTGGCCAGGAGGTGCCTGGTGAACACCTGATTAACAGTCTTGATGTACTGTCCTTTTAGTAGCGCCATCACTTCCGTGTAAGTTGGAGCGTCCCGAATGAGGAGGAAAACTTGTGGGCTCACCTGTGCGTAGAGGATCTCGAGCTTTTGGGGGTCTGAGAGGGCTTCTGTGGATGCTCCGAGATAGCCTTCGAAACAGGCTAGCCAGTACTCGAAAGTGGCAGTGGCGTCGGCTGCATGAGGGTTCAGCTCCAGGCAATCCGGCTTGATTAAGACGTTCATCTTTAAAATTCTAACGCAATAAATTGATGTACCATCAATAACCACGAGACAAAATGGTGAACAATTGAGGCTTTATTGCGCTAGATGTTAAGCCTCCTGCAGCTGGAACCAGAATGGAGGCAGCGCAGGAGAGTGCACACCTTTATACAGAGCCTGCTGGGTGGAGCCAGCAGGCCGGGTTTACTGTATTAACTGTAGGACAGTGGCAGTACCGTAATACACGTAGTGTATAACCAGTGGTGTTTACCACACCTCCAAAGGAACTTCCCCAAGTCTAGCCCCAAGGACCTAGCAGCAGTGCCTCAGAAGTTAAATGACGCCTCGCGGGTGGTCAAGGTCAGTAAATGCGCCGTTACATGACATCGCCTACCCATTGCACTGCCAAACCTTCACACTGCCCAAGACGTCACCACTCCCCCATCAATCACCCAGCAGCAGTCCCGCACACTTGGGATGAAGGCCTAACATTCAAATGCTCCGCCCCCTCGCCTTACGCACACCCACCAATCCTGTCAGTCTCCTACTGCCTCCACATACCTGCAGCTATTCGGCGATGGCAGGTACTTCACCCAAACACAGTGCAACATAACTAATTGTCGAAAACGGAGGCCACAATCAGATCAACCGTGATCTTATTGAACAGCAGAGAAGATTCGAGGGACCGAATGGCCCCCTCCGTCTCCTACTCTGTATGTATAAATCTTGAGGGACCGGTCACATGGACCGTGAGGGCACGCCTGTTAAAGGGACCACACTACCACGCTTTCATATATCCTCGCAAACACAAAATGCAAGCTCCAAAATACTGGATTTCATAACACCAAGTGGCCACTGAATCCTCTGGCACCAAATGAGACCAAATACATTGGAACTGCAAGTAAGCATGAGAGGGAATGGGCGGTTTAATCTGACCACCGTAATGAGGTCATTCAATTACTAGCACTGTGAAATAATCCTGGAAGCTCAGAAAGCGAAATCGCTGTGACAGGCCGGGTGAGGGGAGGGGTAAAAGATCCCACTTGGCATCAATTTTGGTGCAGCAGTCGCATAGTGGTTAGCACTATGACTTCACAGAACCAGGGTGCCAGGTTCGATTCCCAGCTTGCGTCACTCTTTCTGCGTAGTCTGCACATTCTCCCCGTGTCTGCGTGTGTTTCCTCTGCGTGTTCCGGTTTCCTCCCACAAGTCCCGAAAGACATGGGGCGAGATTCTCCGACCCCCCGCCGGGTCGGAGAATCGCCGGGGGCTGGCGTGAATCCCGCCCCCGCCGGTTGCCGAAGTCCCCGGCACCGGAGATTCGGCGGGGGCGGGAATCACGCCGCGCTGGTTGGCGGGCCCCCCCGCGCGATTCTCCGGCCCGGATGGGCCGTAGTCCCGCCGCTAAAATGCCTGTCCCGCCGGCGTAGATTAGACCACCTACCTTACCGGCGGGACAAGGCGACGCGGGCGGGCTCCGGGGTCCTGGGGGGGGGCGCGGGGCGATCTGGCCCCGGGGGATGCCCCGATCAGGGCCCACCAATCCGTGGGCGGGCCTGTGCCGTGGAGGCACTCTTTCCCTTCCGCCTCCGCCACGGCTCCCACGCATGCGCCGCCCGGAGATGTCATTTCCGCGCCAGCTGGCGGGGCACCAAAGGCCTTTTCCACCAGCTGGCGGGGCGGAATTCGTCCGGCGCCGACCTAGCCCCTTAAGGTTGGGGCTCGGCCCCCAAAGATGCGGAGCATTCCGCACCTTTGGGGCGGCGCGATGCCCGTCTGATTTGCGCTGTTTTGGGCGCCAGCCGGCGGACATCGCGCCGTTTCCGGAGAATTTCGCCCATGCTGTTAGGTAATTTGGACATTCTGACTTCTCCCTCAGTGTACCCAAATGGGCGCCGGAATGTGGCGACTAGGGACTTCTCACAGTAACTTCATTGCAGTGTTAATGTAAGTACTTGTGACAATAAAAAGATTATAAAAAAGATTATTATTTCAATATCACTGTAGAAATTTCGGGCCTTGATGCATTTCAAATGATGAGGTTTTGTTGCCTGCTATAGTAAGTATCTTGAGAGCACAGTCACTTAATTTAAACTGATGCAAGACTACTTGATTATTTGAATAAAAGCAGAAAAATGGCAAACTGTCATTTCCGGTGTGAAAATTGGTTCGAGTCCTGTCATCACCGGCGGCTGGATATGGAACGTGATTTTTAGCCGCCTTGAAGAACTTCTTTTGCCACATGAAGCAAAGCGTCTGATTCGCGCACCATGGGGGTGTCATCTGAGCACTTCAATCAAGGAGACGCTGCATATAAATGGCTCCACAGCAATCACTCTCATGCAAGCCTGGAGGATGGCCACTCGAAAACCAGCTCCCACATTTTCGGAGGGGGCCTAACAAGAAGTTTGGATGTGGTGGAAGAGAGACGGGCAACGATCTACTCATGGGCTGCCAGGAAACCCCGCAGCAATGTCACCAATCTCACCTGGGTGGCGATGGCAGCAGTGGTCAGTGCAAGCAGCCTGACCAAGGGGACGGAGGTTCAATGTCATAAAAAGATGACATCTACACTGAGGTCAACCTTTCTTTCCGCTCCACTCCACTTTGTCCTTCAATTCTGATCAAATGGCCAAAATACTGAGATTTTCTTTTCAGGATGTCACTGTTTGGAGTCCTTTTTAGTTTTGCAATTTCAAGAATGTCTTGAAATGAAATGAAATGAAAATCACTTATTGTAACAAGTAGGCTTCAAATGAAGTTACTGTGAAAAGTCCCTAGTCGCCACATTCCGGCACCTGTTCAGGAAGGCTGTTACGGGAATTGAACCGTGCTGCTGGCCTGCCTCGGTCTGTTTTTAAAGCCAGCGATTTAGCCCTGTGCTAAACAGCCCTTTGATCGTCCTTGGACAGTCTTCCTTGATCTTAGACCATAAGACCAAAAGATATAAGAACAGAATTAGGCCATTCGTCCCATCGTATCTGCTCCACCATTCGAATGATATGTTCCTCATTCCCATTCTCTTGCCTTCTCCCCATAACCCCTGATCCTGCTATTAATCAAGAAATTCCCTCATTAATCAAGAACATGTGATTTGTGTTTGAGGTGCTGTTACCTACAGGCCTACAGACCAAATAACTGGAAGGTGGAGTTAGACAGAATAGTTCTTTCTCAGAACATAAGAACATAAGTAAACAATTTAGCCTCTCGAGCCTGCTTCACCATTCAATATGATGATAGCTAATCTTATCATGGCATCAACTCCACCGTGTTGCCCGTTCTCCATAACCCTTTAACTCATTACGAATTAAAGATCTGTCTGACTCCTCCTTAAATTTATTCACTCTCCCAGTATCCACTGCACTCTGGGGTAGCGAATTCCACTATTCACGTTCCTTTGGGAGAAGTAGTTTCTCCTAATCTCTGTTTTAAATTTGCTACCCCTTATCCTTAGACTGTGACCTTTTGTTCTAGAATGCCCACAAGAGGAAGCTTCTGCTCCACATCTACATTTTCAATACTTTTATCATCTTATATACCTCAATTTGATCCCACTCATTCTTCTCAACTCTAGAGAGTATAGGCCTAAACCTCTCAATCTCTCTTCATAAAACAAATCCTTCATCTTTGTCTTCTGTCCATCAGCCAGTCTTCTATCCAAGCTAATAAATTACCCCTAACCCCATGTGATCTAACGCCTTCCGCAAGTCCAAATATACTACATCTACAGGATCCCCATTATCGACTTGGCTTGTTACACCTTCGAAGAACTCTGGCAAATTAGTCAAACATGATTTACATTTCATAAAACCATGCTGACTCTGATGGATTGAGTTTTGACTTTCCAAATGCCTTGATATTACTCCCTTAATAATGGATTCTAACAATTTCCCAACAATAGATGTCAAACTCACTGGTCTGTACTTTCCTACATTCTGCCTCCCTCCCTTTTTGAATAAGAGCATTGCATTAGCATTTTTCCAATCCACTGGAATCTTTCCAGTGTCCAGGGAATTTTGGAATGTTATAACCAATGGATCCACTATCTCTGCTGCCACTTCCTTTAACACCCTAGGATGTAGGCCATCAGGCCCAGGGGACTTGTCTGCCTTCAACTCCAATACTTTGTTGAGTACTGTTTCTCTATTGATGCTAATTGCTCTAAGTTCCACCCTTTCTATTACCTCTGAATGTTACGATAAGGATAGTACACCATGAAAACTGAGGCAAAATATTGATTTACCATTGATCTCTACCATTTCTCTGTTCCCCATTATTAACTCTCCAGTTTCACCTTCCAAGGGACCAACTTTCACTTTAGCAACTCTCTTCCCTTTTATATACTTATAGAAGCTTTTGCGATCCTTTAGATATTTTGTGCTAGCTTACTTTTGTGATTTACCTTAGCTCTTTTCATTACTTTTTTAGTAACCCTTTGTTTATATTTGAAAGTTTCCCAATCTTCCAGTCTGCCACTGACCATTGCAACATGGTATACCTTAGTTTTTGTCTTTATATTGTCCTTAAACTCCTTGCTTAGCCATCTTTACAGGGGCTGAATTACAAGGAGAGATTACTCAAATTATATCTGTTTTTTCTAGAATTTAGAAGGTTAAGGGGTGATCTGATTGATTATTACCATACCTTGTTGTGTTCTGTGATCTTGTCTTGCAATGATTCTACAGAACTGCTGATGCGTTAGCCAGAACTAGGATTTATTAATGTACGCGTGACAATGTAACGATCAGATACAGACCAAGTTATCATTGAGTTACATTAGACTCTCCTAGAACTACTCTTATGTGCAACTGTCTTCATGTACGCCTTACAACCTTCTCTTGGTAGCCGGATGTCACATGACTTATATCTGATGCCACCTGCTGCTGGAAGGTCACACTGCTGAGTACATATAATATTATCTCCAAACCTATCACCATATACCTTCCTTACAAGCCCCCAGTATTTCTTGGTTTATGCTGTGCCCCACTGCGGAACTACTGTTTAGGGCATGTAGATTACTCCTACCAGAGATATCTTCCCTTTGCTATTTCTTATTTCTATCCAGACTGATACCACATCATGATCTCCAGCGCTTATATAATTTCTCATTACAGCACTGATCCCTTTCTTCACCACCAGTTCAGTCCTGGTACCATGATTTGTTATGTTGTAGGTGTAACATAACATAAGCGGCTTCCTTGTGGTGCACTTGACAAAGGAAGGTTCAGATGTGGAGATAACTTCAACACGTTAGTTAAACTATTTACACTTCTATTACTCGGGTTCAACACTACTGCTAATCCTACTATAGCTACCCAGACTGACTAACCAGCTGCTGCAATCCACGTAGTAGGTGTAATATTGAATCAACCCTGTGTCTCTACTCACTGACTGTCTCCACTGGAAAGAGGCAGATCATGTGGGTGGTGTCCTTTATATATGGGTTGGTGTAATGCCCCCCTGTGGTCGTGTCACTTCCTTGTGTATCGTGAATGTCTATTGGTCGTGTCCTATCTACTTGATCTATTGGTTGAGTGTGTGTGTGTGTGTGATGTTTCTGGTGCTCCATCTAGTGTCTAGCTAGCCTACATGCATTTACATTGATGCACATCACCACAAAGATGTTCGAGATCCGGGTTCCGCAGCGGCTCCAGTGCCACGGCGATCTCCGCGAAAACTGGCGGGTATTCTGGCAAATGTTTGAATTCTTCCTGGTAGCAGCCGAACTAGAAGATCGGGCCGATGCTGAAAAGACAGAGCTTCTCCTCACCATCGCCGGTGCCAGAGCAGAAGAAATCTTTTAAAAATTCAAGTTCTCCAAAGGGCAAAACAGGAGCGACTTCCAGGCAGTCCTGGACAAATTCGGCAAATACTGTGAGGAAAACACTCTCCAACCAGCAAGAAATGGTAAGAGAAGTGCCAGTACTCACCACGAGGCCGAGATCCCGGAGCAGAGAACAATTTTGATCGGCGGCTATCTTTCTAAAGGGACAGCACCTGCGCAGTTGCGAGACGCCGCGCATGCGCAATCACAAAAATGCCCCGGTACAGGAACAGCGATTTGCGCATGCACAAACGCTTCCTACGCGCAACGCCACACGCGTCATGACGTCAGAGTCCCCGGACCACGCGCATTTAAAGGGGAAACGTTCCAAATCAAAAAAAAAATCTTTTAAAGCCGTAAAACAATCTTCCTTCGCCTGGAATGACAGCACAATGCCTCAAATTGAACCAGGAAATGAAATTAACCTCCGAAGAACCCTGCGACAAGCAGTTACCTACGCACAAACCAATGATTCCGACCTTGAATACTTCGATACCGACCTTTACATTTTCTCTGGACCTCGCGAGCCCAATGCCAGCTCCGACGCAAACAGTGATGAGATGGTCCTAGAAGACTACGACTCGGACGAACCTTTCACCTTGGGAGGCTACCCCAGTACCAAATCCGAACCACAACTAGATGTGTTGCACATTGGCGACCACCATATTGAATCCGACGCAGACGCGGATTCGTTCTTCGGATTTGAGGATCTTCAGCCCAGAAGATATGACATCCCGCCTCGTGAGTGCAGGATGGCGTGGCAGCCTGAAACCAAGAGACAGAGAGCGGTAGAAGCCCACAGAGAGCGGCTTGCTGCCACACAGAGCATGGTCCACACACCGCTCAGGGTTCCCGACTCTACGAAAGAAGACACGCAAGACTCCACCCCGCAGTCCTTGCACACACAAGACGTGACTCCAGTGTCACAAGCCTCCACAGTGAGCTCGTGGACAGACTCCACAATTGCAAAAACGCAAGACTCCACCCCGCAGTCCTTGCACACACAAGACGTGACTCCAGTGTCACAAGCCTCCACAGTGAGCTCGTGGACAGACTCCACAATTGCAAAAACGCAAGACTCCACCCCGCAGTCCTTGCACACACAAGACGTGACTCCAGTGTCACAAGCCTCCACAGTGAGCTCGTGGACAGCCTCCACGATAAAAGCAATGCAAGACTCCGACGCACAGTCCTTGCAGGAACAAGACCATAAGGGTCTAGCAACCTCCTCTGACCAACTAGATGCAGACGACACAAGTCTGCCATGCTCAAGTAAACAGCAAGAAGACTATGACAGTCTACCACACTCCAGTGCACAGCAGGATGACCATGATGGTCTATCATGCTACAGTGAAGAACAAAGTGACGATGACAGTCCAAGGCCAAATGAAGGACAACAGCAAGACAATGAAAGTCCACCCACATTATTTGCTCCATCAGATGAAGACTCTGACAATTTACCCAACCCAAGTGAACAACAAGCAGCTATTGAGGCTCTACCCACGGTATATGAGACGAGTGACGACAGCATCCCACTTCCCATGCAAGATGTGCAAAGTGGCAGACCTCAGCTAGTGTGTACAGAGGCACTCGACGATCACTGTGTGACCACTGGTGACTCCGGTGACACCATGATACTTCCACCCTCATTCACACGAACCTCTCCACAAGTCAATGCATTCCTGCATGTTCCCACTCCAGACGTGCAGCTTCAAGAAATCTCAGCTGACTCCAGTGAACCTGCTAAGACTCCGGACGTGGAGCATCAACAAACCAACACTGACTCAGTTAAAACAGTCCAGACTCCAGATGGGGAGCAACCAAATGCCGATTCTGATTCACGTAAGCCGGACTTTACTCCAAACAGGGAGTGCCGCAACCTCAGTGATGGCACACTCAGAATGACAGCAGATTCCACAACAACAGGAGATGGATCACTTAACAATTACACTGGGTCAGTAATAACAAGCAGCGGCTACAGTCCAAGAGGAATACACCAATATTCACCACAGCTATATCCACACAATTTTTCCACACGAGTAGTGCAGCCAATGACAGCTCATGCGAGACAAACCCAGTATTCAGGCTTTCAACAGCCAGCAGTCTATGCAGCAGTTTCTCAAACAGGCCAGCACTATGGATTGCCCACTAATGGAATCAAGACCGAAGGAGGACTACCGCAAGCGCAATCTGCACTGCAGACTGGATGCCTTAGTTACAGCCCAGGATTTGCTGCACCCCAGCCTGGCCAGGCGGCATATTCCTATCAGATGCAAGGTTCTAGTTTCACACCATCACCAGATATTTATGCGAGCAGCAATTCTGTTTCCAATTCGACAAGCTTCAACGGTTCTCAGCAGGATCACCCTTCCAGCACAGCACCAGTGTGTACAGTCTTATCCAACTTCAACATATGGCACATCCATGACCTCGAATGATACTGTTGATGGTACCTATTCAACGTCACCACCTTATCAGCTACAAGATGCCATCCGACAGCACCATCACAACCATCGAAAAAAGAAAGGGACTCCAAATCAGACAGCAAAGTGATTTGACCACTTCTTGGTTCCTGTGGCACAGGGACGTTGATGGCGTTCATAACCAAGAGAGACATTTGACCATGATGATTGATGGTTTTTGGACTCACACGAATGATTTGGTCTTAATGTTTAATCACTATTCCCATGACTTGTATATACCTTACCTTATCTACCTGTTCTTTGTTCAATTTTCTTAAAGTGTACAGAAAATATGAACATATAAAAAAGGGGGGATGTGGTGATATGCATCAATGTGAATGCATGTAGGCTAGCTCGACACTAGAGGGAGCACCAAAGACATCACACACACACTCAACCAATAGATCAGTTAGATGGGACAGGACCAATGGACACTCACGATACACACAGAGGTGACACGACCACAAGAGGGCATTACACCAACCCATATATAAGGACACCACACACATGGGGCGAGATTCTCCGACCCCACCACCGGCACCGGAGATTCGGCGGGGGCGGGAATCGCGTTGCGCCGGTTGGTGGGCCCTCCCCCCTCGATTCTCCGGCCCAGATGGGCCGAAGTCCCCCTGCTAGGATGCCTGTCCCGCCGGCGTGGATTAAACCACCTCTCTTACCGGCGGGACAAGGCGGCGCGGGTGGACTCCGGGGTCCTGGGGGGGGCGCGGGGCGATCTGGCCCCGGGGGGTGCATCCACGGTGGCCTGGCCCGTGATCGGGGCCCACCGATCCGCGGGCGGGCCTGTGCTGTGGGGGCATTCTTTGCCTTCCGCCTTCACCACGGTCTCCACCATGGCGGAGGCGGAAGAGCCTCCCTCCACTGCGCATGCGCGGGAATGCCGTGAGCGGCCGCTAATGCTCCCGCGCATGCGCCGCCCGGAGATGTCATTTCCGCGCCAGCTGGCGGGGCACCAAAGGCCTTTTCCGCCAGCTGGCGGGGCGGAAATCAGTCCGGCGCGGGCCTAGCCCCTCAAGGTTAGGGATGGGCCCCCCAAGATGCGGAGGATCCCGCACCTTTGGGGCGACGCGATGCCCGACTGATTTGCGCCGTTTTTGGCGCCAGTCGGCGGACATCGCGCCGATACCGGAGAATTTCGCCCATGATCTGCCTCTTTCCAGTGGAGACAGTCAGTGAGTGGAGACACAGGGTTGATTCAATAATACACCCACCACGTGGATTGCAGCAAATGTTAGTCAGTCTGGGTATCTATAGTAGGATTAGCAGTAGAGTCGAACCCGAGTAATAGAAGTGCAAATAGTTTAATAAACATGTTAAATTTATCTCCACGTTTGAACCTTCCTTTGTCAAGTGCACCACAAGGAAGTCGCTTATGTTACACCTAGAACATAACAAATCACTAACCACTGTACTACCGTGCCGCCCATGATAGAACAGTCTCTGAAGACAACACACCTGTGCGCAGTTTCAAAAACAGCAAATGCTGAACAATCTCAGCAGGTGTGACAGCATCTGTAGAGAGAGAAGGGAGATATGGGGTGAAAATCTCCGTAATCGGTGCGATGTCCAACGACCGGCGCCAAAAACGGCGTAGATTAAACCACCTACCTTACCGGCGGGACAAGGCGGCGCAGGCGGGCTCCGGGGTCCTGGGGGTGGCGCAGGACGATCTGGCCCACCGTTCCGCGGGCGGGCCTGTGCCGTGGGGGCACTCTTTCCCTTCCGCCTTCGCCACGGTCTCCACCATGGCGGAGGCAGAAGAGACTCCCTCCACTGCGCATGCGCGGGAATGCTGTCAGCGGCCGCTAACACTCCCGCGCATGCGCCGCCCGGAGAGGTCATTTCCGTGACAGCTGGCGGGGCACCTAAGGTATTTTCCGCCAGCTGGCAGGGCGGAAATCAGTCTGGCGCGGGTCTAGCCCCTCAAGGTTAGGGCTGGGCCCCCCAAGATGCGGAGGATTCCGCACCTTTGGGGCGGCGCGATGCCCGACTGATTTGGCCGTTTTGGGCACCAGTCGGCGGACATCGCGCCGTTTCCGGAGAATTTCGCCCAATCTCACTGGCAGAGAATCCCACTGACGGAGAATCTCACTGACGGAGAATCTCACTGACAGGGGGCGAAATTCTCCGTTATCGGCGCGATGTTCGCCGACCGGCGCCAAAAACGGCGCAAATCCCACCTGCATCACGCCGCCCCAAACGTCGCTAAGTCTCCGGCCCGGAATGGGCTAGCAGCGACGTGACGCTATCTGCGCTGGCTCACGTGGTTCACACCGCACGGCGTGATGGCTCAAAAGACGCGCTGCTCCCCCCCACCCGACCAGAAGACCCGACCGGATGGCCGCCCGCCGCTCAGCCCCGACGTTCCAGTCCCGCGACATTGAGGCGCTCCTGGACGCAGTGGAGCAGAGGAGGGAGGCCCTGTATCCCGGACACGGCCGCAGAGTTGCCCCACGCCACAGCCGGCGTCTGTGGAGGGAGGTGGCAGAGGCCGTCAGCGCTGTGGCCCTGACACCACGGCAGGCACCTAGTGCCACAAGAAGGTGAACAACCTCGTCAGAGCAGCCAGGGTGAGCCCCCCCCCCCCGCCCGATATCCATATCCCCATATCCCCCTCCCCATATTCCCCATATCCCCCTCCCATATCCCCCTCCCCATATCCCCATATCACCCCTCCCCCATATCCCCCCTCCCCATATCCCCCCTCCCCCATATCCCCCATATCCCCCATATCACCCCTCCCCCATATCCCCCCTCCCCATATCCCCCCTCCCCCATATCCCCCATATCCCCCCTCCCCCATATCCCCCATATCCGCCCTCCCCCATATCCCCAAGTGAATCCAGCCCTAACCTTAACCTCTGCAATGCACGCGCAACCGATGGCGTGCATTCATATACCTGCCTAACACTGTTGCCTTTTACCCCTGCCACCACCCCCCACAGGGGATTAGACCAGGTCCATACCGGCGGGACCAGGCTCTGAGGGCGGCCTGCGGAGTCCTCGGTGGGGTGCGGGGGGATCCGGCCCTGAGGGGGGGCCCCATGTTGGCCTGGCCCGCGATCAGGGCCCCCAGATCTGTGGGCAGGCCTGTGCCGTGGGGGCACTCTTTCCCTCCACGCCGGTCTGTGTAACACTCCGCCATGGCCGACTCGGAGAAGAAACCCCCTGCACGTGCGCAGGAGTCACGCCAGCAGTTCTAGGAACACGCTGGTGCTCCTGCACATGCGCCAACTCGCGCCGGCCGGCGGAGGCCATTCGGCACCGGTTGGCGCAGCGCCAACCACTCCAGCGCCGGCCTAGCCCCCGAAGATGCAGAGGATTCCGCATCGTCTGGGCGGCCCGACGCCGGAGCGGTTCACGCCACTCTTTGGCGCCGGTACGGCCCGCCTGCCGGATACTGGAGAATCCCAGCCGGAGAATCTCACTGACGGAGAATCCCTACTGACGGAGAATCTCCCTGACGGAGAACCTCCCTAATGGTGAATTCCACTGACGGAGAATTCCTCCCAAGCAGTTTCACCTGCTCTAAAATCAATGGGTTTGCTTAGAAACTGGTGAAGGATTTCAGACATGGCCGTGTTCACAGGGGACCCCTTGAGGTTCCAGGATGAACCTTCATCGCACACATTTCATTTTGACCAGCGTCCACTCCCTTCTAAATGTCAAGGGAACCATCAACAATCCACAAAAACACCAGCCCTCGAACCCCTGGTAATTAGAAATATGATTTGATGAAGTGACTGCACACCCGAGTTTTGAGGCTCACCACAGGCCTCACCCCTTCAAGTTCACACGCAGGGTATGGCAACATTGTGGCATTTCAGCTCAAACAAAAGGAATGCAAGTTATTCATCAAGCTGGACGCAGTCTTGCCAAATGGATCACTCATCCCTGTGCATTGCACTAATGTTGTATGTTGCTATGGCTGCTTTCAGGCTTCCCAGGCCAGGAAACTGTTCCAAACATTCTGAATTGTGAAGGTCAGGGTGTAACGCCATAAGGAAAACCCATAATCAGAACTTAGCATTGGGATGGATTCCAACCCTCAGCTCCTGACATTCTGAAATCTCCGAAAGCAGCAAAATGCACAAAAGTCTCTGACTGGCATTGATTCTTTCAACTCCAACTCCTCCAGATCCATACCAGACGGGTATTGACCACAATGTTTGCTGTTGGATTTACTCCCCCGACTCAGCATAGCCAAACATTCATGGGGTAATTCCATAGGGCAGTTGGATACCCAAAATGGAGGGTGCACACAAAGGCAGAAATCAGTCTCCAACCCAACCCCTCTGCATCGGAGCTCTACATACTGGGCCATTTCCAGCATCTTAACTAAACACAGTTGACAACAGCTAAAGTTATGTCACTAAGCAAATATGTATGTACATCATTAATGTGCAACGTCACATCAAAGGAATATTGACTATTTGGAGCTTGGGCTGAACAAATAGGAGGTTCAAAGGGCATCAGTGAAATAAAGAAAGATAACACAGGTCGAAAAGAAGAATTTTGGATTCTACAGGTATGAGAAGGCTGGCAAACTCTTGCATGCACTCGACTGATTCCTGGGATGAACGGTTTGTCTTGTGAGGAAACATTGACCAGGTTGGGCCTGTACACATTGGAGTTTATTAGAATGAGCGGTGACTTTATTGAACCATATAAGATTCTGAGGGGGCTTCACAGGGTAGATGCTGAGAGGATGTTTTCGCCTATGGGGGAGTCTGGAACTCGGGGACACTGTTTAAAAATAACGGGCCCCCCATTTAAGACGGGGATGAGAGGAATTTCTTCTCTCAGAGGGTCATTACTCTGTGGTATTCCCTTCCCCAGAGAGCAGTAGAAGCCGGGTCATCAAATTTATTCAAGGCTGAGTTAGACAGATTTTGTGATTGATAAGGGTTATGGAGTACAGCCAGAAAAGTGGGGTATAGACAGAAAAGTGGAGTTAAGGTCAAAATCAGATCAGTCATGATCTTATTGAATGATGGAGCAAGCCCAAGGTGCCAAATGGCTGCTCCTGCTCCTAATTCTTGTGGCATGTTGATGTCTGAGATGTTTGAGTATTATCTGTTGCACAGATGTGGAGCGGGATTCTCCGTCCCACACCAGAAGACTGGTGCGCGTGCCCCCACCAAAGGCAGGATTCTCCGTCCCGCCAGCCAGCCAATAGGATTTCCCATGGTGGGCAGCCCCGCGCCGTCGGGAAATCACCGGGCGTGGATGCGCTGCAGGCGCAATGGGAAAACTAGACAGCAGAGAATCCAACCCGTGAGCTTTACGGAGAGTGAATATTTATGGATGGGTGGGGGGGGTACTTTAAAAAAAATTAATTTATGGAATATGGGCGCCGCTGGCGAGGCCTGCATTTATTGCCTATTCCTAATTGCCCTTGAGAAGATGGTGGTGAGCTGCCTTCTTAAGCTGCTGCAGTCCATGTGGTGTAGGTGCACCCACAGTGCTGTTAGGGAGGGAGTTCCAAGATTGTGACCTAGTGACAGTGAAGGAACTGCAATATATTTTTAAGTCAGGGTGGTGAGTGACTTGGGGGGGGATCCTCCTGGTGATGATGTTCCAAGGTATCTGTTGCCCTTGTTCTTCTAGATGGTAGTGGTCATGGGTTTGGAAGGTGCTGTCTAAGGAACCTTGGCGAGTTCCTGCAGTGCATCTTCTAGATAGTACACACAGCTGCCACTGTGTGTCAGTGGTGGAGGGAGTGAATGTTTGTTGACGGGGGAGCAATCAAGTGGGGCTGCTTTTCCCTGGATGGTGTTAAGCTTCTTGAGGTGTCATGTGAGAGTACCTTTAAGAAATGGATGTTTAAGCAATGTACCTTTACGAAATGGAGCTGATCATATTACTGAAGTGATGTCAGAGGGTGGGGGAGCTGAGCTCACTTCTGCTTTTTTGAGTTTCAGTTTGAGAATGCAGCTGGGAGTGTCTGTGTGTTTTGCTGAGAGCTGCAGGAAGACACATAGAGCTGGTCTGTTGATGTCTGCAAATCCAAAGACTATAAATATATTGAATGTAACCTCATGTCTGTTTTTGAAGGGTTGAAGTCTTTTGGATGTTTAAAGGAACAGTTTGAAGGATTATTTAGTGTTGTAGTCTTTTGGGGTTATCTTTGAAGTAATGGGTGTTAAGATATTTAATGTTTGTTTTTAAAAGGTTAAATTGAGTTCATAGAATAAACTTTGTTTTGTTTTAAAAACCATTTGTCCATAATTGCTGTATCACACCTGGAGAGTAGGCCGTGTGCTTCCCACACCACAATCTATTAAAAGTTGTGGGTCGGTTGAACTCTATGAAACACTTTGGGGTTCCGTAAACCCGGACCCATAACAATTGGCGGCTCGAGGGGGATAAAAGTCTATCTATTGGATTGGCTTAGTGAACTTAAAGACAGTGAGTGGTGAGCATATTGTGGTTGCTTTTCAGATGTGGTATTTTAGTTTAAGTGGGGAGTGTGTTGTGGACAATGGCTCTTTCAGAGGCTCTGAAGTTTTTGGGGTGGAGACGGCCACACGCAGTACCTTACGGACAGAGACTAAAAGCAGACTGTTAGATTTGGCAAAAACATTGCAGTTAACATTACCTGACAAAATGCAAAAAGTTGAGATAATTATGGTGGTGGTTAAGCATTTAGAGTTGCCTGAGATACCGTTTGATTCATTGGAAATGGCAAAAGTTCAGTTACAAATTAAACAAATGGAACAAGAGAAAAGAAAGAATAGCCCCAGCAGAACAAAAAGAAAGAGAAAGGGAGTACAGATCAGGGAAAAAGATAAAGAGAGAGAGTCTGAACTTCAGAAAATGGCCATGAAACATGGCAGTCAGTTAAAATTGGTAGATGTAAAGCGAAATGTACAGTTGGATGATAGTGATAAGGATAGTGAGAAAGAGCGTCAAAGTCAAAGGCTTGGTGGGAATCTATTTAAATATGTCCAAGCATTGCCAAGGTTTGATGAGAACAAGGTAGAAGCCTTTTTCATTTCATTTGAGAAGGTAGCTAAACAAATGAAATGGCCACAGGACATGTGGGTATTACTGATTCAAACAAAGCTGGTAGGTAGAGCTAGTGAAGTGTTAGCAGCACTACTGGAGGAGGTATCTGGAACGTATGAGGAGGTGAAAAAATCCATCTTAGGTGCATATGAGCTAGTGCCTGAAGCTGTTTAGAAATTTAAGGAAAGAATTTGGTCAAACATACATGGAGTTTGAAAGGCTCAGAGTAATTGTGATAGGTGGATAAGGGCTTTGAAAATAGACCAAACGTATGAAGCTCTCAGAGAAATTATAATTTTGGAGGAGTTTAAAAATTCAATTCCTGATGTAGTGAGAACTCATGTGTAAGAGCAGAGGGTTAAAACTGCGCAGATGATTATGAATTAGTTCATAAATCAAAGCTTGGTTTCCGACATCAGTTTCAGCCTGTGAGGGATAGAAACTGGGGACATGAGAAATACTCAAGTGGTGAAGGTAAAGGTGATCTGATGGGAGATAATAAAGACAGTGTACCTCAGATTAGAAAAGAGATCCAGGAGGGTGGAAAAGAAATGAAAAGTTTCAAATGTTTTCACTGTAATAAACGAGGCTCCTCTTGGGGAGATGTGGCAAGTCAGGGACCCTTCTGGTGTCCCTGACTCCTTCATCTGCAAGAAGTGTGTCCAACTGCAGCTCCTGTTAGACCACTTGACGGCTCTGGAGCTGCGGATGGACTCACTTTGGAGCATCCGCGATGCTGAGGAAGTTGTGGATAGCACATTCAGTGAGTTGGTCACACCGCAGATTAAAATTACTGAGGCAGATAGGGAAAGGGTGACCAACAGACAGAGGAAGAGTAGGAAGGCAGTGCAGGGATCCCCTGCGGTCATCTCCCTCCAAAACAGATTTACCGTTTTGGAAACTGTTGGGGGAGATGGCTCACCAGGGGAAGGTGGCAGCAGCCAGGTTCATGGCACCGTGGCTGGCTCTGCTGCACAGAAGGGCAGGAAAAAGAGTGGCAGAGCTATAGTGATAGGGGATTCAATTGTAAGGGGAATAGACAGGCGTTTCTGCGGACGCAAACGAGAATCCAGGTTGGTATGTTGCCTCCCTGGTGCAAGGGTCAAGGATGTCTCGGAACGGCTGCAGGGCATTCTGGAGGTGGAGGGTGAACAGCCAGCTGTCGTGGTGCATATAGGCACCAACGATATAGGTAAAAAACGGGATGAGGTCCTACAAGCTGAATTTAGGGAGTTAGGAGTTAAACTAAAAAGTAGGACCTCAAAGGTAGTAATCTCAGGATTGCTACCAGTGCCACGTGATAGTCAGAGTAGGAATGACAGGATAGCTAGGATGAATACGTGGCTTGAGAGATGGTGCAAGAGGGAGGGTTTCAAATTCCTGGGACATTGGGACCGGTTCTGGGGGAGGTGGGATCTGTACAAATCGGACGGTCTGCATCTGTGTGGGACCGGAACCAATGTTCTCGGGGGTGTGTTTGCTAGTGCAGTTGGGGAGGGTTTAAACTAATGTGCCAGGGGGATGGGAACCGATGTAGGAAGTCAGTGGGGACAGAAACAAAAGGCAGGAAGGGAGAGTGTGTAAAGCGTGACCAGAGAAAGCAGGGCAGAGAGCAAGGAAGGTCTACATTAAACTGCATTTATTTCAATGCAAGGGGCCTGACGGGCAAAGCGGATGAACTCAGGGCATGGACGGGCACATGGGACTGGGATATTATAGCTATGACTGAAACATGGCTAAGGGAGGGGCAGGACTGGCAGCTCAATGTTCCGGGGTACAGATGCTATAGAAAGGATAGAACAGGAGGCAAGAGAGGAGGGGGAGTGGCGTTTTTGATTAGGGAGAACATCACGGCAGTACTTAGAGGGGATATATCCGAGGGTTCGCTCACTGAGTCTATATGGGTGGAACTAAAAAATAAGAAGGGAGAGATCACCTTGGTAGGACTGTACTACAGGCCCCCAAATAGTCAGCGGGAAATTGAGGAGCAAATATGTAAGGAGATTACAGATAGCTGCAAGAATAATAGGGTGGTAGTAGTAGGGGACTTTAACTTTCCCAACATTGACTGGGACAGCCATAGCATTAGGGGCTTGGATGGAGGGAAATTTGTTGAGTGTATGCAGGAGGAATTTCTCATTCAGTATGTGGATGGACCGACTAGAGAGGGGGCAAAACTTGACCTCATCTTGGGAAATAAGGAAGGGCAAGTGACAGAAGTGCGAGTGAGGGATCACTTTGGGACAAGTGACCATAACTCCATTAGTTTTAAGATAGCTATGGAGAATGATAGGTCTGGCCCAAGAGTTAAAATTCTTAATTGGGGCAAAGCCAATTTTGATGGTATCAGACAGGAACTTGCAGAGGTAGATTGGGGGAGACTGTTGGCAGGCAAAGGGACGGCTGGTAAATGGGAGGCTTTTAAAAAATGTGTTAACCAGGGTGCAGGGTAAGCACATTCCCTTTAGAGTGAAGGGCAAGGCTGGTAGAAGTAGGGAACCCTGGATGACTCGAGATATTGAGACTCTGGTCAAAAAGAAGAAGGAGGCATATGACGTACATAAGCAACTGGGATCAAGTGGATCCCTTGAAGAGTATAGAAATTGTCGAAAGAGAGTTAAGAGGGAAATCAGGAGGGCAAAAAGGGGACATGAAATTGCTTTGGCAAATAATGCAAGGGAGAATCCAAAGAGATTCTACAGATACATAAAGGGGAAAAGAGTAACTACGGACAGAGTAGGGCCTCTTAAGGATCAACAAGGACATCTATGTGCAGAGCCACAAGAGTTGGGTGAGATCCTGAATGAATATTTCTCATCGGTATTCACGGTGGAGAAAGGCATGGATGTTAGGAAACTAAGGGAAATAAATAATGATGTCTTGAGAAGTGTGCATATTACAGAGGAGGAGGTGCTGGAAGTCTTAAAGCGCATCAAGGTAGATAAATCCCCGGGACCTGATGAAATGTATCCCAGGATGTTGTGGGAGGCTAGGGAGGAAATTGCGGGTCCCCTAACAGAGATATTTGAATCATCGGCAGCCACAGGTGAGGTGCCTGAAGATTGGAGAGTGGCGAATGTTGTGCCCTTGTTTAAGAAGGGCAGCAGGGAAAAGCCTGGGAACTACAGACCGGTGAGCCTAACGTCTGTAGTAGGTAAGTTGCTAGAAGGTATTCTGAGAGACAGGATCTACAAGCATTTAGAGAGGCAAGGACTGATTCGGGGCAGTCAGCATGGCTTTGTGCGTGGAAAATCATGTCTCACAAATTTGATTGAGTTTTTTGAGGGGGTGACCAAGAAGGTAGATGAGGGCAGTGCAGTAGACGTTGTCTACATGGACTTTAGCAAAGCCTTTGACAAGGTACCGCATGGTAGGTTGTTGCAGAAGGTTAAAGCTCACGGGATCCAGGGTGAGGTTGCCAATTGGATTCAAAATTGGCTGGACGACAGAAGACAGAGGGTGGTTGTAGAGGGTTGATTTTCAAACTGGAGGCCTTTGACCAGTGGTGTGCCTCAGGGATCGGTGCTGGGTCCACTGTTATTTGTGATTTATATTAATGATTTGGATGAGAATTTAGGAGGCATGGTTAGTAAGTTTGCAGATGACACCAAGATTGGTGGCACAGTGGATAGTGAAGAAGGTTATCTAGGATTGCAACGGGATCTTGATCAATTAGGCCAGTGGGCCGACGAATGGCAGATGGAGTTTAATTTAGATAAATGTGAGGTGATGCATTTTGGCAGATCGACTCAGGCCAGGGCCTACTCAGTTAATGGTATGGCGTTGGGGAGAGTTATAGAACAAAGAGATCTAGGAGTACAGGTTCATAGCTCCTTGAAGGTGGAGTCGCAGGTGGACAGGGTGGTGAAGAAGGCATTCGGCATGCTTGGTTTCATTGGTCAGAACATTGAATACAGGAGTTGGGACGTCTTGTTGAAGTTATACATGACATTGGTACGGCCACACTTGGAATACTGTGTGCAGTTCTGGTCACCCTATTATAGAAAGGATATTATTAAACTGGAAAGAGTGCAGAAAAGATTTACTAGGATGTCGCCGGGACTTGATGGTTTGAGTTATAAGGAGAGGCTGGATAGACTGGGACTTTTTTCCCTGGAGCGTAGGAGGCTTAGGGGTGATCTTATAGAGGTCTATAAAATAATGAGGGGCATAGATAAGGTAGATAGTCAACATCTTTTCCCAAAGGTAGGGGAGTCTAAAACTAGAGGGCATAGGTTTAAGGTGAGAGGGGAGAGATTCAGAAGGGCTCAGAGGGGCAATTTCTTCACTCAGAGGGTAGTGAGTGTCTGGAATGAGCTGCCAGAGGTAGTAGTAGAGGCGGGTACAATTGTGTCTTTTAAAAAGCATTTAGATAGTTACATGGGTAAGATGGGTATAGAGGGTTATGGGCCAAGTGCGGGTAACTGGGACTAGCTTAATGGTAAAAACTGGGCGGCATGGACTGGTTAGGCCGAAGGGCCTGTTTCCATGCTGTAAACTTCTATGATTCTATGATTCTAGGCCATGTAAAGTCACAGTGTTCGTGGTTGAAGAAAAGCACTGGGAAGGCTGATGTGGTAAAACAGGATAAGACAGTGGGGTTTGTTAAAGTGGTAAAGGAAAGCCCAAGGGAAGTGAAGGAGGTGCAAAAGAATGTACAGCCTGATCAAGAGGTGATTGATAAGAAGGTGCCAGATGTCTTTAAAGAATTTACTTGTGTGGGTAAAGTTTACTCATGTGTATCAGAAGGAGGGGGGAAAGAAGTCACAATTTGAAGAGATACAGGGGCTAGTCAATCTTTAATGATAAGAGATGAGGAATTATGTAGTTTGGGAAGAATGTTGCCAGAAAAGGGGGTAATATGTGGAATTCAGGGTGAGGAGTAGCATTCCATTATATAAGGTAAGGTTGGAAAGTCCAGTGAAGAGTGGTGAAGTGGCAGTAGGAATAATAGAGAAACTATCTTGTCCAGGAATACAGTTTATCTTGGGTAATGATATAGCTGCATCGCAGTTGGGAGTGATGCCTACTGTGGTTGATAAGCCAGTGGAAAATCATACACTGTTTTTTTTTTCCGGATTGTGTAGTAACAAGGTCGCAAAGTCACAGGTTAAGACAAGAGGAGAAATCAAAGAGTGCAGATGAAGTTGAAGTACAATTATCAGAAACGATTTTTGATCAGATGGTTGAAAAAGAACAAGAACAGGTGGAGGATGAGGCGGATATTTTTAGTTCAGAAAATTGGCGGAGTTACAACAGAAAGATGTAGAAATAAAACAAATATATCAGAAAGCATATAAGGAAGAGGAATCTGAGAGTATACCAGAGTGTTATTACCGTAAAAGTGACGTCTTGATGAGAAAATGGAGACCTGTACATATGCAGGCAGATGAAAAGTGGTCAGAAGTTCATCAAGTAGCCGGTAGGGTATAGAAAGGAGGTGTTGCGAGTGTTGCGAGTGGCACATGAGGTGGGAGGTCATTTGGGGATAAGGAAAACTCAAGCTAAAATCCAGAAACATTTTTATTGGCCTGGACTACATAAAGATGTAGTTAAATTTTGTCAATCATGTCACACATGTCAAGTGATAGGGAAACCTCAAGCAGTGATAAAACCAGTGCCCTTAATACCCATTCCAGCATTTGAGGAACCTTTTACAAGGGTCCTAATTGATTGTGTAGGACCGCTTCCTAAAAAAAAAAGTGGGAATCAATATCTTTTGACTATAATGGATGTGTCTACTAGGTTTCCAGACATCATTCCAGTACGTAATATTACAGCTAAAACGATTGTGGAGCAATTACTTAAATTCTTTACTAGATATGGACTACCCACAGAAATTCAATCGGATCAAGGATCAAATTTTACCTCAAAGTTATTCAAAGAAGTTATGGATAGTTTAGGAATAAAACAATTTAAATCAATTGTTGGGGCAGCACGGTAGCATTGTGGATAGCACAATTGCTTCACAGCTCCAGGGTCCCAGGTTCGATTCTGGCTTGGGTCACTGTCTGTGCGGAGTCTGCACGTTCTCCCCGTGTGTGCGTGGGTTTCCTCCGGGTGCTCCGGTTTCCTCCCACAGTCCAAAGATGTGCAGGTTAGGTGGATTGACCATGCTAAATTGCCCTTAGTGTCCAAAATTGCCCATAGTGTTGGGTGTGGTTGCTGGGTTATGGGGATAGGGTGGAGGTGTGGACCTTGGGTAGGTTGCTCTTTCCAAGAGCCGGTGCAGACTCGATGGGCCAAATGGCCTCCTTCTGCACTGTAAATTCTATGAATCTATGAAAAACTGCGTACCATCCAGAATCGCAGGGGGCGTTAGAAAGGTGGCATCAGACATTAAAGACAATGTTGAGGGCGTATTGTCAAGATTATCCAGAGGATTGGGATAAAGGAATTCCATTCGTACTGTTTGCAATTAGGGATGCACCTAATGAGTCAACCAAATTTAGTCGTTTTGAACTCATTTTTGGTCATTAGGTAAGAGGACCACTTAAATTGTTTAAAGAAAAATTGGTGGGTGAGAAATCGGAAGTTACACTATTGGATTACATGTTAAATTTTAGGGAACGATTAAATAGAGCAGGTGAATTGGCTAGACAACATTTGAAATTTGCACAAAATTTGATGAAACGGGTCACGGACAAGAACTCCAAAGTTCGTAGTTTTGCCAGTGGGGATAAAGTTTTAGTGTTGTTACCAGTGGTAGGTGAACTTTTAAAAGCTAGGTTTTGTGGACCATATCAGATTGAAAGGAAATTAAGTGAGGTGAATTATGTGGTAAAACACCAGATAAAAGGAAGAGTCTCCGAGTGTGTCACGTGAATATGCTTAAAAGGTACTTTGAAAGGGAAGGAGAGAAAAAGGAGGAGGTTTTAATGATTCTAACTCAAAGTGACAATCCATTTAAAAGTTTATTGGATAAACATATGGATGATAATGGCATAGTGTAGGTTAGATGGCTTTTGTTTCAGGTGCAACATTGTGGGCTGAAGGGCCTGTACTGCGCTGTATTGTTCTATGTTCTATGTTCTAAATGCACACAGTAAAGCACTTTACTGGTTCAAAAAAACAACACGCAAACAGGTATAATAATATAGTCCATTTTTTTTTTCTTCTTCCTCCAACCAAAATCCTTCCGTTCATCACATTCGTGACAAAGCATCGGCTACCACGTTTTCCCGTCCTGCCACATGTACTATTTTTAAATGAAATGGCTGTAACAATAAACTCCAGCGAAACAGCCTCGCATTGTTATTCCGGAATCGCTCCAAAAACGTCAACGGATTATGATCAGTATACATAATGGTGTCACACGGATTGCTGGTCCCATAAATGTGAAAACGTTGCAAAGCCAGCACCGAACTCAAAGTCTCCTTCTCAATCGTCGAATACTTTTTCGGGTGAGAATTCAATTTCTTTGAAAAATAACCAACAGGCCGCTCTAGCCCTTCGTCGTCGTCTTGTAGAAGCACCGCACCTACGCCCACATCGCTCGCACCAACAGCCACTTTGAATGGTTTGGTATAATTTGGGATGACTAACACAGGAGCAGTGGTTAACACAGCCTTCAGGCCGTCAAATGCCTGTTGACACTCCGCTGTCCACTGGAAATTGGCCCACCACCATCCTCACCTGTTTGACCATTGAAAGAAATAGAAGCTTTATTGTCACATTGAGGAACAACAAGATGTAGGGATTCAGATATTGCATAAGAGGAATGAAGATGCAGTGCATTTTCGATTGTGAATGCTGAGTGGAAGCATAAAGAGTGGATATTGGACAAAACAGGACACCAAATGTAGACTCACCATTGGAGTTCACAAAATCGCAGAATCTTTACAGTGCAGAAGGGGGCCATTTGGTCCATCGAGTCTGTACTGGCTCTCTGAAAGACCATTCTACCTAGTCCCACTCCCCTGCCTTTAAAAAATATATATATATTTATTAAAGTTTTTTAACACAATTTTTCTCCCTTACAAACAATAACCCCCCCCTCGTAACAAAAAAAACGAGAAATCGCACAGAGCAAGATATATACATGGCAAAATGATATATTTACACAGCTTTGTACACTGGCCCTCACCCGTACGTGCCAGTTTCCCCAACCCTTCATGTTATCACTTGCTCATCCACCCTCCCAGGCAGTCCCCCCTTTCCCCCCCCCTCCCAGGACGTCCCCTCCACCCCCCCCCCCCCCCAAAGGTTGCTGCTGCTGCTGACCGACCTTCCTCTAACGCTCCGCGAGATAGTCTAGGAACGGTTGCCACCGCCTGTAGAACCCCTGCGCATACCCTCTCAAGGCGAACTTAATCCTCTCCAACTTTATGAACCCAGCCATATCATTTATCCAGGCCTCCAGGCTGGGGGGCTTCGCTTCCTTCCACATTAGCAAGATCCTTCTCCGGGCTACTAGGGACGCAAAGGCCAGAATGCCGGCCTCTTTCGCCTCCTGCACTCCCGGTTCGTCCACTACTCCAAATATTGCTAGCCCCCAGCTTGACTTGACCCGGACTTTCACCACCTGAGATATTGCTCCCGCCACTCCTCTCCAGAACCCCTCCAGTGCCGGGCATGACCAAAACATATGGACATGGTTCGCCGGGCTCCCTGAGCACCTTCCACATCTGTCCTCTACCCCAAAGAACCTACTCAACCTCGCCCCCGTCAAGTGCGCTCTGTGGACCACCTTAAATTGTATCAGGCTGAGCCTGGCACACGAGGAGGAGGAATTAACCCTACCCAGGGCATCAGCCCACAGACCTTCCTCGATCTCCTCCCCCAGCTCCTCCTCCCATTTACCCTTCAACTCTTCTACCAGCGCTTCCCCCTCTTTCAACTCCTGGTGTATTGCCGACACCTTGCCCTCCCCGACCCATACACCCGAGATCACCCTATCTTGAACTTCTTGTGCCGGGAGCAACGGGAATTCCCTCACCTGTCGCCTCACAAAAGCCCTCACCTGCATATATCTAAAGGCATTTCCCGGGGGTAACTCAAACTTCTCCTCCAGTGCCCCTAGGCTCGCAAACGTCCCGTCGATGAACAGGTCCCCCATTCTTCCAATCCCCGCCCGATGCCAGCTCTGGAACCCCCCGTCCATCTTCCCCGGGACAAACCTGGTGGTTACCCCTGATCGGGGACCACACCGATGCTCCCATTGCACCCCGGTGCCGTCTCCACTGGCCCCAGATCCTTAGCGTTGCCGCCACCACCGGGCTCGTGGTATACTTTGTCGGCGAGAGCGGCAGGGGTGCCGTCACCAACGCCCCCAGGCTCGTTCCTTTACAGGACGCCATCTCCATCCTCTTCCATGCCGCCCCCTCTCCCTCCATAACCCACTTGCGGATCATGATCACGATGGGAAGGCACTGAAACACAAACAGAAACCTCGGAAGGACCACCGTTTTGACCGACTGCACTCTACCCGCCAGCGAGAGCGGTAACATGTCCCATCTTTTGAAATCCTCCTCCATTTGCTCCACCAACCTCGTCAGATTCAGTTTATGTAGGGTCCCCCAACTCCTGGCTATCTGGATCCCCAGATACTGAAAGCTCCCCTCCGCCCTCCTCAGCGGTAGGTCCCCTATCCCTCTTTCTTGGTCCCCCGCCTGTAATACAAAGAGCTCACTCTTCCCTACATTGAGCTGATAGCCCGAAAACTCCCCAAACTCCCTTAGAGTCTGCATGACCTCCACCATCCCCTCCATTGGATCCGCCACGTACAGCAACAGGTCATCCACATATAGCGACACCCGATGCTCTTCTCCCCCTCGGACCACCCCCCTCCATTTATTAGACTCCCTCAATGACATGGCCAATGGTTCGATCGCCAATGCGAACAACAGGGGGGACAGGGGGCACCCCTGCCTCGTCCCTCGGTACAGTCGAAAGTACTCCGACCTCCGCCGGTTCGTCACTACACTCGCCATCGGGGCTCTGTAAAGGAGCTTAACCCAATTGATAAACCCTACCCCAAACCCAAACGCAGCACCTCCCAGAGGTACTCCCACTCTACTCGGTCAAAGGCCTTCTCCGCGTCCATAGCTGCCACTATCTCCGCCTCTCCCTCCTCCGATGTCATCATTATCACGTTTAAGAGCCGCCGCACATTGGTGTTTAGTTGCCTGCCCTTTACAAATCCCGTCTGGTCCTCGTGGATTACCCCCGGGACACAGTCCTCAATCCTCGTGGCCAGCAGCTTTGCATCCACATTGAGGAGCGAGATCGGCCTGTACGATCCACATTGCAGTGGGTCCTTGTCCCGCTTTAGGATCAAAGAAATTGTCGCTTCCGACATTGTCGGGGGCAGGGTCCCCTCCTCTCTTGCCTCATTAAAGGTCCTCACCAGTAGCGGGGCCAACAGGTCTACATACTTCCTGTAGAACTCCACCGGGAATCCGTCCGGTCCCGGGGCCTTCCCCGCCTGCATGCTCCCCAAACCCTTGCTCAGCTCCTCCAACCCAATTGGTGCCCCCAAACCAGCCACCTCTTGCTCCTCCACCCTCGGGAATCTCAGCTGATCTAGGAATCGTCTCATCCCCTCTTCCCCCGCTGGGGGCTGGGATCTGTACAGCTCTTCATAAAAGGCCTTGAATACCTCGTTTATTTTCGTTGCACTCCGAACCGTGTCTCCCCTTCCATCTTTGACCCCCCCTAGTTTCCTCGCTGCCATCCTCTTGCGGAGCTGGTGTGCCAGCATCCGACTAGCCTTTTCCCCATACTCGTAGGTCGCCCCCTGCGCTTTCCTCCACTGTGCCTCCGCCTTCCCTGTGGTCAACAGGTCAAACTCCATCTGGAGCCGTCGTCTTTCCCCAAGTAATCTTTCCTCCGGGGCCTCTGCGTATCTCCTGTCCACTCTCAAAATCTCCCCCACTAACCTCTCCCTTTCCATACCCTCTGTCTTCTCCCTATGAGCCCTAATGGAAATGAGCTCTCCCCTGATCACCGCCTTCAACACCTCCCATGCCACCCCCACCCGCACCTCCCCGTTGTCGTTGGCCTCCAAGTACCTTTCGATACACCCCCTCACCTTCCCACACACCACCTCGTCCGCCAGCAGTCCCACATCCAGCCGCCACAACGGGCGTTGGTCCCTCTCCTCTCCTAGCTCCAGTTCCACCCAGTGCGGGGCATGGTCCGAAACGGCTATAGCCGAATACTCCGTCCCCTCCACCCTCGGGATGAGCGCCCTACCCAGAACAAAGAAATCTATCCGGGAGTAGGCTTTGTGTGCATGGGAGAAGAAAGAAAATTCCCTGGCCTGCGGCCTTGCAAACCGCCATGGGTCCACTCCCCCCATCTGATCCATAAACCCCCTAAGTACCTTGGCCGCCACCGGCCTCTTTCCAGTCCTTTATTTGGAGCGGTCCAGTGCTGGATCCAACACTGTATTGAGGTCCCCTCCCATTATCAGGCCTCCTATCTCCAGGTCCGGAATGCGCCCCAACATGCGCTTCATGAATCCTGCATCATCCCAGTTCAGGGCGTATACGTTTACCAACACCACCCACGTCCCTTGCAGCCTACCGCTCACCATTACATATCGCCCTCCATTGTCCGCTACAATAGTCTTGGCCTCAAATGACACCCGCTTTCCCACCAATATTGCCACCCCTCTATTCTTCGCGTCCAGTCCCGAGTGGAATACCTGTCCTATCCATCCCTTTCTTAACCTGACCTGGTCCGTCACCTTCAGATGTGTCTCTTGGAGCATGGCCACGTCCGCCTTCAGTCCCTGTAAGTGCGCGAACACTCGAGCCCTCTTCACCGGCCCATTCAGGCCCCTCACATTCCACGTTATCAGCCAGATTGGAGGGGCTCTCACCACCCCCCCCCCACGCCCCGCCGACTAGCCATCTCCTTTTCTGGGCCAGTCCCGTGTCCACGCCTCCCTCACCCTCCAGTCCCCCAGAGGGGGGACCCCCGTCCCGACCACCTCTTCTGTGTCCCATTCCTTTTCGGCCAGTGCAGCAGCAACCCTTTTCCCCCCCCTTCCCCCCCTCCCCTCCCCCCCGCTAGACCCCTGTCTAGCTTTTTTGCTCCCCCCTTGTCACTCCCGTAAGTCAGCTGACGCCTGCTGACCCCGGCTTCCCCCGCCGTCCCATTGACCTCCCCGCGTGGGAGTCTCCCAATCCATATGCATTCCTTCGTTCCCCTTCCCGCCTTTCTTCCCACGCGCGGGAAAAAAACCCGCGCTTTCCAAGGCCCGCTCCGCCCCCTCTGGCGCAGCTCCTGTCGCGGCCTTGTCTCTCTCCCCCAGCCCATGTAACATTTCCTGCGCATGATTGACCCCCTATATACAACAACCATCACACATCAAGCCCCAAAACATCCCCCCCACCCTCACAAACCCTCAGTTAGAGTCCAACTTTTCGGCTTGTACAAAGGTCCACGCCTCTTCAGGCGTTTCGAAGTAATAGTGTTGGCCCTTGTATGTGACCCACAGTCGCGCTGGCTGCAGCATTCCGAATTTCACTTCTTTCCGGTACAACGCCGCTTTGGCCCGATTGAAACCCGCTCTCCGCTTTGCAACCTCCGTGCTCCAGTCCGGGTATATTCGGATCTCTGCATTGTCCCACTTACTGCTCCGCTCCTTCTTGGCCCATCTCAGGACCCAATCTCTGTCTGTGAACCGGTGGAACCTCACCACCATCGCCCTTGGCGGCTCATTTGCCTGGGGCTTCTTCGCCAGCACCCGATGTGCCCCGTCCAACTCCAGCGGCCTCGAAGGGGCCTTCGTGCCCATCATCGTCTCGAGTATCGTGCTCACGTATGCCCCGGCATCAGCCCCCTCCACTCCCTCAGGGAGACCCAGGATTCGCAGATTCTTTCTCCTCGACCTGTTCTCCAGGTCTTCGAGTCTTCCCGCCCACCTCTTGTGTAGCGCCTCGTTCTGCTCCACTCTCACCGCCAGGCCCACGAGCTCGTCCTCGTTCTGACTGACTCTTTTCTGTACCTCCTGGATCTTAGCTTCGTGGGCCTTCTGCGTGATCCCGAGTCCTTCAACTGCCGAAAGCATAGGCGCCAACATCTCTTTGCGCATCTCCTCGCGCTGCACCTCGAAGCAGCGCTTGATGAACTCCTGCAGCTCCCCGTTGTCCCTGGCCGCCGCCATTTTGTTTTCTTTCCCTCGCTTCTCCCATTGCTCCAGTGCCGCTCTTTTGGCCGTTACACTTCTGGTCCGTTTCATAGAAGTTGGCAGTGTTTGCTTCACCAGTCTGCCCCAAAAAGTCTATGGAAACTCCTGAAAAAGGTCTGAGAGTCGGCTCCAGATGGGAGCTGCCGAATGCGTGACCTACTCCTCCATGGCCGCCACCAGAAGCCTCGTCCCTGCTTCTTCAATGGCCCTGGTAGATCTTTTCACAGTTGTTCCCTCTGCTGCTAGAATTCACCTTTGATAGAGTCAAGCCAGATTGCAGCTTTAAGCTTGCCCTTCCCCCGCCTGCATGCTGGAAGAGGCCTTTGTCTATTGCTGCAGCTCAAGCCAAATCTCTCACTGTTTCTGCCGGGTCTGGCAGCCAAAAGACACAACATTCCTGGGGGACACTGTCAGGGGAATGCTGCAGCCTTCTTCCCACACCGGGAAATGTCAAACAAATGCCGTGGGGGCCCTGTAAAAGAGCCCAAAAGTCCGTTCCAAGCGGGAGCTGCCGAATATGCGACCTAGCTCTGCATAGCCGCACCCGGAAGTCCCCCCACTCCCCTGCCTAATGCCCATAACCTCATATACTCTTTCTTTTCAGATAGTAATCCAATTTCCTTTTGAATATCGCACCTGCCTCCGCCACCCTCTCAGAGGGTTCGTTCCACACTCCAACCACCCTCTGGGTGAAAACATTTTTCCTCACATCACTTTTACTCCTTTTGCCCATTAGTTTGAATCTGTGCCCTATAGTTCTTGATGCCCTCTTGACAGGGAACAGTTTCTTACTGTTTACCCTGTCCATACCCCTCAGCATCTTGACTATCTCTATCAAGTCTCCTCTCAGCTTTCTTTTCTCCAATAAAAACAATCCTAACCTCTCCAATCTATCCTCACAGCTACAGTTCCTTATCCCTGGAATCACTCTTGTGAATCTCCTCTGTACTCTCTCCAATGCCTTCACATCCTTCCTCAAGTATGGTGCCCAGAACTGGACGCAGTCTCCAGATGAAGCCTAGCTAGGGTCTTATACAAGTTCAACATGACCTCCTTACTCTTCTACTCAATGCCTCTGTTAATAGAATCTAAGACACTATGGGCGTCATTCTCCGACCCCCCGCCGGGTCGGAGAATGGCCGTTGGCCGCTGTGAATCCCGCCCCCGCCCCCGCCGAAGTCTCCGAAGGGAGAAAAGTCGGCGGGGCGTTAATGGCGCCGCTGCCGCGGAGAATGTCACGGGTCTGCGCAAGGCAGCCGATTTTCGGCCTGCCGATATTCTCCCTTCCGGATGGGCCGAAGTCCCGTCGACATGATGACCGTTCACGTCGACGTGAATCAAACCTCCTTTTCATCAGCGTGACCCGGTGCTCCAGGCTCACGCCGACCAGCGAGGAGGTGAGTGACGGCCTGGGGGGTTGGCTCTGGGCAGGAAATGGCGTGGCCGCAGACTGATTGCCTGAGGAGAGGTGTGTCTCGGCTTGTGTGTGTGTGCGGCGGGGGGGGGGGGGGGGGGGGGGGTGGTTAGAGTAGGCTGGGCTCCGGGGGAGTGCCGGGAGGGGGTCCGTGTCGGGGTGGAGGTTGGGGGTTGTGGAGGGGGTCCGTGCCGGGGTGGAGGTTGGGGGGGGGGTCCGTGCTGGGGTGGAGGTTGGGGGTTGGGGAGGGGGTCCGTGCCGGGGTGGAGGTTGGGGAGGGGGTCCGTGCCGGGGTGGAGGTTGGGGAGGGGGTTCGTGCCGGGGTGGAGGTTGGGGGGGGGTCCGTGCTGGGGTGGAGGTTGGGGGTTAGGGAGGGGGTCCGTGCCGGGGTGGAGGTTGGGGAGGGGGTCCGTGCCGGGGTGGAGGTTGGGGGGGGGGGTCCGTGCTGGGGTGGAGGTTGGGGGTTGGGGAGGGGGTCCATGCCGGGGTGGAGGTTGGGGGTTGTGGAGGGGGTCCGTGCCGGGGTGGAGGTTGGGGGGGGGTCCGTGCTGGGGTGGAGGTTGGGGGTTGGGGAGGGGGTCCGTGCCGGGGTGGAGGTTGGGGAGGGGGTCCGTGCCGGGGTGGAGGTTGGGGAGGGGGTCCGTGCCGGGGTGGAGGTTGGGGGGGGGTCCGTGCTGGGGTGGAGGTTGGGGGTTGGGGAGGGGGTCCGTGCCGGGGTGGAGGTTGGGGAGGGGGTCCGTGCCGGGGTGGAGGTTGGGGGGGGTCCGTGCTGGGGTGCAGGTTGGGGGTTGGGGAGGGGGTCCGTGCCGGGGTGGAGGTTGGGGGTTGGGGAGGGGGTCCGTGCCGGGGTGGAGGTTGGGGGGGGTCCGTGCTGGGGTGGAGGTTGGGGGTTGGGGAGGGGGTCCGTGCCGGGGTGGAGGTTGGGGGTTGGGGAGGGGGTCCGTGCCGGGGTGGAGGTTGGGGGGGGGTCCGTGCTGGGGTGGAGGTTGGGGGTTGGGGAGGGGGTCCGTGCCGGGGTGGAGGTTGGGGGGGGGTCCGTGCTGGGGTGGAGGTTGGGGGTTGGGGAGGGGGTCCGTGCCGGGGTGGAGGTTGGGGGGGGGGGTCCGTGCCGGGGTGGGTGATGGGAGGGCAAATGAGTTGGTCCACCTGGCCAGGTGCCAGCCTCCAACAGTTGGACCCATGCGGTCCATGCCACCTGGCTGGGGGGAGGAGGGGATATGGGCAATGATGACATGTCGTCGTTCCCCTCCCCCCCACCAGGTCGTCATGTTTTCAGATCATCCAGCGATGTTGGCCGCCGTGGTGGCAGCCGCTCATGTCTATGTTGCCCTGGATGAGGAGGAGGAGGAGGAGGAGGAGGAGGAGGAGCGTGCCAGAGAGGCGGCGCAGGCTGCCGCAGAGGGGCAGGCGGCAGCCGCCCAGGCTGGAGGGACACCTGACCGACAGGACGAGGAGGGGGAGGAGGACGTCGCGGCCCCACGGCAACGGAGGCACCCGAGGGCGCCCCGTGTGTACCGGCCCCGGCAGTCATACCAGGACCTCACGGACCGGGAATGCAGGAGGAGACTCCGGATGAGCCGGGAAACCGTGGCACACATCTGCCACCTGCTGGCACACCTGTCACCGCGTGGCACTGGCGGGGGACACCCTCTCCCCATGTCCGTCAAGGTTACGGTGGCCCTGAACTTTTATGCAACGGGGTCATTCCAGGCACCGAGTGGGGACCTGTCCGGCATATCGCAGACATCGGTGCATCGGTGCATCCGGGCAGTGACAGATGCCCTTTATGCCATGGCGCACCGCTACATCCGCTTCCCCGTGGACTGGGCCAGCCAAGATGCCCGGGCCGTGGGCTTCTCTGCCATTGCCGGGTTCCCCATGGTCCAGGGCGCGATCGATGGGATGCACGTCGCCGTGCGGCCACCTGCAGATAACAGGGCCGTGTTCACTAATAGGAAGGGGACCTATTCGATGAACGTACAGGTGGTCTGCGACCACCGCATGATGATCCTGCACGTCTGCGCCCGTCACCCAGGCAGTGTACACGACTCATTCGTGTTGTCGCGGTCATCCATCCCCGGCATGTACGAGGGACGCCATCCCCGGCTGAGGGGCTGGTTGCTGGGCGACAGGGGCTACCCATTGCGATCGTGGCTGATGACGCCTATACGGAGGCCACGCAATGAGGCGGAGAACCGCTACAATGATGCCCATGTAGCGACAAGGGGAGTGATCGAGAGGTGCTTTGGCGTGCTGAAGATGCGTTTCAGGTGCCTGGACCTCTCTGGGGGCGCCCTCCAGTATCGGTCAGATAGGGTCGGCCGCATCATTGTGGTGTGCTGCGTCCTGCACAACATAGCCCAGCAGAGGGGCGATGTGCCGCAGGCAGAGGAGGGCGGAGTGGAGGAGCAGCAGGAAGAGGCCCAGTCCTCCCCAGATGAGGGGGATGGGGGCAATGGTCAGGGCAGACGGGGTAGACACAGACGGGTGGCTGTCCACCGTTACCGGCTGGCCCAGCGGGCACGGGACAGACTGATAGACGCCCGCTTCACTGACTAGATGGGCGTGGGAATCGGGTAGTATGGCCACAGACCGCACACCATGACAACAGCCGACCACCCACACCCCCCACCCATCCACCCACCCAGCACCCTCACCCCCCTCCCCAACCCCACACACCCCACCCGCATGCACACCACCCCCCCACTCCCAATTGCCGATCCACCGGCGGCACAACGGGCCGGGCTCACCCAGTTGCGGGTGGACGCGTGTCTATCGCAGGCCATGGAGAATGATGACAACCCGCCTCCGATGAGCTCCTGGCTCTACATCGTTGGACTATGTCTGACCCATGGCCACAGTACCACCATCCACCCGGACCATCCCTGCATGCGGCTGTGACACTGCAGCGCACGGTCCCGTCCTCTGCCCGGGGGATGTTGATGGCGGCCCAGGGGGAAGGGGGCAGACTCACCTGGGGCTGAGGTAAGACCACCCCTCACACACACACTTGCGCTCAACGTACATGACACCCCCGCGCACTTTGGACAGAGCACAAAGGCAGCTTCGGTAGGTGTAACATTGACTTTAATAACCAAAGGAGTTCATGCACGTGCCCTAGCGCCTAAAACTCATCTGTGCCCTGCACCCGTGCCAACTTACTCAGTGTCTAATTGTTTGGCCTTACGGGCCCTTTGACTACGTCTACATGGTTCCCCAGATGGTACAGCAGAACTGGAGGTGGACTCCTGTGATTCCTGCCCTCTGACACTGGATCCCTTTGGCGGCCGTTTCCTGGGGCGTCCTGGCCTAGATGGGCCAGGCTGCGGCCCGGGCGACTGGGATGGCGAGCTGCCAGCCTGTCCTGCCCGTTGCCCACCCGATGCACCTGGGACGGAAGGGGGGGAGTCCGAGGTGTCGCGGTGTACCGGGACCTCCCCTACAGAGGGAGCCGGGACGAACCACACCACCTCCTCCTCCCTCGGGGTGCCCGATGGCCCCCAGGCCTCTACATGGGTGGGGGATGCGAACGGACTGGCCATCCGACGCGCCCCCGACATCTGGCGCTGCCAGTCCTGGAGGCCCGTGCTGGTATCGACAGGGGTCTGCAGGTTTGCAGCCATGGAGCCCAGGGGGTTGTCGAACCCTGTCTGCGACAGTGCGACGCCAGCTCGCACATGGCCACTGGCGCCGATGCCCTCAGCGATGGCCTGCTGAGACTGGGCCATGGCCTGCAGAGACTGGGCCATGGCCTGCAGAGACTGGGCTATGGCCTGCTGAGACTGGGCCATGGCCTGCTGAGACTGGGCTATGGCGTTGAGCGCCTCTGCCATCTGGCGCTGGCACTGGCTCATGGCCTCCTGTGAGAGGGCAGCCATTTCCTGGGCCACAGACGCCGCCTGCACGGAAGGCCCCAGGCCTCGCAAACCGTTCCCCATGTCTGACACCGTCGCACCCATTGCCTCCACCGCGGACGCCACCCGTGCGGTGTCAGCCTGGGTGGCACGCATGACCGGGACCACTCCCAGCTCCTGGACGCGGGTGGACTCCTCCACCTGCGACCGCAGCCGCCGCAAGCCACCCGTCACCCTATTCGCTCGTCTCCGTGTCGGTGGTTGCATCGGATCTATGTGTGGGTGTGGTAACTGCAGGAACCCGGGATCCATCTGGGCGGCAGATGTTCGCTTGGCCTGGGCTGCCCTCCGACCGCCCGGTCCCTCTGCTGCTCCTACCTCCACCTGCTGTACCGGGACGGCTGTGTTGTGCGCACCAGTGAGTGTACCAGACGCCTCATCACTAAAGTGCCCAACCGTGGTGAGTGTTTCTGCGATGGTGGAGGGTGTTGGTGACAGCAGTGGCGTTGTGTCGAGCTCTTCGTCCCACTCTGAGTCCATGGCACTTTGGGGTGGGGGTTCGTCTCCACCCATCCACTCTGAGTCACTGTCCGGTATTTCGTCTTCCCGGGTAGGGGTGTCCTGGGTAGTGCTGTCCCGGGTAGTGCTGTCCCGGGTAGTGCTGTCCCGGGTAGTGGTGTCCCGGGTAGGGGTGTCCTGGGTAGTGGTGTCCCGGGTAGGGGTGTCCTGGATAGTGGTGTCCTGGGTAGTGGTGTCCTGGCTCGGATGTGACGGGGGCCTGTGGCTGCCCCCCTCATCGCTGGGTGGTCGCTCCCGCACGTGACGGGGGTGTCGTCTCCCTGTTGCTCCAGGTCTCTCCGTCTCCCGTGGTCTCCGAGGGGCATCCTGCGGGCGTCGCATGCTGGAGGGTTCGGGTCTCTCCGTCTCCCGTGGTCTCCGAGGGGCATCCTGCGGGCGTCGCGTGCTGGAGGGTTCGGGTCTCTCCGTCTCCCGTGGTCTCCGAGGGGCATCCTGCGGGCGTCGCATGCTGGAGGGTTCGGGTCTCTCCGTCTCCCGTGGTCTCCGAGGGGCATCCTGCGGGCGTCGCATGCTGGAGGGTTCGGGTCTCTCCGTCTCCCGTGGTCTCCGAGGGGCATCCTGCGGGCGTCGCCTGCTGGAGGGTGCGGGTCTCTCCGTCTCCCGTGGTCTCCGAGCGGCATCCTGCGGGCGTCGCATGCTGGAGGGTGCGGGTCTCTCCGTCTCCCGTGGTCTCCGAGGGGCATCCTGCGGGCGGTCTGCATCTGCGGGGATGGGTGCCTGGACGTTTGGTCCTGCGATACACAATGAAGCATGCATGGTTAGACATCAGGCAGTGATCAGGTGATACGGGAGAGGGGGATATAGGGGAGGGGGGATATGGGGACGGGCTGTTGGTGGCTCACTTGCTCGTGGGGCCCCGACCTCTGCATCAGCAACCTCCCGGTCCTCAGGTCCGCCAGCCAGTTCCAGGGCCCTTTCCTCGTGTACGGTCAGTGGCCTCTCATCAGCGGGCCCTCCTCCAGTCCTCACATGCTCCCTATTGTTGTGTGCGCGCTTCTCCTGGGGGGGGGGTGGTGGTGGCAGGGGTAAAAGGCAACAGTGTTAGGCAGGTATATGAATGCACGCCATCGGTTGCGCGTGCATTGCAGAGGTTAAGGTTAGGGCTGGATTCACTTGGGGATATGGGGGATATGGGGGAGGGGGGATATGGGGGAGGGGGGATATGGGGGATATGGGGGAGGGGGGATATGGGGGATATGGGGGAGGGGGGAATATGGGGGATATGGTGGAGGGGGGATATGGGGGAGGGGGATATGGGGGATATGGGGGAGGGGGGGATATGGGGGATATGGGGAGGGGGGATATGGGGGATATGGGTGAGGGGGGATATGGGGGAGGGGGGATATGGGGGATATGGGGGAGGGGGGATATGGGGGAGGGGGGAATATGGGGGATATGGGGAGGGGGGATATGGGGGATATGGGGGAGGGGGATATGGGGGAGGGGGGATATGGGGGATATGGGGGAGGGGGGATATGGGGGAGGGGGGGGGATATGGGGGAGGGGGGATATGGGGGAGGGGGGATATGGGGGATATGGGGGAGGGGGGAATATGGGGGATATGGGGGAGGGGGGATATGGGGGATATGGGGGAGGGGGGGATATGGGGGAGGGGGGATATGGGGGATATGGGGGAGGGGGGATATGGGGGAGGGGGGAATATGGGGGAGGGGGGATATGGGGGATATGGGGGAGGGGGGATATGGGGGAGGGGGGATATGGGGGATATGGGGGAGGGGGGATATGGGGGAGGGGGGATATGGGGGAGGGGGGATATGGGGGATATGGGGGATATGGGGGAGGGTGGATATGGGGGAGGGGGGATATGGGGGAGGGGGGGATTTGGGGGAGAGGGGATATGGGGGATATGGGGGACGCTCACCCTGCCTGCTCTGACGAGGTCGTTCACCTTCTTGTGGCACTGGGTGCCTGTCCGTGGTGTTAGGGCCACAGCGGTGACGGCCTCTGCCACCTCCCTCCACAGACGCCGGCTGTGGCGTGGGGCAACTCTGCGGCCGTGCCCGGGATACAGGGCGTCCCTCCTCTGCTCCACCGCATCCAGGAGCGCCTCCACATCGCGTGACTCGAACCTCGGGGCTGAGCGACGGCCAGCCATCAAGTCGGGTGTTGCGGTCGGCTGTTCCGGTCGGGTGGGGGGGAGCTGCGCGGCCTTATGAGCCGTCACGCCGTGCAGCGCGTATGACGCTGCACGGCGTGAACCACTGCGCAAGCGCGGATCCCGTTACGTCGCTGCTAGCCCATTTCGGGCCGCAGACTATCGGCCCATTTTTATGACGTGACGCAAGTGGGATTTGCGCCGTTTTTTGCGCCGATCGGCGGAGTTTCCGCCGATAAAGGAGAATTTCGCCCTATATGCTTTATTAGCTGCTCTCAAAATGCCCTGCCATCTTCAATGACTTCAATGTCAGAGAGATCTAGGTGTACAGGTCCACAGGTAACTGAAAGGGGCAACACAGGTGGAGAAGGTGGTCAAGAAGGCAGACGGCGTGCTTGCCTTCATTGGCCGGGTCATTGGGTATAAAAATTGGCAAGGCATGTTACAGCTGTATAGAACCTTAGTTAGACCACACTTGGAGTATAGTGTTCAATTCTGGTCACCACACTACCAGAAGGATGTGGAGGGTTTAGAGAGGGTGCAGAAGAGATTTACCAGAATGTTACCTGGTATGGAGGGCATTAGCTATGAGGAGCGGTTGAATAATCTCGTTTTTTTCTCACTGGAACGACGGAGGTTGAGGGGCGACCTGATAGAGGTCTACAAAATTATGAGGGTCATAGACAGAGTGGATGAATAGGATGGGAATAGAGGGATACGGACCCAGGAAGTGTAGAAGATTTTAGTTTAGACGGGCAGCATGGTTGGCACAGGCTTGGAGGGCCAAAGGGCCTGTTCCTGTACTGCACTTTTCTTTGTTCTTTGTTCTTTGACTTATGTACACACACATCAAGGTCCCTTTGTTCCTGCACCTCCTTCAGAGTTTTCCTCTTTATGTCTTACTGTCTCTCCACATGCTCCCGACCAAAATGAATCACCTCACACTTCTCTGCATGAACCTCATCTGCCAAATCCACCAATAAGCCTGCGTCCTTTTGAAGTTTAAGATTAAACTCTTCACAGTTAACAACATTTGCAATCATTGTATTATCTGCAAATTTTGAAGTCATGCCTGCACAACACAGTCTAGGTCATGAATATATATCAGGAAGAGCAATCCTTGCTCAGGCTGAGCATTATCCATTGACCCTAAGTATTGTTTATCGTCTGGAACAAACATTCAATCCCAATTGCTGCTAGGGGCTGGTTTAGCACAGTTGGCTAAATAGCTGGCTTGCAATTCAGAACAAGGCCAGCAGCGCGGGTTCAATTCCCGTACCAGCCTCCCCGAACAGGCGCGGAATGTGGCGACTAGGGGCTTTTCACAGTAACTTCATTGAAGCCTACTTGTGACAATAAGCAATTCAAAACAAGACAAAAAAAAGCCTCTTACGATATACGCCATATAGTCGCTGATTGGCAAACAAAAGGAATCATTGATCTAGAGAGGAAAAGGGCGAATAGAGAGAGCGTGAGGGAGGGAGAGGAACCTTGGAGTGTCACAAAGTTGATCGAAAAGGAGCAAGGTAAGTGAGGGACAGAAAATGGCAGATGGAGTATAATGCTGGAAAATAGGAGGTCGTCCACGTTGGCAGTATTATAACCCTCAATGAGGTCACAGTATCAGGACAATTAGATTCCAGGTGACCTTCTCTGAATATGACTTCCCCCCGGTAACGAGAGGGCGGGGTTTCCCCCTTAACTGAGAGCTGTGCTCTCAATTATAAATAGCCCTGCCTGGGAGCAGGTCGGGATGAGGCCCTTCGGGGAGTGGAGAGTGTAATATTGTAAATAAATAGAATCTTTGGGCGCGATCTTCCCAAAAGGGAACAAAGTTCTCGAGTGAGTGCGCTTAGCTGCGTGCTTCCTGGCACTCACAGAGCCGAGAAACACATGGCTATTCAACATGACTCGCTTTGAATAAGGGGCCTGAAAGAGGAACGTGCAACCAAGGCTGCACATAGCCCCATTTTTTACTATGGGGATCTCCACTCGCCGGAACTCCCCATTGTAGCGAGAAATCGGGATGCCATTTTTAAATGGCATCCCGAGCTCCCGGCCCCAAAAAGAATCCCCGACCTCCGCCCCAGCCCAAATGCAACATGGAAGGGTCCCCTGCACTTCCCAACATCCACACCGGGCAACCCAGTCATGCATATGCAAAGAATGCCAGCTTGGCATTTTGGCAATGCCAACCTGGCACATTGGCAGTGCCCCTTCCAGCTGGCTGTGCCACCTGGGTACACTGGCAGTGCCAGGCTGGCACCCAGATTGCACTTCCAGGGTACCACGTGAACCAGCAGTGCCAGGGCACCACCCTGCCCAAAGGACATGCAGCTGGGGGCCTCCTATCCCCTTGGAGACACCCACGAATGCTGTTCCATCTGTCCCCGACCAGTACCAAACGGCGCTCACCCGAGGTCCCTGAGGTGAAGGGATTGAATCCCAAAGCCTCAGGTACCTTCGGAATCTGCACATTAGAGTAAGGCTTACTGCCTCGCTCTAATATGCAGATTTGCTAAAACGTGATCCTGCCCATTGTGAGTGGGATTCCCCTTGCAAAGTCTCACGAGATTGCGTTGAATCTCGCAAGGCGTTGCGAGTCGGGTAGATCCCAGGAACGGCGACTCCAGGTTTCACCAGCGACGCTGTGCCATGGCGAGATGCTTTCCAGCACAGCATGGCCCTTTGTTTTCTACCTTGCTGATCCATGTGTACTGCTGTAGCGGATTCTACAGGTAAGAACAATAGAAAAACAGAATATTATTTAAATGGAAAGATATAGCAACACATCGAGGGCATCTTGAAACCCATCGTACAAGGAACTCCCAGCTTCTGTCGTGATATGATGGGCTTCTTACAGAAACTCAGCAACCATGGGCCAGTTGAACCAGGAACATTCCTCATCATAATGGACGCCTCCGCACTCTCTACCAGCATCCCCCATGATGACAGCATTGCTGCAACAGCCTCAATACTCAACACCGACAACTGCCAATCTCCAGATGCAATTCTGCAACTCATCCGCTTCATTCTGGATCACAACGTCTTCACCTTCGACAACAAGTTCTTCATGCAGACACACAGAACAGCCATGGGGACCAAATCCGCACCTCAATATGCCAACATCTTCATGCACAAGTTTGAACAAGGCCTCCTCATTGCACAGGACTTTCAACTGATGTTATACACCAGATACATCGATGACATTGTTTTCCTTTGGACTCACGGCGAAGAATCACTGAAACGACTACACGATGACATCAATAAGTTCCATCCAACCATCAGACTCGCCATGGACTATTCTCCAGAACCGGTTGCATTCTTGAGCACACTCATCTCCATCAAGGACGGTCACCTCAGCACTTCGCTTTACCGCAAACCCACGGATAACCTCATGATGCTCCACTTCTCCAGCTTCCACCCTAAACACATTAAAGAAGCCATCCCCTATGGACAAGCCCTCCATCTCTACAGGATCTGCTCAGACGAGGAGGAGCATAACAGGCATCTACAGATGCTGAAAGATGCCCTTGTACGAACGGGATATGGCGCTTGTCTCATCGATCGACAGTTCCAACGCGCCACAGCAAAAAACCGCACCGACCTCCTCAGAAGGCAAACATGGGACACAACCGACAGAGTACCCTTCGTCGTGCAGTACTTCCCCGGAGTGGAGAAACTACGTCATCTTCTTCACAGCCTTCAACACGTCATTGATGACGATGAACATCTTGCCAAGGTCATCCCCACACCCCCACTACTTGCCTTCAAACAACCGCACAACCTCAAACAAACCATTGTTTGCAGCAAACTACCCAGCCTTCAGAACAGTGACCACGACACCACACAACCCTGCCATGGCAATCTCTGCAAGACGTGCCAGATCATCGACATGGGTACCACCATTACACGTGAGAACACCACCCACCAGGTACGCGGTACATACTCGTGCGACTCGGCCAACGTTGTCTACCTCATACGCTGCAGGAAAGGATGTCCCGAAGCGTGGTACATTGGCGAGACCATGCAGACGGGAGCAGAGAATCCCACGGCCAGCAAACGGCACGCCGCCTTCTGCTGCTGAGTAAAACGCAGGAGGCCAGAGAATCCCGCCCTCAGTTTCTCCTTCCACAGACGCTGCCCAGATCTGCCGAGTATTCCCAGTATTTTCTGTTCAAATAAAAACAGGGCAGCACTTTCCTCAGATGAGGGCACAGATATTGAGGGTTAATCCCAAAGCATTTGCTGCAGTTCTTTGCGATTTGCAAATAACTCCGAGAGAGTTAATCAAGTTTCTGCAGCTCTTTCTGCTGTGTCGGAAGAGCGAGCACTTTAAAAAAATATATATATTTGAAGGTTTAACAAAATGCAGCTGGAGAAATTCCACTGAAATCTGATTCCAATTATTGGGTCGAAGTACTTGCATCAAAGCTCACGGTTTGTGCTGTTCCCTTTAACTGAAACGTTGAGGCGGTTAGTTTGCTTTTAATGTTATTTTATTTATCTGCCTGTAAAAAGATAATAGCAATAATCTGACGTTTACAGGGCAAATCTATCCTCTTCGCTGTATACTGCAAGCATTAACAGTAAGTGGTGTGTATATTTGCAGAGTGATCAATGTCAGCTATCGGTTTCCTCTCAGATTACCCCATCTGATTTTTATTTGTTGGTTCATCCTCTTGACTCATGAGAACACAAGAATTAGGAGCAGGAGTAAGCCATTCGGCCCCTTGAACCTGCTCCACCATCCAATAAGATCATGGCTGATTTGATTGTGGTCTCAACTCCACTTTCCTCTCTGCTACACAATTTCCATGACCCTTGACTCCCTTGTTGATCAAAAAGTTGTTTAACTCAGCCTTAAATATATTCATTGATCCAGCCCCCACTGCTCTCTGGGAAGAAAATCCCAAGATTTACCATCCTCTCAAAGAAGAAATTTCTCATTTCCATTTTAAATGGGAAACCCCTTATTTCTAAACTGTGTGCCCTGGTTCAAGATACCCCCACTGGGCAGTGGTGGCGTGTAGGTGGAGCTCCTGCTCGAGCCCCTGGTTTTTGGACTGGTATGCCCGGTTTCAAGGGAGGTTTGTGGATGAGCTGGTGTGGGAAGTTTTTTTTTAATAAATGTTTTATTAAAGTTTTTCCAAAGAGTGTTTTTACATAACAAAAATACAAATACAGGTAATAAAAAATAACAATCAACATATCCCAAAGCTTACAGTGAAACTACTTACACAACAGAAAAGCTTTTCTTTTTTTTAAACAGAACATGGTGGGTTTTGTCTCCATGCCCAACTCACCTTATATCAACAGTACTCCCCCCCCTCCCCCCGCCCCCCCCCCTGAACCCCCCCGCCCCCCCAGGATGCTGCTGCTGCTGACACTTACTGCTCCCCTAGAAAGTCAAGGAAAGGGTGCCACTGCTGGGAGAACCCCATCAAAGACCCTCTCAAGGCGAACCTTTTTCGCTCCAGGCTGAGGAACCCCGCCATATCGCTAACGCAGGTCTCCACACCCGGGGGTTTTGAGTCCCTCCACATTAACAAAATCCGTCTCCGGGCTACCAGGGAGGCAAAGGCCAGTACCTCGGCCTCTTTCGCTTCCTGCACTCCCGGATCCTCCGCCACCCCAAATATCACTACCGCTGGGCTCACCTTCACCCGAGTGTCCAAAATCCCAGACATCACCCTCGCAAACCCCTGCCAGAATCCTTTAAGCGCCGGGCATGCCCAAAACATATGGGCATGGTTCGCCGGACTCCCTGCACATCTCGGGCACCTGTCCTCCACCCCAAAAAAACTTACTCATTCTTGCCGCCGTTGTATGTGCCCGATGCACCACCTTAAACTGGATTAATCCGAGCCTGGCACATGATGAGGAAGAGTTCACCCTGCCCAGGGCGTCGGCCCACAGGCCCTCATCCAGCTCCTCACCCAGCTCCTCCTACCACGTGCCCTTCAACCCCTCCACTGAGGCTTCCTCCACCTCCTGAAGCTCCTGATATATGTCCGACACCTTCCCCTCCCCTACCCAGATGCCAGACACCACCCTATCCTGGATCCTGCGCGGGGGCAGCAGCGGAAATGTCCCCACCTGTTTTCTAAGAAAGTCCCAAACCTGGAGGTACCTGAACGCATTCCCCGGGGGTAGGCCGAACTTCTCCTCCAGCGCCTGCATGCTAGGGAAAGTCCCGTCTATAAACAGGTCCCCCATCCTCCTAATACCTGCCCTATACCAGCATTGGTATCCCCCATCCAACCTACCCGGAGCAAATCTGTGGTTATTCCGTATCAGGGTCAACACCGAGGCCCTCTCCTCTCCCCTGTGTCTCCTCCACTGCCCCCAGATCCTCAGTGCCACCGTCACCACCGGACTAGTGGTGTGGCTACGCTCCAAGAATACCTTTTTGACTCGCGGGGTTTTATTCGCCCACACAAATCCCGTAACAATCCTATTCACACACTTAAAAAAAGACTTGGGGATGAAAATGGGGAGGCACTGAAATACGAAGAGGAACCTGGGGAGAACCGTCATCTTCACAGTCTGCACCCGTCCTGCCAAGGAAAGCGGGAGCATATCCCACCTTTTAAACTCTCCCTCCATCTGCTCCACTAGCCGGGTTAAGTTGAGCCTGTGCAGGGCATCCCAGTTCCTGGCCACTTGTATCCCCAAGTACCGAAAGCTCCTCTCCACTATCCTGAGCGGGAGCTCCCTCAGTCTCTCCTCCTGGCCCCTACCATGGACCACGAACAGCTCACTCTTCCCCACGTTCAACTTATATCCCGAGAACCTCCCGAAGTCCCCCAGGATCCGCATGACCACCCCCATCCCCTCTAACGGGTCCGAAATATACAGCAGCAGGTCATCCGCGTAGAGGGAGACCCGGTGTTCCTCCCCTCCGCGCACCAGCCCCCTCCAATCCCCCGAAGCCCTGAGTGCAATGGCCAACGGCTGAATTGCCAGGGCAAACATCAACGGGGACAGGGGACACCGCTGTCTCGCCCCCGGTGCAGCCTGAAATATTCCGACCTTAGCCGGTTTGTCGACACACTCACTACAGGGGTCTGATACAGCAGCTTGACCCACCCTATAAATCCCTCCCCAAATCCAAACCTGCCTAGCGCCTCCCACAGATACTCCCACTCCACCCTGTCAAAGGACTTCTCTGCGTCCATCGCAGCCACCACCTCCACCTCCCCCCCCACTCCGAGGGCATCATGATAATATTCAGGCGCCTCCTCACATTCGCGTTCAGCTGCCTGCCCTTAACAAAACCCGTCTGGCCCTCCCCAATCACTCCCTGGACACAGTCCTCTATTCTGGTGTCCAGAATTTCTGCCAACTGCTTGGCATCCACGTTCAGGAGCGATATGGGCCTGTAGGACCCACACTGAAGCGGATCCTTCTCCTACTTCAGGATGAGCGAGATCAATGCCTGCGACATTGCCCCATTGAAGGTTCTCATCAGGAGCGGGTTCAGCAGCTCCGAGAACTTCTTATAAAATTCTGCGGGGAAGCCGTCCGGGCCCGGGGCCTTGCCCGTCTGCATGCCTGCCAGCCCCCTGACTACCTCCTCCAACTCAATCGGTGCCCCCAGTCTCTGCACCCGCTCTGCCTCCACCCTTGGGAACCTCAACTGGTCCATGAACCGCCTCATCCCTTCCCCTGCCCCGGGGGGTTCCGACTTGTATAACCTTCTGTAGAACTCCCTGAAGACTTCATTGACCCTCTCTGGGCTCAGCACCATGTTGCCTTCCCTGTCCCGCACTCCCCCAATCTCTCTGGCCGCCTCCCTCCTGCGCAGCTGGTGCGCCAGCATCCTACTCGCCTTCTCCCCATTCTCATAAACTGCCCCCTTCGCTTTCCTCAGCTGCGCCTCCGCCTTCCCCGTGGTCAGCAGGTCAAATTCCGCCTGTAATGTCCGGCGCTCGTTCAACAGCCCCCCCTCTGGGGCCTCTGTGTACCTCCTATTTACCCTGAGTATCTCTCCCACCAGTCCCTCCCTCTCCGCCCTCTCCTCTCTGTGGGACCTAATGGAGATTAACTCTCCCCTAATGACCGCCTTCAGAGCCTCCCAAACCACTGCCACCGTCACCTCTCCTGTGTCGTTTGTTCCCACATAATTCTCAATACTCCTCCTTATCCGCCCACACACCTCTTCGTCCGCCAGCAGCCCCACATCCAGTCGCCAGAGAGGGCGCTGACCCCGTTCCGCCCCCAGTCGCAGGTCCACCCAGTGCGGGGCATGGTCCGAGACCGCAATGGCCGAGTATTCTACCCCCTCCACCCTCAGGATTAACGCCCTACTCAACACAAAGAAGTCTATTCGCGAATAGACTTTATGGACATGGGAGAAAAAGGAAAACTCCTTCGTCCTTGGCCGCGTAAACCTCCAGGGGTCCACTCCCCCCATCTGGCCCATGAACTTCCACAAGGCCCTGCCCGCCGCCAGCCTCTTTCCCGTTCTGGACTTGGAACGATCCAATCTCGGATCCAAGACCGTATTAAAGTCCCCTCCCATAATCAGGTGACTTATCTCCAAGTCCAGGATCCTATCCAACACGCGCCTCATAAAGTACGCATCGTCCCAGTTCGGGGCATATACATTCACTAACACCACCCGGGCCCCCTGCAGCTTGCCACTCACCATTATATACCTGCCCCCCTTATCCGCCACGATGCTCCCAGCCTCAAATGCCACTCGTTTACTGACCAAAATTGCCACTCCTCTGATCTTTGAGTCTACCCCGAGTGAAGCACCTGTCCCACACATCCTTTCCTCAGCCTCGTCTGGTCCGTGAGCTTTAAGTGCGCCTCTTGCAACATGGCCACGTCCGCCTTCAACCCCTTCAAATGCGGGAACACGCGGGACCGCTTGACCGGCCCATTTAGGCCCCTCACGTTCCATGCGATCAGCCTGGTCGGGGGGAAGGGGGGGGGGGGGGGATGAGGGAGGGTAACCACCCCCCATCCTGCCGACTAGACACCTCCCTTTTTCAGCCAACCGCGTGCCCCCGCCTCCCTCCTCCAGCTCTCCCCCCAGCGGCTCCCTCGCCCGACTCTCCATCCATACCCCTCACCTGGCTCCCCTTTAGTCAGCAAAGCAGCACCCCCCCCCCCCCCCCCCCCCCGCACCCCCCGCACAACCCCCCACCCCCTCCCTCACCTGCCAAGCATCCGCTTAGCTCTGGTTTCCCCCCCATTGTGCTTCCGTGAGTCAGCTCACCCATGCTGACCCCGACCGCTCCCGCCTCTATATACCAACCCTTAACTTGTTGCATCCTTCGGGCCGCCCTACCCCCCCTCCCCCACAGGGTAGAGGGGCAAGCGCCATCTGGGACTCACTGTTCGCCGGACAGCCCGTCCCGGGCGTTCCCACCCCCAGCACCGAACACCTGGAAAACAAAACACCTGGAAAACAAGCAAAACAAACAACAGAACACCCAACCAAACTAGGGCAGACATGCCCATAAACTTATGCTTTACCTGCCGTCCTCCCCTCGATCTCTCCCCACCTGCACATTTCACCCCCATACAGCAGTCCCTTAGTTCAGGTCCAGCTCCTCCTGCCTGATGAACGACCATACCTCTTATGGGGTGTCAAAATAGTGGTGCCTGTCCTGGTATGTTACCCACAGTCTCGCCGGGTGCAGGAGCCCAAACTTCACCCCTTTACCGCAGAGGACCGCCTTTGCCCAGTTAAAAGATCCACGCCTCCTCGCCAGCTCAGCTCCCAGGTCTTGGTAAATTCGGATCTCGCCATTCTCCCACTTACTGCTCCGCTCTTTCTTCACCCACCGCAGGACTCGCTCCCGGTCTGCCAAGCACTGAAACCATTCACCATCGCCCTCGGTGGCTTGTTTACCCTCATCTTTCTGGCGAGAGCCCTGTCCGCCCCATCCAGCTCCAAGGGCCGCGGGAAGGCCCCCGCGCCCATCAGCGTCCCCAACATTGTGGCCACGTACGTGCTCGCGTCCGCCCCCTCCGCTCCTTCAGGACCAGGATCCGCAGATTGTGGCTCCGAGACCTGCACTCAAGGTCATCCAGCGTCTCCTGCCATCTCTTATGGAGCGTCTGAAGTGCCTCCACTTTCACCGCCAGGCCCAGGACCTCGTCCTCGTTCTCCGCCACCTTCCTCCTCACCTCCTTGATCTCCTTCTCCTGTGCCTTCTGGGTCACCACAATTCTCTCCATGGAGGCCAGCATCTCCGTTTTCAGCTCCATGAAGCAGTTTATCAAGAGCCCCTGCTGTTCTCTGGCCCACTGGGCCCACACATCCCAATCCTCTCCGGCCGCCATTTTGTCCTCCCGGACCTTCTCGACCTTCTTCCCCGTGGTCGCACGTCTGCCGGCTCCGCTCCTGATCCTCTCCATCCACCAGCGGTGGGAGAGGCTCTCCCACGTCTGTTCCCACGCTGGTCCCTCCTGTTAACTGCTGCCGCCGCTCCTTTAAACGGCCCGAAACACCGATCCCGGCGGGAGCTGCCGATCGCGTGACCTAGCTGGTCATGGCCGCTACCGAAAACTCTGGTGTGGGAAGATATAAGGAAGGTGTGAAATGTCGAAGCCTCAGAAGGTGCTAGAAAGAAGGGGGCAAGCGAAAGTCCGCCAACGAGTGAGGCCGTTTGCCAAGCAAATGGAGGTGTTTCGGAGGGAGATGATGGCTTCGATGAAATGTGGGTGGAGGAGGCAGTAAAGGCAGTAGTGATGAAGACGTCGGTCAAGATGCGGGAGCAAGGAGAGAAGTTGAAGGGGTGAAGGAAGCACTATTGCAGCACAGTGACCAGTTCACCTCGTTGGGTGAGAAGCTGCGGGGGGTGGTGGAGGCCAGCAAAGGACTCAGAGCCAAGGTGGAGGATCAGGGGAACAGGTCGAGGAGGCAGAACGTGAGAATCATGGGCCTGCCTGAGGGGTGGAGGGCCTGAGATCGACCGAGTACTTTGCCAAGATTTGATTTTTGATTTTGATTTTTTGATTTGGTTTATTGTCACATGTGACAAGGAACGTATACAGTACGTACATAGTAGACACAAGAATAATCAACAGAGAACATTGACAAATGGTACATCGACAAACAGTGATTGATTACAGTGCGGAACAAGGGGCCAAACAAAGCAAACAAAACAAATACATGAGCAAGAGCAGCATAGGGCATCGTGAATAGTGTTCTTACAAGGAACAGATCAGTCCGAGGGGGAGTCGTTGAGGAGTCTTGTAGCTGTGGGGAAGAAGCTGTTCCTATGTCTGGATGTGCGGGTCTTCAGACTTCTGTACCTTCTGCCTGATGGAAGGGTCTGGAAGAAGGCAATGCCTGGGTGGGAGGGGTCTCTGATAATGCTGCCTGCCTTCCTGAGGCAGCAGGAGGTGTAGACAGAATCAATGTGGGGGTGGCAAGCTTGTGTGATGCGTTGGGCTGAGTTCACCACACTCTGCAGTTTCTTGCGATCTTGGACCGAGCAGTTGCCATACCAAGCTGTGATGCAGCCGGATAGGATGCTCTCTATCGCACATCTGTAGAAGTTTGTGAGAGTCAATGCAGACATGCCAAATTTCTTTAGCTTCCGTAGGAAGTAGAGACGTTGTTGGGCTTTCTTGACTGTTGAATCAACGTGAGTGGACCAGGACAGACTGTTGGTGATGATGACCCCCAGGAACTTAAAGCTGGCCACTTCGGAGCCATTGATGCAGACGGGAGTGTGTGTCATGCTGCGCTTCCTGAAGTCGATGATCAGTTCCTTGGTCTTTCCAACATTTAGAGAGAGGTTGTTTTCGGTACACCATGCAACCAAGTGATTTATCTCCCTCCTGTAGTCTGATTCGTCATTGTGTCATGTGAGAGTACCTTTAAGAAATGGGTGTTTACTACTGCAGTGATGTCAGAGAGTGGGTGGAGCTGGGCTGTCTGTCAGCTTTTTACTTTCGTTTTAGGCTGTTTGCTGCAGGGTGTGTTTTAGTTTCATTTTCAGTGCTGGAGCTGGAGCCAGACCAAGCAGGTGTACTGCTGTTCTCTCTGCCATCAAAAGACTATCTCTTGATCATTTGGTGAATTCAGAATTATAAATGTTCTCAGTAGTGAATGTAAACCTAATGTGCTTCTGTTAAAAGGTGTTTCTTTTGTCTTCTGGATGTTGCTTGGGAAGTTATTCAGGATTACTTAGTGTTGTATTCTTTGGGGGTTGTATTTGAATTGATGGTTGCTAAGATGTTCACTGTATGTTTCAAAAAGGTTAACTTGAGTTCATAGAATAAACATTGTTTTGCTTTAAAAATTAGTTTTCCATTTCTGCTGTACCACACCCGTAGAGTGGGCCGTGTGCTCCCCATACCACAATCTATTAAAAGTTGTGGGTCAGGTGAACTCCATGATACACTTTGGGGTTCTCTAAACCCTGGCCCATGTTATTTGAGATGCGGCCCACCACAGTCGTATCATCCGCAAACTTATAGATTGAGTTGGAGTTAAATCTTGCCATACGGTCATGTGTGTATAGGGAGTACAATAGAGGGCTGAGCACACATCTTTGCGGGGCCCCGGTGTGGAGGACTATTGTGGCGGAGGTGCTGTCGCCTATCCTGACAGATTGCAGTCTGTTGGTGAGGAAGTCAAGGATCCAGTTGCATAGAGAGGGGTCAAGTCCAAGATTGCAGACTTTGGTTATTAGTTTTGTTGGGATAATGGTGTTGAAGGCAGAGCTGTAGTTTATGAACAGCAGTCTTACAGGTGTGTCCTTATTGTCGAGGTGTTTGAGTGTTGATTGCAGAGCCAGTGAGATAGCGTCTGCTGTGGACCAATTGAGGTGATAGGCAAACTGCAAAGGATCGAGACCATCTGAGAGGCTGGCAGTGATCGTCTCATGACTAGCCGCTCGAAGCATTTCATGATAACAGACGTTATGGCCACCGGCCGGTAGTCATTGAGACAGGCTACCTTGTTCTTCTTTTGGTACTGGTATTTTGGTTTGTGGAGTTGATGGGGGAGGGGGAAGAACCTTCCCGCTACAAGTTGGACAGGGCACATCAGTCGCTCAGGCCGAAGCCTAAAGCGAATGAGCCACCAAGGGTGGTCATAGTCTGCATCCACAGCACTGTATGGCAGCGGAATGAGATTTGGAATGGTCTACCCAGTGAAACTGACTTTTATTTTGAGACGGTGGAGGCGGCGGAGGCATTCATTAACGCTGAAGGACTGGGACTGAGATGAGAGTTGTGTTTTTCTTATGGAAGGTTTTCTCTTTGACTGGGGATTTTGTTTCTGTCTCTTGAATGGGGAGGTTCATTAACAGGTGTTCTGGGTTTTGGTTTTCATTTGTCCTTACGGGTGCGGTTCTGGATTGTTTCTTGGTTTATGGGAGATGGGTAAGAGGGCACGCTCTGGCAGCGGTCACCACACCAGCAAATGTAGCTTGGAGAGAAAACGGGAGTGTGGTGGGGGAGGGGGATCGATACTGGGTGAGGTGTTTGCAAGAGGAAGTGGATGGGGAGATTCTGGGAGGGGGAAGGGGGTTGACAGTAACAAAAGGATGGGGCAGGCCTGGCCGGATGGGCCGGGGGAATGTGATAGCGGATAAGAGGGGTGGGGGGGTGAGGTACCCCTAGTCAGAATGGTACGTGAGGGGGTTAGGAGGACTGGTGAAGAGAGCGAGAGTTTTTTGCGCACTTGAAGAGTTTAAAGGCCAATGTGGTGATGCTACAGGAGACCCATTTGAGGGTGAAGGATTAGGTGAGGCTTAGGAAGAGTTGGGTGAGTCAGGTGTTTCATTCAGGGTTCGATAATAGGGCTCAGGGGATGGCGATCTTGGTGGGCACGAGGGTGAGTTTTCAGGTGGAGAAGGTGGTAGCTGGCAAGGGGGGCAGGTGCGTGATAGTGACTGGTCTGTTGGAGGGGAGGCTTGTGGCGCTGGTAAGCATATATGGCCACAACTGGGATGATGCGGGGTTCGTGAAGAGAGCATTGGGTGCCATCCCGGTTCTGGATACTCATGAGCTGATAGTAGGGGGGAATTGGAAATTAGTGCTGGAACCAAAAGTGGACAGGGCCCAGCGCATTCGCTGACCCAGCCGGGGAGGGGTGAAGGCGTTGGCTGGGCTCATAGGAGAGATGGTGGAGTGTGATTTTTATACCCAAGGGATCGGGAGTATTTTTTTTTTCTCTCCCCAGTGAACAACAATGTTTTCGAGGATTGACTTTTTGTGGTGGGAAAGGTGCTGTTGGCTGGAGTTAAGAGGTCGGAGCATTCGGCAATTGTGATCTGGGATCACTCTCCGCGTTGGATGGATGTGGTTTTGGAGAAGGGGCAGGCAAGAAGCCGGGGTGGAGAATGGGTGTGGGGTTATTGGTGGATCGGATCTTCTGTGACAAGATATGGAAAGTGATTGAGGACTATGTGGTATTTAATTGCACGGGGGAGGTCTCGCAATCGGTGCTCTGGGAAGCTCTGAAGGCAGTGGTGAGGGGGGAGATGATCTTGTTTAAGGCTAAGGTGGATAGGGAGGAGCGGGAGGAATGCCAACAACTGGTAGATGAGATTTTGGAGGTGGATGGGAAGTACATGGGGAACCCAGGCCTGGGTCCCCTGGTAAAGAGGAAGAAGTTGCAGGTCAGGTTTGACCTATTGTCCATGGCGAAAGCGGGAAAGAGGGGGCTGTTTATGAGTGTGGGCAGAAGGCAGGGTGCATGTTGACAGGTCAGCTCCGTAGGGAGGCCGCGGCAAGGGAGATGGTTCAGGTGCAGGACAAGACGGGGGACTTGGTGGTGGCTCCGGAACAGACTAATAAGGAGTTTGAGGAGTTCTATAGGGACCTGTATAAGTCGGAGCCACTGGAGGAGGAGCAGGAGATGAGAGTTTTTGGGTGGGCTAGAGTGCCCACGGTTGGGAAGGGCGAGAGGGCAGGGTTGGAGGAGCCGGTGGGGGTGGAGGAGGTGAAGGTGGCGATTGAGAGGATGCAGGCAGGGAAGGCGGCAGAGCCCGGTGGGTTTCAGTCAAATTTTATAAAAGATTAAAGGATAGGCTGGCGCCATCGATGGTGGGAAACTTTGAGGATGCAATGGACAGAGGTGTCTTGCCGCAAACGATGGGGCTGGCCTCCACCTTGTTGTTGCTCAATGTGGTGAATGTATTTCACCTAATGCATGAGCTGTCTGTACTGTCTGTATAATGATGTGACCCGTGACCTGGAAGTGATGATACGGGCTACTTCCAGGTACTGTTCTGAAACCCCGGTGGGCTCTGCCTCTAGCTCTGCCCTCTCCGGGGCTATATATAGTCCTGCCACCTGTGGATGGCACTCATTTGTACAGCCGACTCTGGCAGGTGAGTTCATGGATATTAAAGCCTAATGTTCACTCGTTCTCGCGGTCTCACAGTGAATTGATGGTATAACAAGTTAATATCCATCGACAGCATCATGGAAGCTGCTCTAAAGCCAGATAAGCCCGAACTCGACACGCGCGCGTCGGAAGCCAAGGGGATCTTCGAACATTGGCTTAACTGCTTCGAGGCCTACCTCGACTCCTCCACAATGCCTCCCACTGAAACCCTCAAGCTGCAGCTCCTCCACGCTCGGGTGAGCCATCGAATCTCCGTAATGATCGAGAAAGCGGCCATGTGCGAGGCGGCGGTCGCAACCCTCAAGGTGCATTTTGTGAAGCCTGTAAACGAGGTGTACGCCCAACATCTCCTCACGACTCACCATCAATGCGCTGGGGAATCGCTAGATGAGTACCTGGAAAAACTGACCCTACTCGCGAGGAACTGCAGCTACTGGGATGTGACAGCGGAGGAACAGATGAACCTACAGATCCGGGACAACTACGTGACTGGGGTCCGATCGAACTACATCAGGCAGCGCTTACTGGAAAACGGGACCACTGACCTGTGGGACATGGTAAAGTTAGCTACCTCGTTAGAGGTGGCATACCAGAACCTCAGTGCATTCCCCGTGGACCCAGCGAACTCCTTGTGGACGCCATCGCCACGAACCCTGTCGGACCCAACTATGTCGAAGGCCTGTGCCGTGCAGCTGCCAGTCCAGCCCGGGGAACCACAGTGCTACTTCTGCGGTCAGGGTCAACACCCCCGGCAGCGTTGCCCAGCCCACACAGTGACGTGCAGCGACCGTGGGGAAAAGGGACCCATCGCCAGAGTATGTCTGGGCCGACCTAAAGCCCAGAAATCGAACACTCACCAGGCCTGACCCGTGGACTCACAGGCCTGTAGACCCCGCAACGTGACTGCGTGCCTGCCCGGAACGCCCCCTTCAGACGCGTCATCAGCCTCGTGTGACTCGTGGGGGCCGGCATCTTGCCCGCCGGCTCCAACACCGACCGACATGTGCGACCGATGGGAGCAGCCATCTTGGTCGCCATCTTCGACCCAGCCCGACACATGCGACTCATGGGGGCCGCCATTTTGTGACCACGACACCGCCGACCACGCTTGCTACCCGCAGCTGGGCGTAGTCACCCTCGACCAGTCACAGCCGAAGCACTTGAAAAACTCAATGATGGTCGTCCGGATCAACGGGCACGAGACCCCCCTGTCTTTTTGACTCCGGGAGCACGGAGAGCTTTTTTCACCCTGACACGGTAAGGCGCTGCTCCCTTCCCATATACCCCGCATCCCAAACCATCTCCCTTGCCTCCGGATCCCATTCGGTTCAGATCCAGGGGTACTGTATCGCTAACCTCGCGATGCAGGGCGCCGAGTCCGCCCGTTTTAAGCTGTACGTCTTCCCTCACCTCTGCGCCCCATTATTGCTTGGATTAGACTTCGAAAGCCTGACCCTACAGTTCGGCGGACCCTTACCCCCTCTCACGGTATGCAGCCTCGCGACCCTCAATGTCTCCCCCCCTTCACTCTTTGCGAACCTCACTCCCGACTGTAAGCCCATCGCCCAGGAGCAGGCGGCACAGTTCCCAAGATATGGCTTTTATCAAGTCGGAGGTCCAGCAACTGTTGAGTGAAGGGATCATCAAGGCCAGCAACAGCCTCTGGAGAGCGCAAGTGGTGGTCATCTGGACCGGGGAAAAGAACAGGATGGTTGTAGACTACAGCCAGACTATTAACCAGGATGCGTGCCCCCTCCCCCGCATAGCGGAGATGGTCAATCAGATCGTACAGTACCGTGTGTTCTCAACGGTCGATCTGAAGTCGCCCTACCAGCAGCTCCCAATCCGCCCGGAAGAACGCCACAACACTGCTTTTGAAGCAGCCGGCTAACTCTTCCACTTCCTCGCGGTCCCCTTTGTCGTCACTAACAGAGTCTCGGTCTTTCAGAGAACGATGGACTGAATGGTGGACCAGTATGGTTTGCGGGCTACATACCCGTACTTGGACAATGTCACCATCTGCAGCCATGATCAGCAGGACCATGACGCCAACCTTCAGAGGTTCCTCCAGGCCGCCCAATCCCTCAACCTCACGTACAACAAAGAGAAGTGCATCTTCCGTACTACCCGACTGGCCATCCTCGGCTACGTCGTGGAGAACGGAGTCCTAGGGCCCGATCCTGACCATATGTGCCCCCTCACGGAACTCCCTCCTCCCCACAGCCTCAAGGCCCTCAAACGATGCCTGGGGCTGTTCTCCTACTACGTCAAGTGGGTCCCCAACTATGCGGTCAAAGCCCCCCACTTATTCAAACCACCACTTTTCCCCTGACGGACGAGGCCCGCTCGGCCTTAATCCACATCAAGGCCAACATCACCAAGGCCGCTATGCACGCGGTGGACGAGTCCGTCCCCTTTCAGGTAGAGTGCCATGCGTCAGACGTCGCACTGGCTGCCACATTCAACCAGGCGGGCAGGCCAGTAGCATTCTTCTCTGGAACCCTCCACGCTTCCGAAATCCGACACTCCTCGGTCGAGAAGGAAGCACAAGCCATAGTGGAAGCCGTGCGGCACTGGAGGGACCACCTAGCCGGTAGGAGGTTCACCCTCATCACCGACCAGCGGTCGGTCGCCTTCATGTTTGACAACGCACAACAAGACAAAATAAAAACTGACAAAATCCTGAGGTGGAGGATCGTACTCTCCACCTACAATTACGATATCAAGTATCATCCTGGGAAGCTCAACGAGCCCCCAAATGCCCTGTCCCGCGGCACATGCGCCAGCACGCAAGATGACTGACTTCGGGCTATCCACAATGACCTCTGTCACCCGGCGTACCCACTTTATTAAGGCCCGCAAACTGCCCTTCTCCACCGAGGAGGTCAAGGCCATGACCAGGGACTGCCAGGTCTGCGCGGAGTGCAAACCGCACTTCTGCCGGCCAGACAAGGCCCGCCTGGTAAAGGTCTCCCGGCCCTTTGAGCGCCTCAGTATGGACTTCAAAGGGCCCCTCCCCTCCACCGACCGTAATATATACTTTCTAACCATCGTCGACGAATATTCCCGCTTCCCCTTCGCAGACCCCTGCCCCGACATGACCTCAGCCACTGTGATAAAGGCACTGCACAGCATCTTCACACTGTTCGGTTTCCCTGCCCACGTCCACAGCGACCGTAGCACATCGTTCATGAGCGATGAGCTGCGTCAGTACCTGCTCAGCAAAGGCATCGCCTCGAGCAGGACTACGAGCTATATCCCGCAGGAAAACGGGCAGGTGGAGAGGGAGAACGCGACGGTGTGGAAGGCCGTCCTTCTGGCCCTCAAGTCTAGAAGTCTCCCGACCCCCCGCTGGCAGGAGGTCCTCCCCGACGCCCACCACTCCATTAGATCACTCCTCTGCACAGCCACGAATGAGACCCCTCACGACCGCTTGTTTCTCTTCCCTGGGGAGTCCATCTCCAGGGTCTCGCTTCCATCTTGGCTGACAACTCCGGGACCTGTCCTTCTCCAGAGGCACATGAGGAGCTATAAGACCGACCCCCTTGTCGAGAGGGTCCAGCTGCTGCACGCCAACCCCCAGTACGCCTACATCGCGCACCCGGACGGACGGCACAACACGGTCTCCCTACGAGATCTGGCGCCAGCTGCTTCCCCTGCCAATGCGCCCCCTTCCCCGCTGCCTACAGCCACCCCTTGCATCCTTTACACCCCCCTGGGTCTCCTGTCTTGGCCCGCACCGACATTGCCGCCACCCGCCACCCCCCTTGCCTACCCCGACCCCCCAACCGTCTCCGACACACCGGACTGAGGCTCAAGCTCCAGACACAACGCCCCCAGAGTCACCATCGGCAATGACCGTGCCCGCCAGAGGCTGAGGAGGTCTAAAAGAACGATCCGGCCTCCAGACAGACTGAATCTCTAATGGCCCCACGTCACCCCCGCTGGATTTGATTTTTTAACAGGGGGTGAATGTGGTGAAGTTATATTTCACCTAATGCATGAGCTGTCTGTAGTGTTTGTATAATGATGTGACCCATGACCTGGAAGTGATGATACGGGCTACTTCCAGGTACTGTACTGGAACTCCAGTGGGCTCTGCCTCTGGCTCCGCCCTCACCGGGGCTATATATAGTCCGGCCACCTGTGGGCGGCACTCATTTGTACAGCCGACTCTGGCAGGTGAGTTCATGGATATTAAAGCCTAATGTTCACTCGTTCTCACGGTCTCACAGTGAATTGACGGTATAACACTCAAGAAGGATAAGGATCTAGTGGAGTGTGGGTCGTATAACCTTCAATTGTATCAGTCCCAACCTCACGCACCTGACACCACAGGCCCTCTTCCATCACCCTCCCACAGTTTTTCCTCCCATCCTACACCGAGGGCGAACTTCTCCGGAAACGGCGCGATGTCCGCCGACTGGCGCCCAAAACGGCGCATATCAGTTGGGCATCGTGCCGCCCCAAAGGTGCGGAATGCTCCGCATCTTGGGGGGGCCGAGCCCCAACCTTAAGGGGCTAGGTCAGCGCCGGACGAATTTCCGCCCTGCCAGCTGGCGGAAAAGGCCTTTGGTGCCCTGCCAGCTGGCATGGAAATTACATCTCCGGGCGGCGCATTCGCGGGAGCATTAGCAGCCGCTGACGGCATTCACGCGCATGCGCAGTGGAGGGAGTCTCTTCCGCCTCCGCCATGGTGGAGACCGTGGCGAAGGCAGAAGGAAAAGAGTGCCCCCACGGCACAGGCCCGCCTGCGGATCGGTGGGCCCCGATCGCGGGCCAGGTCACCGTGGGGGCACCCCCCGGGGCCAGATCGCCCCGCCTTGTCCCACCGGTAAGGTAGGTGGTTTAATCTACGCCGGCGGGACAGGCATTTTAGCGGTGGGACTTCGGCCCATCCTAGCCGGAGAATCGCGCAGGGGGGCCCGCCAACCGGCGCGGCGCGATTCCCACCCCCGCCGAATATCCGGTTCCGGAGACTTCGGCAACCGGCAGGGGCGGGATTCACGCCAGCCCCCGGCGATTCTCCGACCCGGTGGGGGGTCGGAGAATCTCGCCCCCTATCCTCCTCCAGAACCCTCCCACAAATTGCTGACAGTGCCGCCTCCAACAACGAGGAAGCCAGCATTGTTGGGGAAAACGTCCTTACAAAATCTTGAAGCTGCAGGTACCTGAACACTTCCTCCTGCGCCAGTCCGTACTTCTCTCCCAGCTCCTCCAAGCTTTAAAATCGGCCCTCAGGAAACGGGGCCGGGATTCTCCGAGCCTCCGTGCCGCAACCGCGGACCGGGGCCGGAGAATCGCCGCCAATCGCGCGCGCGCAGTCATCGCGGCGCCGGCCGGGGGCCATTGAAAGAGGCCCCCGTGGCAATTCTTTGCCGACAACTGCCCGAATTCCCACCGGCATGGTTCACTCATGGTTCCACCCAGCGCGAGTGGGCTGCGGACTCAGTCCGCAGCCGCCCTGGTTTGGGGGGGGGGTGGAATCCGTCACCGGGGGAGGAGCCTCCAGGACGGCCAGGCTCGCGTGGGGGCCACCGATCGGTAGGCGCGCACGATGTCGGGGGGGCCTATATTCTTGGGGCCGGTCCGCGGTGTCGGTCTGCCATGTTGCACGGGGCCGCCACCACGGGGCCCTGTATCGGCAGCCAGAGCTGTGAGGAGCACTCCGGGGCCCTGCTAGCTCCTGCAAAATGGAGAATTACTCTGGACGTACTTCAAGAAAGTCCAGAGTGATTCCCGCCCGTTTTCCCGCCCCTGATCTTTCATTTCCTTAATCCCCCTCTCCTCCCATCTCCTCCATCATCCCCGGCTCGAACCCATGATTCCCCCTAATTGGGACCCCACCTCCCTGACCCAGCCACCAGCTTGAACTGCCTCCAGACCTTCCACCACCACCAGACTCCACTGATACTTACCCGGTGCATTGGGAGCGGCGCCGTTGGTAGCGCCCACAACCCCGACCCCCTACACGGGCCCTCCTCCATCTTAACCCATCGGGACTCACTCACCACCCCCCCCATCCCAGCCCCGCACCTTCTCAGCGTTCGGCGCCCAGTAATGGTACAGTAAGGTTGGGAAGCCTAGCCCCCTCACCTGTCGCCCTCTCTGAAAAACCACCCTCCTAACCTTGGCCACCTTCCCCCCCTAAATAACCGAGGTGACCAATTTGTCCACGTCCTTGAAGAAAGATTTTGGTAGAAAGACCAGCCGGCACTGAAATAGAAACAAAAATCACGATAACACATTCATTTTAACTGCCTGCACCTGACCCGCCAACGTCAGAGGGAGGTTGTCCCACTTTGCCAAATCTGCCTTCACCCTCCCCACCAAACTAGTAAAATTATACCTCCGGAGCCCACCCCAATCCAGCGCCACTTGCACCCCCCAAGTAGCTAAAGTGGGTTGCTGCCAGATAATATGGCAGCCGCCCACCCCCCCCCCACCCCGCCCCAACCCTGCCCCACTCCCGGCTGGGGAACCATCTTGCCTAGGTTCAATTTATACCCCGAGAACGACCCAAATCTTTGGAGCAGCTCCGTTATATTCCCCACCCAAGTGCTCGGCTCTGAAATGTACACTAACAGATCATCAGCTTATAAGGATACCTTATGCTCCACCACCGCCCCCCACCCCCCCCCCCCCCCACCCCCCTCTCTCACTATCCCCTTCCACAACCCCGAGCTCCTTAGCATGATGGCCTAAGGCTCTGTAGCCAGCGCAAACAACAGGAGGGATATAGGACACCCCTGACTCATACTCCTGTGCAGAGCAAAGTACCCCAAATTCATGTTATTAGTGCAAACCTTCGCCATTGGCTCCCTATACAGCAGCCGTACCCATGCTGCAAACCTCGACCCAAATCTTTCCAATGCCGCCATCAAAATAACCCCACTCTACCCGATCAAACACCTTCTCTGCATCCAGTACCACCACCATCTCTATGTCCTTTCCCTCCGTCGGCGACATGATCACATTTGACAGCTTTCTCACTTTCGAAAACAGCTGCCTTCCCTTCATGAACCCGGTCTAATCCTCTCCGATCACCTCCGGGAGACACCCCTCCAATCTTGCCGCCAGAACCTTTGCTAATATCTTGGCATCTACATTCAGCAGGGATATGGGCCTATACGACCCACACTCCACCGAGTCCTTGTCCTTTTTTAACAGCAGGAAAATTGAAGACTGCCCCAACGTCTGTGGCAAGACCCCCCCTACCTACTGTCTCCTCAAACATTCCCACCATCAGCAGCACCAACTTGTCCTTATACTTCTTATAACATTCTATTGGAAACCCATCCAGTCCCACCACCTTCCCTGACTGCATCCTCCCAATTGCCTCCTTTACCTCCTGCTCCCCCATCGGCTCCACGAGCCCTGCCCTATCCTCTTCCCCCAACCTCGGGTACATCAGCACATCTAGGAACTCTCTCATCTCTCGCTCCTCTCCCGGTGGCTCCGATCTACACAACTTCTCATATAACTCCTCAAAAACTTTGTTGATCTGATCCAGGGTGACCACTAGCTTCCCCATCATATCCTGCACCTGGACTATCTCCCTCACTGCGGCCTTACTCCGGAGCTGGCCGGCCAACATACACACCGCCGTCTCCCCACGTTCACAGACCAGCGCCCTCACCCTTCTCAACTGGCGCACCGCTTTCCCTGTGGGCAACTGGTCAAACTTTGCCTGAAGCTCCTTCCTCCTGGCCAAAAGGGCCGGACCCGAGACCCTGCATAACCTCCTGTCCATCTCCAGAATTTCCTCTATCAGTTGTTGGCGTTCCTCTCTCCCCTCCTTGTCCACCTTAGCCTTGAACAAAATCACCTCTCCCCTCACCATTGCCTTCAGAGTCTCCCACATAGACTGCGAAACTTCCCCTTTGCAATTAAACCCTACATATTCCTCGATCACCCTCCCAACGTTATCACAAAAACTCCGATCCCCTCACAACCCCACGTCCATTCTTCACCCCGGCCTCTGAACCCCCTTCTCTAGAACCACATCCACCCAATGCGGTGCATGGTCAAAATCAATATCGCTGAATCCTCTCCTCCAACATTTTGACCCTGGCCAATAACACCTTCCCTGCCATAAAAATTATATTTTCAAGTACACTTTATGTACCGAGGAGAAAAAAAGAATACTCCGCTGCCTTAGATGCAGCAACTTCCACAGGTCCACTCCTCCCATCTCTCTCATGAGGCCAGCCAGCACCTTCGCCAGCCCACCCCCCCCCCCCCCGCCCCCGGCCCCCGACTGGGCCGGTGAACGCGGCTGAGACTTGTCCACCTTCGGCTCTCGCACCCTATTCCAGTCCCCCCCTCTCCCCCCCAACTATTAACTCGTGAGTGTCCAAGTCTGGGATGGCCCCTGCAGCGGGATGGCCCCAGCACCCTCTTCACAAACCCTGCATCATCCCAGTTGGGGTCATATACGCTCATCACTGCAGCCTCCCCTAGCGCTCTCGTCACAGTCACGTACTTACCCCCCCCCCCCCCGAGCCCTGCTGTCAAACCCTGAATGGAAAACCTGACTCACCCAGCCCTCCCTAAGCCTCACCTGAACTTTCAACCACAGATGGGTCTCCTGCAGGATCACCACGTCAGCATTTAGACTCTTTAAATGTGCAAACACCCTCGACTTCTTCACCGGTCCTCCTAACCCCCTCACGTTCCACGTTACTATTCTGACCGGGTGTCTCTCACCCCCACCCTGCCCCTCCTATCCGCCATCACTGTAACCCTGAGTATCTGCCATCACTATAACCCTGAGTCCTGCCCACTGGGCCTGACCATAAGATCATAATGCATCGGAGCAGAATTAAGCCACTCGGCCCATCGACTCTGCTCCGCCATTCAATCAAGGCTGATATTTTTCTCATTCCCATTCTCCTGATTCGTCCCGTCCCTTTGTTGTCATCAAACCCCTCCCCACTCTCGCCCACATTCCCCCATCCACTTCCTCTTTAAAACACCTCTCCCAGTATCAATCCCATCCCCCTTCCTTTCACACCTCCCAGGCCCATCAAAACCTGTTCGACCAGGTTCTAATGACTGTGGCCCCTCCCCCAAAACACTCCCATTCACTAGCCAACCCTCGCTTTCTAGTGTGGAGGCCCCTGCTCAAGTCTCCCTCCTCCCAATCCCCTCCCCCGTGAACCAATCCCTGGAAAACAAAGACACTCAAACTTAACCAACGCACAAGAACTGCGCCTCAGAAAAACCACCATAACTCCAAAGCTCAATATCCACTGTAACCCATAGCAGAGGGTACACTACCCTTCCCCAACAACCAACCTAAGACCAAACCCCCAACTGTTCCCCTCACCCATACAGAACAAATACACATCCTGAAACAAGAAACAAGAAATGAGGCTGTATAAAGCATTTCACCACCCTTCCTTCATTATGGAACCATACCCCAGTCCCATCTCTCATTTCAACCCCAGTCCTTCAGTCTTCACGAACACCTCCGCCACCTCCACCGTCTCAAAGTAAAAGTTCCTCGAGTTATAGGTCCTGCTCAGCTTGGCCGGATAGACCACACCGAACCTCACACCATTGCTGAAGAGTGCCGCCTTCACCCGACCAAAGGCCGCTCACCTTCTCGCCAGCTCCACAGTTAAGTCCTGGTATATACAGATACCAACTCCTTCCCACTGCACCTCACGCCTTTGTTTTGCCCAATTCAGGACCTTCTCCTTGACATGGAATTTGGGGAAACAAATTATGAACAAACTTGGCACTCGTTTGTCTTTGGCTTAGGCCTGAGTGACCGATGAGCCCTGTCCAGTTCGTACTGGCAGGGTTCTTTTCCCTTCCCCAACAACTCTGCCAACATCTTCACAAAGTACTCACTCAGGCCCTCCACCCCCTCAGGCAACCCACACTTCTCAAATTTCACCTCAACCTGTTCTCCAGATCCTTCAACTTGACCCTGAGTTGGTCTTCACCACCCTCTACAGCACCTCACCCATTGAGGTGAATTGGTCGCTATGCTGCAACAGAGATTCCTCCACCCCCATCAGCTTCTCTCCTTGCTCCCGTACCTCAGCTGGCGTATTCCACACCGCCGCCTTCACGGGGGCCATTGTCTTCTCCACTCACTCCTTCAACACAGCCACCATCCCCTTACGCATCACCTCCATGTGTTTGGTGAACTGCCTCTCAAACTCTCCAGCCATCACCTCGGTCAGAGTCTCCACTGTGAATGGCGCTGCCCCGCCCAGTGTTCCAGCCTCCACCATCTTTCCTGCTGCCGGGTTGGCCCCTTCACTTGTTCACTCGACGGTGAACATTCGCTCGCCCCCTTCTTCCCAGCGGCTTTTTTCTGGGTCTTCGGCATTCCCCACCTTCCTTATGTCTTTCCTGCACCAACTTATCAAAAAATTGTCCCTGGAACTAGGCATTAAACTCCAAAAACCAGAGCCTCGAGTAGGAGCCACCCAAAATGAAACTTCCATCGACATGCCGTCACCGAACTCCCCACTAATTCTTCAACCCTCACATAAACCAAATATTGCTGAGAAGAGCGAAATGTTGCCCAAGTTTTTCATCTCGCACATCAGGACAAACACAAGAATGTAAAATTCCAAACAGCACAACAATTAATACCCCAGGAGAAAAAGGGACCTATTGGTTGGCAAGCAGACTCTACTTTCGCATGGCCTATCGGAGGTGACTTGGCAACAAATCAGCAAGCAACTTTTTCGGCTGAAGTACAAATTGTCGTGATTGTTTTGAAACTTGGCATCCTTGTATTTATCCTGATGAATGCTAGATGAAAAGCTTAGGTGATTGGAATGCACTTGCTGCTTACAATGCACTTACCTCTCTTTGATGTGGTCAGTGTTTGTAAACATTGGGGTTTCACCACTTAGCATCACTAATCCATGAAGGGAGATGAATGAATCAAGGCTGCAGCTGGTTTGTGGAAGCTGTCAATCACAGCACACTGCTATAAAGTTATGAATGGCTTGCAGATAATTCATGTGTTTCATGAATCTGCAGGGTTGAAACACAGGTCACCAGCTGTTCTCCTTCGAGAAATAGATATATGGAGCTTCCAGGTAAGTGTTACAGCTGTAATTTTGTTCATTGCCTTGACCTGGACTGCTCTCATTTCTCAGGGTTGGGGGGAGGGTGTCCCTCAAATCAGGGGGTCCCTTTAGTCAGGGAATCCCTGTGGGGGACCCTTTAGTTAGGGGGTCCCTGTGGGGTTTTCCTTCAGTTAGGGGTTCCTAGGGGGGGTCTTCTTATTCAGAGGGTATCTGGGGGATCCCTCTATTCATGGGGGCCCTGGGGGGGGGGGGGGCGGTGGCCCTATACATGGGGTTCAAATAATCAAACAGAACAATTGAACGAAGCAAAAATGACCAGGAGAAGAGCAGAAAAAATATTTTACTTGCCTTGAGGCCACAGATGAAGTTAGGCCTTAGACCCACTGAAGTCATACATCATTCAGTAGGAAAACATGCATGAAACTCAGCCTAAGGCCTGCCAAATGTAAGAGAAATTTTCATAATTGAAAACATTTTTAAAACTCACCATGTGATGATTCCCTATTGATCCAAGGATTCAAACTCCACCACATTTCCAAACCGGGGGGTATCGTAACAGGGCCTTTCAGTGCTAAAGTGCATCTCCCAAAAATCTGAGCTGTGTCTTACTATCTATTGGCAGTGGGACAGAGGATGTTGGGAACGAAGGGAACACATGAGCTAAATGTCGTGATCACTGAGTGACCACAGGAATGTGCAGAGACACTGTAAGCCACATCAAGGAGGCAGCAACAATGAGATCACCTCTGTAAAATAGTTTCTTCGCTTATGACTTTTAAAGCCATATACATATATTGGACTTGTGGATTTAACATTTGGATGAATACTTGCGGGCAGTCCTCATGGGTTGGTTGAGAAGTGCAGTAATCAGTGCAGAGCAAGGTAGACACTGGTCAGTGCTGGGTTCCAGCAAGGCTGCAGTGCAAACACTACGGGCAGAGGTTTACCCTCCCTTGGGTTATGGGCTGGGAGGAGGTGGGTGGGGGGAGCAGGGCTGTAAGCGGTAAAATAAGGGGAGCTGGGGTGCGTTGGTTCCTGATACAATCCTCAAGCAGGCAGACAACTCATTTAGTCCTCTGTTATGGCCCAGTTTTAGAGCTGATGACAGATTGCCACCTGCCATGCATGGAGGCCGCCGACCTCATGGAAGTGGCCAATTGTGCCAGTCCGAGGTGTCATTGGGGCCAGATGTTCCATGTTCCCAAATAGGGCCCACGGAGAGGCAAGGTATCACCACCCTCCAATCCCCCAGTGCCCGACACTCCATCTGGAATCTTTTTTCTCTTTCTTGTGGGGCCCTCCTGAGGCACGATCAATTTGACTGGAGACGAAGTTCAGTTCAAACTGAGGCTTTATTAGTATCTGAAGTGTGGCCTCCTACAGCAGCTGATGAAACGGCTGCGCGCTGAAGGCCACGCATATTTATAACCCGGCTCCTGGGCGGAGCTAGCATGCAGGGGCCCAGGTGAACCTGTAGTGCAGGTTCTACCGTACAACCCTTAATATAGGAACACAGTGGTTTACCACACTTCCCTCGGAATATTACATTCAAATTTGCTCTCTGACAATGCCCTCAGAGTCCCGGACCTGCATCAGTAGTGCCCGCCTCTCACGATGGGCCTGCCAAGGGCTCGAGAGCTACCAGTCCTCCAGTTGAGCCTGCAGCATCGGCTGGGCTTAATTGGACAGCGGGCTTGGAGGCAGCCCGAGTTCCTCATTTGCTCCTGATGCCGTGGTCCTGAAGCCCACGGCGAAATTCAACTGTGCAACTTGGCTCAGGTCCCTTACATTGGGGGGGGGGGGGGGGGGGGGCGGTTAGAAATGAGTCAGATGTCCTGTAATCTACTGGAAGACGTACGTGTGTGAATTCCAATGAGGACAGCCTTGGGCATGTGTGTGATGCCATTATGGTTGAACAACTAGTTGATAATTGGACAGCGGCAGTTGCGAAGGGACCACGACTCGATCAGAATGAGTCACCAGCAAAAGCAAATGTGAGAAAATTAGAAGGGAAAGATTAAAGCCCCAATCTGGAGAATTTCTTTTAACTTGCTTGTTGCATGGCAAGTGTCAAGATTGAGCCTGAACAATGGTACGGAGTAATCTCAAAGGATTTTAAAATGAGATGCACATGTAGCCTTTTCTACACAATTTGGCAGAGAGATGACAATACTATATCCAACAGCACAGGAGATTGCATGTCTCCATGAGGGGAGATGTATATGGGTTCACTTAACAATTCTCCATCAGAGTTTGGAGAATGCATGACAAATGGCAAATTAATCTGTCCGTTGAGGGGTATAATCTTGAACTATTTGACTGTAGTTTGTTTTAAGTTGTGTCTGTTGGGAAAAGAAAGTCAAGAAACGATGGAATCATGTCCATTTTGGGGATAAGTGGGCAATAGTCTTACCAATTGGCTGGAGGTGAATAATGTCACTGTCATGGGGCTATCCTGTGGCTATGGTGGGCAACATAAAGGAGGAAAATGCAAAAAGAGGAGCAAAGAACCAGGGAGTTTTAACACATGATTGCCTGTTCTCCAAAGGATTGGGGTTAAAGCTATCTTTTGAATTCACTGCTTTGTTTCTGTATGCAACTGGATATGCCCTAGCCCATTAGAATTATTGATGCTATTGCTGAAATGGTCTACAGGGATCAGCAAGATGATAAGGGTTCAGGGGAAGACTGAAAAATCAGCAATGCAGAACTAGTGAAAGTGTAGTACACATCCACAGATTGAGAAATATTGGGCTGGATTTTATGGGGCAACATGTGGTTACCCCACCCCTCCCGCCCCAAACTAAAATATCAGGAGGCTGCCCACGATAAAGCCAGCTGCCTGCAGTCATGATATGTCAACACATGAACAAGATCAAAAGCAAACAACAAATATTAAAGGACATGAAGAACCTGTTCCAGTTCAGCAGACACTGAGAAGATCCACAAGAGTAAGACGCAAGCCAGAAAGACTGAACTTGTAACAGACTGTAAAGTAATTCATAAGATATCTGAACATGTATATACTTATGCATATCATGGTAAAATGTAAAAAGTAATTTAATGCTTGTAAATAATTTTCTTTTACAAAAGAAAGGGGTGTGATGATATGCATAGGCAAGTTTGTACATAATGTTATAAGACCATAAGACCATAAGACATAGGAGCAGAATTAGGCCACGCGGCCCATCGAGTCTGCTCCGCCATTCAATCATGGCTGATATTTTTCTCATCCCCACTCTCCTGCCTTCTCCCCATAAAACTTGATCCCCTTATCAATCAAGAACCTATCTATCTCTGTCTTAAAGGCACTCAGTGATTTTGCCTCCACAGCCTTCTGCAGCAAAGAGATCCACAGATTCACCACCCCCTGGCTGAAGAAATTCCTCCTCATCTCTGTTTTGAAGGATCGTCCCTTTAGTCTGAGGTGGTGTCCTCTGGTTCTAGTTTTCCCTACAAGTGGAAACATCCTCTCTACATCCACTCTATCCAGGCCTCGCAGTATCCTGTAAGTTTCAATAAGATCCCCCCTCATCCTTCTAAACTCCAATGAGTACAGACCCAGAGTCCTCAACCGTTCCTCATACGACAAGCTATTCATTCCAGGGATCATTCTTGTGAACCTCCTTTGGACCTTTTCCAAGGCCAGCACATCTTTCCTTAGATACAGGGCCCAAAACTGCTCACGATACTCCAAATGGGGTCTGACCAGAGCCGTATACAGCCTCAGAAGTACATCCCTGGTCTTGTATTCTAGCCCTCTTGACATGAATACCAACATTGCTTTTGGCTTCCTAACTGCTGACTGAACTTACACGTTAACCTTAAGAGAATCGTGAGCAAGGACTCCCAAGTCTCTTTGTGCATCTGATTTCCTAAGCATTCCCCCATTTAGAAAATAGTTTATGCCTCCATTTCTTCTTGAAAGTGCATAACCTCACACTTTTCCACATTGTATTCCATCTGCCACTTTTTTGCCCACTCTCCTAGCCTGCCCAAGTCCTTCTGCAGCCCTCCTGCTTCCGCAATACTGCCTGTCCCTCTGCAAACTTTTGTTTTAAATTTAGAGTACCCAATTCATTTTTTCTATTAATGGACAATTTAGCGTGACCAATCTATCTACCCTGCACATCTTTGGGTTGTGGGGGCGAAACCCTCGCAAACACGGAGAGAATGTGCAAAGTCCACCTGGTCAGTGGCCCAGAGCTGGGATCGAACCTGGGACCTCAGCGCCGCGAGGCAGCAGTGCTAACCACCGTGCCACCGTGCTGCCCAATCATCTGCAAACTTAGCACCAATGCCTTCAGTTCCTTCTTCCAGATCATTAATGTATATTGTGAAAAGTTATGGTCCCAACACAGACCCCTGAGGCACACCACTAGTCACCGGCTTTCACCCTGAAAAAGACGCCTTTATCCCCACTCCCTGCCTTTTGCCAGTCAGCCAATCCTCTATCCATGCCAGGATCTAACCCCTAACACCATGGGCTCTTAACTTATTTAACAGTCTCATATGCAGCACCTTGTCAAAGGCATTCTGGAAATCTGAAGAAATCATGTCCACTGGTTTTCCTTTGTCTAACTTCCTTGTTACTTCCTCAAAGAACTCTAACAGATTTGCCAGACATAATCTCCCCTTGACAAAGCTGTGTTGACTCAGTCCTATTTTACCATGCATTTCCAAGTACTCTGCGATTTCATCTTTAATAATGGACTTTAAAATCTTACCAATGACCAAAGTCAGGCTAACCGGCCTATAATTTCTCGTCTTCTGCCTCCCTCCCTTCTTAAACAGCGGTGTTACATTAGCCCCTTTCCAGTCCTCTGGGACTTAGACACATAGAAGATAGGAGCAGGAAGAGGCCTTTTGGCCCTTCGAGCCTGCTCCGCCATTTATCACGATCATGGCTGATCATCCAACTCAATAGCCTAATCCTGCTTTCTCCCCATAACCTTTGATCTCATTCATCCCAAGTGCTATATCTAACCGCCTCTTGAATATATTCAATATTTTAGCATCAACTACTTCCTGTGGTAATGAATTCCACAGGCTCACCACTCTGTGGGTGAAGAAATGTCTGCTCATCTCTGTCTGAAATGGTTTACCCTGAATTCTCAGACTGTGACCCCTGGTTCTGGACCCACCATCGGGAACATCTTCCCTGCATCTACCCTGTCTAGTCCTGTTATAATTGTATAAGTCTACATGAGATCCCCCCTCATTCTTCTGACCTCCAACGAGAACAATCCTAACCTAGTCAATCTCCCCTCATATGACAGTCCCGCCATCCCTGGAATTAGTCTGGGACCCTTCCTGCCTCCAGTGATTCCTGAAAGATCACCACCAATGCCTCCACAATCTCCTCAACTATCTTTTTTAGAACCCTGGTGTGTAGTCCATCCGGCTCAGGTGATTTATCTCCTTCAGACCTTTCTGTTTCCCCAGAACCTTCTTAGTGGTGGACTCACCTCTGCCCCCTGATTCTCCTGGAGCTCTGGCATCCCACTGGTATCTTCCACCGTGAAGACTGATGCAAAGTTCCTTTGTTTTCTATTATTACTTTTCCAGCCACATTTTCCAGGAGTCCAATGTCTATTTTTGCCTCGGCAGCACGGTAGCATTGTGGATAGCACAATTGCTTCACAGCTCCAGGGTCCCAGGTTCGATTCCGGCTTGGGTCACTGTCTGTGCGGAGTCTGCACATCCTCCCCGTGTGTGCGTGGGTTTCCTCCGGGTGCTCCGGTTTCCTCCCACAGTCCAAAGATGTGCAGGTTAGGTGGATTGGCCATGATAAATTGCCCTTAGTGTCCAAAATTGCCCTTAGTGTTGGGTGGGGTTACTGGGTTATGGCGATAGGGTGGAGGTGTTGACTTTGGGTAGGGTGCTCTTTCCAAGAGCTGGTGCAAACTCGATGGGCTGAATGGCCTCCTTCTGCACTGTAAATTCTATGATATGATAATCTTACCTTTTATATATTGAAATAAACTCTTCCTATCTTCTTTTATATTACTAGCTAGCTTGCACTCATATTTCATCTTCTACCCCCTTATTGCTTTTTTAGTTATCCTCTGCTCGCTTTTAAGGGCTTCCCAATCCTCTGGTTTGCCACTAATCCTCGCCAAGACCTACAACCACTAGGTGGTATTGTAAACTCACCACGTGACCCTGTGATCTGAGATTTGGGAGTTAGTCGTGCTGGGAGATACACGTATTTGCAGTAGTTCCACAATAGTTGTTTAGTGTTAGTCGTTCATTATTTAATTCATCCTAGTTGTCTCATCATGTAGTTGTTCCACAATAATTTTTTTTAAACTACATGTTCTGTAGTTCATCATTCACTTTGGCCAGCCTACAGAACATGACAGAGTGCAGGACGTTAAAGCCCAATTTCAAGAGTTACGAAGCATCTTTATGGAGGCAATGGTGGGGCATGAGGAGGTTCTTGTGGCACAGAGAGCATTGCCTCTGGCGGAGGCCCACCTCTGCACGGTTGGGTTCGGACGAAGGGGAATTGATGGGGAGCTGGAGGTGAGGTGGTGGAGAGGTTCCCAGCCAAATTTCGGAACTGCCTTCGGGAATTTCGATCTATAGGCCGGACAGGTCAAATTCAATGGAGCACACTTCATTATATCTCCGAGACCTGGGGTTGGGTTGGCCTTCCAGCATCTGGTTCTGTGTGGTCCTGTTCCTGTTGTCATTCAAGAGGGGTTGTGGGTTTTCTGACCCGGCCAGGCCATTCCCCGCCCCCCCGCCATCCGCTGGAGCCTAGGTAGATGACCGCCAGGGCTCAGCCGGCATGTTGAAGCAAAGAGGTTGTGTTCTGATCGTTGGAACCTTTGGAAGATCCTGAAGTGTGCTCTCCATTTCAGATCCTCCATTATCCTGAATGTCTACATTCTTTGTGCATCAGTAGAATGGTCTTCACCCTTATGACTGCCTCGTTCCTCAGTTGTTAGCCTGGACTTTTCTCCCGGGTAGTCATGTTGTTGTCTGTTAATGTTGTCAATTTATCTGTTTCCAGGGAAATTGATATTTTGGGTGTGCTGTCCTGCATCATGGGTTATCCTGCTTTCATGAGATTTTATCTTGTTACACTGAATATTGATCTTGGGATTTGTGCAGAGTTTTTTTATCCAAATATATCCTGGGGGCCGAAGATGAGCAGAGCCAGGGCGGGAGGAGGGGTGGAGGGTGTGGGTGGTGAGGTTAGTTCTGTTCTTGGTATGTTCAGCCTTGGTGTCAGGGACACTCAGATGTGGACCTAAGTTGGATTTTAGGCGGCCTAGTCATCATAGAATTTTTTAAAAATAGAATTTACAGTGCACAAGGAGGATATTTGGCCCATCGAGTCTGCACCAACCCTTGGCAAGAGCGCCATGCCGAAGCCCACACCTCCACCCTATCCCCATACCCTGTAACCCCACCTACCCTTTTTTTGGCCACTAAGGGCAATTTAGCATGGGCGATCCAACTAACTTGCACATCTTTGGACTGTGGGAGGAAACCGGAGTACCCGGAGGAAACCCACGCACACACGGGGAGGATGTGCAGACTCCGCACAGACAGTGACCCAAGCTGGAATCGAACCTGGGACCCTGGAGCTGTGAAGCGACAGTGCTAACCACTGTGCCACTGTGCCGCCCTCAATCCTTTCTTCTTTTGAGTGGTCCTGGTTGTGCAGGGGTGGGGTCCCACATTTCCGGGGAGTGGTGGGTCAGTCCTCCCTCCCAGGATGCTCCTCAGTTTGAGGTTGCTCTGACAACTGCCCTGTCCTGGAGTGGGTTTCACCCTGTTTTATGATTGGGACCAGTTTATATTCCTTTTGGTTCTCGGCCCAATGATATTCTGTTGTCCTCTGACGGGTTCTGGTGCTGGTGATCCTGTGATCTGTGTTGTTCTTTGATCTGGGGCTGGGGGATGGGATTATGGCAGTTTGGATTCTTGCTCTTTTTCTACTTCTTCTATGGGAGACCCTGGGCTCAGTATTAAGGTTTGGTTGTGTCCAGTCCTCGCTTTGTCTTTATTTTTGTCTTTTTGCCATCTCAAAGGTGCAGGATGGCTGCCTATACCGGTCTGGGGCAGGAGAAGAATTTAAATTGTGCTGGAAGAGTTAGTCGATTCCCCTTAGCACTGGGGATCTCGCGGTATTGTTCTCTTCTTCCACCATGTTGTTTTGTAGCTATAGACATATCATAGAATTTACAGCGCAGAAGGAGGCCATTCGGCCCATCGAGTCTGCACCGGCTCTTGGAAAGAGCACCCTACCCAAGGTCAACACCTCCACCCTATCCCCATAACCCAGTAACCCCACCCAACACTAAGGGCAATTTTGGACACTAAGGGCAATCCATCATGGCCAATCCACCTAACCTGCACATCCCCGGACCGCGGGAGGAAACCGGAGCACCCGGAGGAAACCCACGCACATACGGGGAGGACGTGCAGACTCCGCACAGACAGCGACCCAAGCCGGAATCGAACCTGGGACCCTGGAGCTGTGAAGCAACAGCGCCATCCACAATGCTACCGTGCTGCCCACCATATATATGGCACCAACGACATGGGCTCACAAAAGGAGGAGAGAAGTGGAGAGAAGTGGGGCTGGTTAAGGTGAGGGATCTGTACCTGGAAGTGGGGTTTGCCAGTATAGAGGAACTGAAGGAGAGCATAGAGCTCCCGAGAGGAAGTGAGTTTAGGTCCCTGCAGGTAAGAGACTTTGCCGGAAGGTTTGGAAAGAGTTCCCCAGGTTGCCGAGATACTCAGTGTTGGAGCGACTGCTGCTTCCAGTTGTGGAAGGGGAGGGCAGGATCGGGGACATATGCAGCTGACTGGGAGAGCAGGGAGGTGAGCAGGTGATGGAGATTAAGAGGGAGCTGGGAGGATAGATAAACTGGGGAGTATGGACTGAGGAGCTACGAAGGGTAAAAAAGACCTTGTGTGCAAGGATGGGCCTGATACAGTTCAAGGTGTTACACAGGGTACACATGACTCGGGCAAGAATGAATGGGTTCTTCCAGGGAGTGACAGACGAGTGTGAGAAGTATGGGCGGGGATCAGCGAATCATGTTCATATGTTCTGGGGCTGCGAAATTCTGGAGTGATTCTGGGCGGGAGTGTCCGCGGTGCTAACAAGGATAGTGGGGGAGGAGGTTGAGCCGGGCCCTTTGCTAGCAATGTTCGGGATATTGGAGAAGCTGGAGTTGATGGCGGGGAGGAAGGCCAACGTTGTGGCCTTCAACTCTCTGACTGCCCGGTGAAGAATTCTGTACGATGGCGGTCAGCAACACCACCAGGCGTTGCAGCCTGGCTGGGGGACTTATATGACTTTCTGCAGTTGGAAAAGATTAAATACGAATCAAGGAGTTTAGCGGGGGGCTTTGAGGCAAGGCGGGGGATGTTTGTGGCCGTATGTGAGGAGCTGTCCGTCGCGCCGGGGGGGGGGGGATTTTGTACAAACTGTATAGTTGTGTGTTGGGGAGTTTGCTCCCTGACTTGTTTATTTTTGTAACCTTTTATAAGTTTTGAATAAAATACATTAAAAAAAAGATTGTACTACAGGTCAGTTAAAAGTAACGAGCAGAAAACAAGAGAAAATGCAGAACCTTTATTGTTTTGTTAATAATGGTACTTTTAACTCGATTCTTCTTAGGGAATAGAAGTAACAAAATATGTGGCCCTTTACTGTATGCATATTATTCATCCTGTATTAGCACTGGTACTGTAAATCTTATATTGCATAAATTGACACAGGTTATACAGAACAGAAAGAGGCCATCTAGCCTAACCAGCCCATGTCAGCTTTCATGCTCCAACTCCCATGCTTTCTCGTCTAATTATCAGAGTAACATTCCATTCTCTTCGCTTTCATATGCTAACCTTTACATTCACATATAGTGAGTCCCCACAGTGCAGGAGGTTACCATTAAACCCACCAAGTCTGCATCGACCCCCTGAAAGAGCACTCTACCCAAGTCCATTTCCCCGTCTGCCCGCCCATCCCTGTAACCTAACCTGCACATTCCTGGGCACTAAGGGGCAATTTAACATGACCAATCCACCTACCTACACATTTTTGGACACATATCTGTACTGCTCACATCAACTTCTCTTCTGGGGCTGGAAATGTGAACATTTGTAATGGATCATAAAGCACCATGAGAAGAACTTCCACTAAGTGCCGAGCTTAAGTAACACAAGACATAGGGGTGGAGATGGGACTAATTGGACGGCTCTTTCAACGAGCCAGCACAGGTACAGTGGGCCTAATGGTCTCTCTTTTTAGTTGTATGTTTCTGTGATAATGGAGAAACAGTGGAGCATGTGGTCTTTCATATGCATCGAAGTTGAAACAAAATTGATCAAATCAACGTAAATCCTAAATGTGCTACCCAGCACTAATTCTTATGCTTTTGGTAAAAAGAGTAAACAGTCAAAGAACAAAGAGAACAAAGAACAAAACAGCACAGGAGCAGGCCCTTCAGACCTCCAAGTCTGTGCCGATCATGATACCACCTTGGCCAAAACCCTCAGCACTTCCCAGTGCCGTCTCCCTCTATACTCATGCTATCCATGTATTTGCTGAGATGCCTTTTGAACGCCGTTAATGTATCTGCTTCCACAAGCTCCCGTGGTAATGTGTTCCAGGCACTCACCACCCTGTGTAAAATACCTGCCTCTCACATCTCCTCTAAACTTTACCCCACGGAGCTTAAACCTTTGCCTCCTGGTGACTGACCCCTCCACCCCGGGAAAGAATGCCTGCCCATCCACTCTATCCATGCCCCTCATAGTTTTGTGGATCTCTATCAGGTTGCCCATCAACCTCTGTCATTCTAATGAAAACATTCAGAGTCTATTCAGCCTTTCCACATAGCTAACACCCTCCAGACCAGGCACCATCCTGGTAAACTTCTGCACCCTCTCCAAAGCCTCCTCATCTTTCTGGTAGTGTGGCGACCAGAATTGTGCGCAATATTCCAAGTGCAGCCTTACCAACGTTCTGTACAACTGTAGCAGGACTTGCCAGTTTTTATAATTGATGCCCTGTTCAATGTAGCAAGCATTCCGTACACTTTCTTGACTACCTTGTCCACTTGTGTTGCCACTTTCAAAGATCTGTGGACCTGCACGTCCAGATCTCTCTGACTTTCTATATTCCTAAGAGTTTTGCCATTTACGGTATATTTCCCTTCAATGTAAGACCTACCAACACGCATTACCTCACATTTGTCCAGATTAAACTCCATTTGCCATTTCTCTGCCCAAGTCTCCAACCTATCTATATCCTACTGCATCCTCTGACAATCTTCAACACTACCCACTCCACGTCATCCGCAAACTTAATCAGACCAGCTACATTTTCCTCCAAATCGTTTACATATACTACAAACAACAGAGGCCCCAGCACAGATCCCTGTGGAACACCACTAGTCACAGCCTTCCATTCAGAAAAACACCCTTCTACTGCTACCTTTTGCCTTCTGTGACCGAGCCAGTTCTGTATCCATCTTACCACCTCACCTCTGATCCCAGGTGACTTCACCGTTTGTGCCAGCCTGTCATGAGGCACCTTGTCAAAGGCTTTACTGAAGTCCATGTAAACAACATCTACCGCCCTCCCCTCATCAATCATCTTTGTCACCTCCTCAAAAAACTCGATCAATCTCTTCACAAACCATGCGGTCTATTGTGAATGTGTCCATTTGTTTCCAAATGGATATAAATCCAGTCCCTGAGAATTATCTCCAATAATTTATCGACTACCGACGTGAGGCTCACTGGCCTATAGTTTCCTGGAGTATCCCTGCTACCTTTCTTAAACAGCGATACCACATTAGCTGTTCTCCAGTCCTCTGGGATCTCACCTGTAGCCAATGAGGATATAAACATGTCAGTCAAGGCCTCAGTAATTTCCTCCCTAGCTTCCCTCAATATTCTGGAGTAAATCCCATCTGGCCCAAGAGACTTATCTACCTTAATGTCTTTTAAAACACCCAATACCTCCTTCTTTTTGATATCAACATGATTCAGACTGTCCACACAACCTACCCAAGAATCTTCCACAAAGTTCTTTTCTTTGGTGAACACTGATGCAAAGTACTCATTTAGTACCTCGCCCATTCCCTCTGGCTCAACACAAAGATTGCCTACACTGTTCTTAAGTGTTCCAATCCATTCCCTGATCACCCTTTTGCTTTTTACATATGAATTAAAAGCTTTGGGATTCACCTTAATCCTACTTGCCAAGGACGTTTCATGACCCTTCCTAATTTCCCCCTTAAGTACTTTCCTACTTTCTTTATATTCAAGGGTTTTGACTGTCCCCACCCTTCTAGACTGTACAAAAACCTCCTTTTCTTTTTTGACGAGGTTCACAATATTCCTCGTTATCCAAGGTTCCCTAAACTTCCCATATTTATCCTTCGTTTCTTCAGGAACGTGACTTTCCTGAATCCTAATCAACTGTCACTTGAAAGACTCCCACATGTCCGATGTTGATTTACCCTCCGACAGCTGCCCAATCCACATTTTTCAATTCCTATCTAATATTATCGTAATTTACCTTTCCCCAGTTTAGCACCTTAACGCGAGGGTCACCCTCATCCCTATCCAGAAATACCCTAAAACATACGGAATTGTGGTCACTGCTGCCAAAATGTTCCCCTACTGAAACCTCAACCGCCTGTCCATGCTCATTCCCCAATACCAGGTCCAGTACTGCCCCTTCACTAGTTGGATTATCTACATATTGCATCAAGAAGCCTTCCTGGATACACCTTATAAACTCTGCCTCATCCAGCCCCTTGCACTAAATGAGTCCCATTTAGGGGAAGTTTAAATCCCCTACCACAACAACCCTGCTACTTTTGCACGCATCCAAAATCTCTCTATCTGCTCTGAATGTCAATGCTGAATGTTTTGCACTCAAGAGTTATTTGAATAAAAAGACAGGCATTTATATATCACCTCTCATAACCTCAGAACATCCTAAAGGTGAGATGTCAGTCTATTAATGTTCCTGAATCCTGTTTGGGTGCGACAGGTCATTGTTCCGTGGAAGGAACATTTTGGGGATTTTGTCCCAGATTTATCCGGTCTTATTTGTTCCCGATTATGTAATGACTGTTGTTTTGTGCTGTACCTTGATACCGAGAGCTATCTTTCCACTTTTGTTAGTGTGATGTAATTATGAGGTTTGATGATGCCTCTATCATACTCTGGATTCTTCATCAGCTCATAGAATCCCTACAGTGCAGAAGGAGGCCCCCTGGCCAATCTAGTTTACATCAACCCTCCGAAAGAGCCATCCCCCCCGCCCCCAGGCCCAATCCCCAGCCCATCCACCCAGTGCTCCAACCCCTTAACATTACCTAAACCTTGGACACTAAGGGACAATTTATCATGGCAATCCATTTAACCTGCACATCTTTGGACTATGGAAGGAAACTGGAGCACCCAGAGGAAACCCACGCAGATACGGGGAGAACGTCCAAACTCCACATAGACAGACACCCTGTCCCTGGAGCTGTGAGGCAGCAGTGCTAACCACTGTGCCATCGTGCCACCAACTGCTCACACTGCTCAATCTGTAATTTAGCTGAATCTGTAATTTAGCTCAATGACGGAACAGACTCGAGAGACTGAATGGCGATCTGTTATAACCCCACTGGAGATCGCATGACCTTCTCGGAATATGAACTTCCCCTTTAAGACAGGAAAGCCTTCCCCTTTACAGCGGCGGAGTTAGGGTGACACAGTGGGTTAGCACTGAGGCTTCATCGTGCTGACGTCCCGGGTTCAATCCCAGCCTCGGGTCACTGTCCGTGTGGATTTTGTACATTCTCCCCGTGTCTGCGTGGGTCTCACCCTCAAACCCCAAAGATGTGCAGAGTAGGTGAATTGGCCACACTAAATTGCCCCTTAATTGGAAAAAAAGAATTGGGTACTGTAAATTTATCAAAAAAAGAAACAAAAAACCCGGGTTCGATCCTGGCCCCGGGTCACTGTCCTTGTGGAGTTTGCACATTCTCCCCGTGTTTGTGTGGGTCTCACCCCCACAACCCAAAATGATGTGCAGGGTAGGTGGATTGGCCATGCTAAATTGCCCCCGAATTGCAAAAAAAGTGGGTATTCTAAATGTATTTTTCAAAAAGGGGGTGGGGTTTCCCCTTTACAAGAAGAGTCCCAGTTGTATAAAAACCCCGGCCTATCTGCAGATCGGGGAAGGAGACCCCAAGGAGAGTGAAGAGTATTGTATTGAAATAATCCTTGTTCTGTAATTTCTACTTTTGTCTATGTGTTCTGCCTACCGCGGATTCAACACTGGCGACGAGGATGGAATTTGAACCCAAATACACAAGGTGCTGGTATCGGACAATGGTACAGCGTTTATGAGTGTGCAATTTGTGGCATTCCTGTCTGCCAGCGGGATCCATCACGTGAGGACTGCCCCATACCAACCAGCTTCAAATGGGTTGGTCAAGGGAGCATGCAAATTTTAAGCTTGACATAAAAAAACAGACATCTGGATCCTGGGAGACCCACTTAGCATGGTTTTTATTTCACTACCGGACAACTCCGGATGCCACGATGGGCATCGTGCCAGTCGAGATGTTGATGGTCGGCGCCTCTGCACCCGATTGAGTCTCGTTCTTCCGGACTTTGGCGGAAAGGTCCGCCACGCTCAGGACCGAACCGAGGCAGACACAGGTCGCCACAGGCCACTGTGCGAGGTCACACAGGGAGATGCAGTATGCGTCCACAGCTTCGGTGGAGGGACTGCCTGGATCCCAGGTGTCATGTTGCTGTAAACAGGTCCGGTTTCTTACCAAATACAGGCACAGGGCCGCAAATCTAATCATCACATGGACTATCTCCGAAACTGCGCACCAGATACTCCTGTCGTACCGGCCGTTGGTTCAGAAATCTCATCTTCACCGCTGCTCCGGTCATCCCTGTTGGCACCAACGCCCCCGGTTCTGCAGGTTGCCGAGGATTCAGCGGTAATTTTTGAGGACACTGAAATGGACATTCTGCCACCCCTGGAGGTATCCATGCCAGCTCCCGTGGCCATGCTGGCATTGCTGCTACCGCCCAGACGTTCGGCACTCCCCAGTCAGATATGCGCCCCCTGACGCCACAAGTTTGCAGCCTGCATGCCATCCACAGGTGAAACGGCTGAAAGGCCTGACACACTTACTCATGGATATGGACTTTGCTCCGGACTTAGGGAGAAGGAATGTTATGACCCCAATGGAAGTCAAGACTATACAATTTCCCGTGACCTCCCCGGAATATGAACTACCCCTTTAAGACAGGCAGGCCTTCCCCGTTAAGGGGGCGTGTTTTCCCCTTTACAAGGAGAGTCCCAGTTGTATAAAAACCCTGGAAAGCTGCAGGTTAGGGATGGAGACCCTTAGGAGAGTAGAGGTGTATGGAAATTGAATCAAAATAAACCTTGTTTCTACTTTCATCTATGCATCATCACATAGCCTATCACAAATTCAACACCTTCCTCCTTTTCCTATCATCTGAGATGTCCTTAAAGCTCATTTTATTTCTGAAATGAAATCCAAAATAGTGCGTGTAAAGGTTGGGCTGGCCCAAGTTCAATATTGTTATTGAAGGCCTTGTATTCCAATAGCATGTCCAGGGTTTAATGGGGAGGAGATAGATTGCAACCACAAGAAACTCTGGGTGATCTGGATAAGGGTTGTTAATTGCCATTTCCCATTGCCAACCTTTTGTTGTACCCTTTCTCAATGTTCACTTAATTTATTTCCCCATAAATATTGGATCAAACATTTGGCCATTTGCATCTTCGAAGTTAAAACTAAGCAAACCAGATGACAACTGGACATCATTACCTCCCCAGTGAACTGCAGAACCACAATTGGCCAAAAAGAAAACACTAATAATAATGTTATAATTCCCTACAGCTATTCGGAAAATCCATCTGTTCCCGATAATCGAGATGGCATACCAGAAATCGCTTCATCGCAGATGTGCATTCTGTATACAAGCTAAAGCAATGTTACTGTACTCTTCCATTCAGGTATTGAGGGTGTGGTGACGCCCCCCCCCCGCCCCCCCCCCCCCCCCCCCCCCCCATTGATATAAGTTTCCGAGTGTGCTGCTATCCTTTGTGCTTGCCGTTTATCATGATAATTTATATTTTGACAATGATGCCATTTCAGTACAACTAGGGAGAGGTAAACCAATACTATTGACTTACTGCACTCGGTTCTGTCCTCCTATACTCCACTTGATGCAGACAGGTTATCCAACCATTACCACATTGTTGTTTGTGGGATCTTGCTGTGCACACATTGGCTGCCACCTTTCCTATGTTACAACAGCGGTTACACTTTTAAAAAAGTACTTAATTGCCTGTGAAACACTTTGGGACACTCTAAGGTCGCAAAAGGAACTGTATAAATGTAAGTTTTGTTTTAACAGAGAGCACCTATTACATGAATACATTAAAGAAATGAAGGTCTTGTGACCAAATCTGTAAACTTGTCAGAATACCTGAATAAAGTGGAAATGCTAAATGCAAATATGATTCAATAAAATGATTCACTCTTCTGAATGTTTCATTCAACTTAGACCTTTATTGGAATCACACAGCACTGTTATTCATCCTTACGTACAAACAAACATACAAACTAGGAACTAGGGTAGGCCATTCAGCCCCTTTGAGCCTGCTCCGCCATTTGATAAGATCATGGCTGATCTGATTGAAGTCTCAACTCCATCCTCTTGCCTAGTCCCAATGACCTTTCACCCCCTTGTTAGTCTGAATCTATCTACCTCTGCCTTAAAATTATTCACCAACCTTGTCTCCACCGCTCTCTGAGAAGAGAGTTCCACAGACTCCCCACACCTGAGAGAAAAAAATTCTTCTCATCTCTGTCTGAAATGGGAAACACCTTGGGGGTGATTGTCCGTGCCCCCGCATGTTTCTCGGCAGCAGGATGCAGCCTGTCATTGGATCTTCTGGTCCCACTGCTGTCAATGGGATTTCCCATTGAATCCACCCCTCACCCCCGAGAAATCAGTGGCAGGAGTTCGCCATTGGTGGGACTGGAAGATCCCCCTGGCGAGAACAGTCAAAATATACTTCCCCCTCCCCCCGCCTTATTTTTAAATTCTGTCCCTTGGTTCTAGTCTCTCTCACAAGGGAAACATCCTTTCAGCATCCACCCTCAGGAGCTTACGTGTTTCAATTAGATCATCTCTCATTCTTTTAAACTCCAATGGATACAGGCCGAACCTGCTTAACCTTTCCTCCTTGGATACAGCATTATTTTCATGAAACAGTCAAGTGAACCTTTTCTAAACGGATTCTAATGCGAAGATGTTCTTTCTTAAATAAGGAGACCAAAACTGTACCCAGTACTCTAGATGTAGGATGCGATTCACCGGGAAACGTTTCATGTCTGGTTTTGGGCACTGTTAGCAAGGTGTTTCTCTGTGGCAGCAGCGTCGAGAAACACCCTACCATTCAACAGCACTTTGGCGGGTTTTTTTGGCCTCATGGAGATTCTCTCCGCCGAGGCCGTACTTAGAGTGATTTCAAGCTCGTCGGCGGGAAAGGCTCCTCGCAGATTGGGGAGCCATTTTGGAAGGCTGCCTCGATCTTTCCCCCCCTATTTCTGACCCCCCCTCACCCCCCCAACCTTGGGGAGGCCCCCAGGAACCTGTCCTCATCCGCCTGTACTTGTCAAGACTCCCCAGACCTGACCCTTGGCAGTGCCAACCTGGACACTCTGGCACTGCCAGCCTGGCAGTGCTGCCTGGGCACTCTGGCAGTGCCAGGGTGCCAGGTTGCGATTCACTTTTCCCGCTTGCAGCGTGGGTTTCCAGCAGTGTGGGGCGGATTCAATGGGAAATCCCATTGACAAGTGGTGGGAAGACAGAATCCTGCCACCGGCGAACGACGTGCCACAGAGAAATACATGGCTGGGAAACTGTAGAATCCAGCCCAACATGTCTCTCTTTTCAGCAATGCTGAAGTTCTGCACTACCAAGGGACTATGTCTCTATATACTGCACCATGCTCAGAGATTTGCAGAATAACATTTCTGAAGTTGCCTTCATTCAGGCTTGTGTGACCAGGACCACAGGAAACCTGGTTGCTAGTGGCATGACTTGATGGTGCTGTACAGATAAGGATAATTGTCAAGGAGCAGCTTGGGAAGCTGTTAGCAAATCTCTTTACGTTAGTCTTACGGAACGTACGGAACACGTTAAGCATCCAATGGGCCATGGATCTCAAGCCAAGGAATAGACAAACCTAGAAAGAAACAGCAACTCAAGAAACTTCAGAAAGATGGTGAATAATACGTGCTATGGAAAGCAGCATTGGATTGCTGCCAAACATGTGTTTTATTTTGGTTGCAAAAAGTAGTATCTTGATATCATTAGTAACATCTTGGTCGCAAGTTCTTTCATTTTAGATTTGAAATGCCGCAATTTGCAGTGTTTTCAAATGACTTGTAAATAGAATGTTCTCACACAATGGTTTCACTGCTATCTTAACAGAATTTTGAGAAATGTATCTGACTATTGCCATCTTTACTTCATCAGTCATATCACTCTCTTCTTCCCTCATCCCTCATTTCATCTTTCAGTTGTGAAGTTAACATTCACCACAAATGGTTGCCCTGAGGATTTGAAAATCCAGTTGGCAGAAGGAATGAATTTGCAGCACGGACTTTGATCCCTCTGCGTTTATTGATTTGCCCACATCCTTTCACAGTATCGCTTGACTGAGAAACATTTTCTTTTAAGGTCAGGGTGTGTGCGTGGAGACCTGGCCAAGGGCCAAGCCGTATTGGACCGTTCTGTTTTGGGGGGGTCAGATGGAAATACAGGGAGAAAGAGCATACTCGGATCAATGAATAATCACTGAGATCATTTGAACCTGGAGAGATTTCTGTATAATTCATCATTGACAAATAATTGTGCTAAAGAACCAAAGGTGCCAAGTTATTCATGTTGATGCAACAGTCAAGAAAGCCCAACAACGTCTCTACTTCCCAAGGAAGCTAAAGAAATTCGGCATCTCTGCATTGACTCTCGCATCGACTCTCACAAACTTCTACAGATGTGCGAAAGAGAGCATCCTATCCGGCTGCATCACAGTTTGGTATGGCAACTGCTCGGCCCAAGATCGCAAGAAACTGCAGAGTGTGGTGAACTCAGTCCAACACATCACACAAGCTTGCCATCCTCCCATCAAGTCATGCCACTAGCAAGTGTAGATTCTGTCTACACTTCCCGCTGCCTCGGGAAGGCAGACAAGGAGGGAGAGACCCCTTCCACCCAGGCTTTGCCTTCTTCCAGACTCTTCCATCAGGCAGAAGATACAGAAGTCTGAAGACCCGCACATCCAGACATAGGAACAGCTTCTTCCCCACAGCTACTAGACTCCTCAACGACTCTCCCTCGGACTGATCTGTTCCCTGTAAGATAAGAACACTATTCACGACACCCTGTGCTGCTCTTGTTCATGTATTTGCTTTTTTTGGCCCCTTGTTCCGCACTGTAACCAATCACTATTTGTTGATATACTTTGTCGATTATTCTTTTTGTCCACTGTGTACGTACTGTGTATGTTCCCTTGGCCGCAGAAAAATACTTTTCATTGTACTTCGGTACATGTGACAATGAATGAATAAATCAATCAATCAAGTCAACAATTGGGTTTAATGATATTCTTTCCAGCATTTCGTTTGCAGGTTATTTCATTTATTTGGCAGGAATTATGCTTCGCTTTTTGAACTTATTCTATTCTCTTTTCCCAGATAGGAGTTCCTGGGCCTTGTATCAGCCATGGATGGAAAACTAGGGTGAGCAGCCTGATCCTAAGCTTCCAAACGCAGATATACGGCGCTTGTGAATAACGCCGGGGTGAATATCCGGCTTTTACTCCGTCTCTGGGATTACTTTGTATTCATCCATTTCCCATTAGGGCTGAGAGCTCAGTGAGTGTGACCACCGCTGTGTGACCCTCCATGCCAGTCTGCCACCATGAGGCATTATCAAAGTATCATCACAACATCAGCTTCTTTGAATAGATATGTAATGGGGACAACAATGTAGAACGGGACAATTTAGCAATGCTCGCCTTGTCAGACATACTCTAATGTTATATGTATGCTCAGAAGACCAAGGTGAGCAGCACAAAAGAGGTGGAGTGGACTGATGGCTTATGTGAAGTCTGGCTTGGAGTGTCTGTCGCCACGTAAAATGTACATTGTGTAGATGCACATTGACTGCAAGGTATTGCTCGGACTTCCAGGGAGCGAGCTCAGATTTGTGGGAATCTGAATGAGAAAATCTACTCCCGGTATTTAATTGTGGCTGGAAAACCTGAACGGAAAATTAGACAAAGTAAATCTTCATGGTTTTCGATGGATGTTTGCCAAAGTGAATGGGTCAGATTTACACGCACTTTGTTCATCCTTACTGCAGTGAGGCGTTTCCCCCAGGAAGTGTACAATTAGAAAAGGTCATCTTTATGTGATATGTAAAGAAAAGTACAGATTATAATCTAAATGTCTATGCACTAACTGGTGTCAATGGGACGTTTCTAACTGGTGTCAATGGGACGTTTCTGATAGTATTAAACACACTTGATTAAATCTTAATTTATATTCTTTTTTAAAAATAAATTTAGAGTACCTAATTATTTCTTTTCCAATTATGGGGCAATTTAGAGTGGTCAGTCCACCTAACCTGCACATCTTTGGGTTGTGGGGTGAAACCCACGCAGACATTCCACACGGACAGTGACCCAGGGTCAGGATTCAAACCCGGGTCTTAGCGCCATAGGCAGCAATGCTAACCACTGTGCCACGTGCCGTCCCCCTTAATTTATATTCTTGTACCTTCATTAGTGCGTGTTTTGCTGGTTAATTTTTCTGAGGAAAGGTTTGCTGACATTCCTGAATCCGACAATACTGAACTCCCATTTTTCTGATGTGGTGGGTAGCAGCCTGAAGCCTGCAGTTGACTGAGATTGAATAATGAACGACAATGAATATTCTTTTGTTAATTCAGTGCTTTCCCAAACGTTTTCTCAGTGTGACCCTGGGTGGGATTCTCCTATCCCGCTGCACTGAATGGGAGATTTGGCTGAGCACCAAATTCTCCATCCTCGCTAACAGTGGAAGCGAGGCAGACTCGCAACGGAGAATCCCAGTCCCTACTTTAATGCCCAGACTTTGCGTGATCCCAGAGTAAAATTTTGGGATGGGGATGGACGGAATACAAACGAGGAAGAGTGGCGGGGGGAGGTGCAGATGTTGAGGTGGTCTTGATTTGTTGGGCAGGGTTGGGGTGTTAGTTGGGCGTGGTCGCTAGTGTCGAAAGAACAGTTTTCTTAAACACCAAAAAACTGGTACGGGAATTGAACCCGGGCTGCTGGCATTGTTCTGCATTGCAAGCCAGCTGTTTAGACCATTGTGCTAATTGGGAAGCCGTGGTTTACTTAATATCTTAGAAATTAAGAAGTATTTATGGTGACTTTCTCGAGGATCGTACTTTAGATGGATGCACCAATGACAGGAAACATGGTACATGGCCCATGGAAATGGCAAGATTGCAAGCCCACATTCAGTGGGTTTTTTTGTTCTTTGCATAGAACCATAGAACATTTATCCTTTCCTTGGATTGCTTCGTGGTGAAAGGCTTGAGCGTTCCATTGATTCCGAGAACAATGCCATTGGGAGTCTTAAACACTTGGCAGGGTCACCCATAATGGTAAAGGGGAGGAACCAGACAAGTCCTGAAAGGCGGATCAGGCGGAGGATACTCATATGGTACCAACAGCTGTGATGGTGGATGAAGGTTGCAGCAGCAGGGAGATTCCCAGTTGTCGATGTTCCGTTTCCCACTGGAACTGGACCTACTCTCTGTCAAGAACAGTTGGCGTGGGCAGCACAGTGACGCAGTGGGTTAGCCCTGCTGCTGTGAGGCAGCAGTGCTAACCACTATGCCACCGTGCCACCCCAATCGTTCCAGCAGTGGTGCCACTTTTGCTGTCGTGGAAGTCCACAAATTCTGCCCGAGCATCAACACTTAGTCTCAAGAACGGAGAATCCCGCCAACTGTTCCTTTTTTTTAAAATTATGTGTACCCAATTCATTTTTTTCCAATTAAGGAACAATTTAGCTTGCCCAATCCACCTACCCTGCACATCTTTGGTTGTAGGGGTGAAACCCACGCAAACACGGGGAGAATGCGCAAATTCCACACGGGCAGTGTCCCAAAGCCAGGATTGAACCTGGCACCTCAGCACCGTGAGGCAGCAGGGCTAACCCACTGCGTCAATGTGCTGTCCACGCCAACTGTTCTTGACAGAGAGTAGTTTGCACTTTCTCCCTGTATTTGCGGGGTTTCCTCCGGGTGCTCCGGTTTCCTCCCACAATCCAAATATGTGCAGGTTACGTGGATTGGCCATGATAAATTGCCCCGTAGTGTCCAAAAGGTTAGGTCGGGTTACTGGGTTATGGGGATAGGGTGGAGGCGTGGACTTGGGGAGGGCGTTCTTTCCAAGGGCCGGTGCAGGCTCGATGGGCTGAATGGCCTCATTCTGCACTGTAAATTCTATGATTCAGCGATTGCTGAGGGTCTAGCACCGGCACCACATGGAACACAATCAATTCCAATGGGAAACAGTGCGAGAATCGGCGGGTCCATGATCGATGCTCATGAGGCTGACAAGCTGCAGCCGCATATCCATACTTCACTCCCCCCACACACTCATCCCAGCCAGCAAGATGGCACTGCTTGCACTGGAGCGCCCCCATCCCACTGATGGGTCAGCTGGGGCCAGAGGCACCTGAGGGTGGCCTGGGGGGCACCCATACAGCTTGTGGCCCTAAGTCCACAGTGGGCAGTCAGCGGCATGCGCAGCTGCATGGCTGCCTTGCAGGCCGCAGCAATGCTGTGCCCTTCCACCCTGGCCCCACAGCCCATCTCCTGGCCACTTCCCGCTACTCCAGCTGGTGGAAGCCCCCCCGGCCTGCGGCACGACTGTCAGCACACTATGGCGATATTGGACACTCTCCCTCAGCAGCCACGGCGCCTGTTTCGCGATTTTTAAAAGCGTGAGTGAACCTCAGCATCGGGAATTCGCCCCAGTGGAGACAGAGAATCGCGGAGGCTCCGGATAATACCAGGGCGGGCCTGATAATGATATGCCAACGGCGTTTACTGTACGTGCAGAGTGGAATGTATTGACACCGCTGTCGAGGCGCTGGGGAATTGCGATTCGATGTGAAACGGGCGCTTGCCACGATTTTGGTGTCAAAACCCATTCTCCGCCCAATCGCGTTTCCTAATTCTGACGTCAACATGCTGAGAATCCCGCCCAGTGTGTCTGCTGCTGTGCAACGGCAATCCCACGTTAAAAGATGTCCCACTCCAGGCGTCTACCTAGAGGAAAGCAGCACCCCCCCAGACAGATAAGCCCTGCGGCGATTGGCGAGAAGTGGTGGCGATAGGACCGTGAGATTTGGAAGTCTCTCCCTAACAGCACTGTGGGTGTTCCTACACCTCAGGGACTGCAATGGTTCAAGAAGGCAGCTCACCACCTTCTCAAGGGGCAATTAGAGATGGGCAATTAATGCTGGCCTACTCAACGAGTCCAACAAGAATAAAATAAAATAGGGGTTAAAAAGACAAGTAGAAGAAAAACACTTATAATAAACTTAATTTTGATTAAATATAATAAAAGGAAGCATGGATTGAAAGATATACAACATCCAAAATATGATAAAAGGATAGCGATTAAGCTAAGCCAAGGAGTTCCTTCTGTTTCCAATTTATCAATCGGATTGGAATTCCTATTAAACAATAAAAGCCAACTTCTAAATCTACCGCACAGTAACATCAGGAAACTAAAGGCAAACGGTTGCTGGCTACAGATTTAAAGCCACATTAAATGGAACTACTCTTCCTTTCCATACACAAGGATGGAAAAAAAATGCAAAGATCAGCAAATCAAATTTTACGACTTTGGCTTTACCCCTTTGTCCGCAGGAACTCTCCTGCGACTTGTTATATGGCAAGAGAAAAGTATGAGGTTTACCAAGATAAAAGGGAAGATCGAAACTCGATCCATTAGAAGGATGGACCCACTGTATGTATGCACTGAGCTGAAGATCATTCACAGTGGCCACAATTAGGTTCTTATTTCTTTCATTTTCTGTTACAAGATTTTCTGAGATAGACAAGCAAGTCTCTTCAGGCATCATTTACAGTTGTGCATCCACTACTAAAAGAGGCACTTAATTCATAAGACTGACTGGAGTCAGGCCCATGATTTTAAATTAAGCATAGGGAAAACCTTCAAATGCATCCCATGGTCACACTATAGAACAAGTATTAGGCCAATTTCCTAATGCCTATTCTACTTAGATTAGAATCGGTTATCAGGACCAATGACAAACGCCTGCACCATGGGTTACAGTGGCCTGACTGTGCCCATCATCGTCCTCACTGTCTTCTGGGGTGTCATAGGTGGTGTGGTGTCCTGGTTCATTCCTAAAGGACCGAATAGGGGTGTTATGAACACTATACTGGTAACACGTGCTGTTTGCTGCAGTCTTTTCTGGCAGATTGCAATCCGGTCCCAGTTAAAACCCCTCTTTGGTCCACAATTGAAAACTGAGACAATCTGGTACTTGTGCAACCAGTGGCCCTGAATTCATCAGCAAAGATCTTTCCATGGAGATCAAAGAAAGAAGATATCACTGAAAATGATTCACTTCTCTTGCACCTGTATAGCTTTCTTAAATGGAAACTGTCCCAAACGGCATTCAACGGCAGTGGATTATTTTAAATTTTGCATTTGGATTTATAACGCGTGAATTAAAATTTATTCTTGGAATTTGAAGTAATAAGACTAATGTTAATATTTAGCAGCAATGTATTGGAAACCTAAATGTTCTTAAACCCTTCAGCTTTAAAGCATTTTGGACAATTTCTACAACATTTATACTAATGTTGGTGGATGAAGCTCTCTGTGCTCTCGGAGTCAAAAAGGCAGGACGTCTCGGCCCATCGATTTTCACCGCTGTCGTTGCGGTCGCAAGGTTGCGGGGCTGGGACTGGTCCAGGGTGATCGAGGCGAGCTGCGGCAGATGCTGGGAGGCCCCGGGCTGGTCATCGGTGGTGGAGGTAGCGGCAGGCAACGAACGGCCAGTCGAGCTTCCAGGCGAGCAGGGGTCCTGAGGCTCTGTCCAAAATTGCGCCGAAGATGGCGGCGCCCATGGCGGGCGGCATCAAAGATGGCGGCACCCACGGGTCGCACGTGGCTTGCAGCATCAAAGATGGCGGCGCCCACAGGCCGCACGTGGCTTGCGAAGAGGAAAATGGCGGCGTCCCTGGGTCGCACGTGGGGGGTGCAGGGACGCTGGGCCTAGAAACAGCGGCGACTGACCGGGTCTGGCAAACAGAAACAAGGGGCAAAATTCTCCAGTATCAGCGCGATGTCCGCCGACCGGCGCCCAAAACGGCACAAATCAGTCGGGCATCACGCTGCCCCAAAGGTGCGGAATCCTCCGCATCTTGGGGGACCGAGCCCTAACGTTGAGGAGCTAGGCCCGCGCCGGACTGACGGAAGTGCCCCGCCAGCTGGCGCGGAAATTACATTGCCGGGCGGCGCATGCGCGGGAGCATTAGCGGCCGCTCACGGCATCCCCGCGCATGCGCTGTGGAGGGAGTCTCTTCCGCCTCCGCTATGGTGGAGACCGTGGTGAAGGCGGAAGGAAAAGAGTGCCCCCACGGCACAGGCCCGCCCGCGGATCGGTGGGCCCCGATCGCGGGCCAGGCCACCGTGGGGGCACTCCCCGGGGCCAGATCGCCCCGCGCGTCCCCCCAGGACCCCGGAGCCCACCCGCGCCGCCTTGTCCCGCTGGTAAGAGAGGTGGTTTAATCCACGCCGGCGGGACAGGCATTCTAGCAGCAGGACTTCGGCCCATCCGGGCCGGAGAATCGCGGGGGGTGGCCCGCCAACCGGCGCGGCGCAATTCCCGCCCCCGCCGAATCTCCCGGATCCGGAGAATTCGGCAACCGGCGGGGGCGGGATTCACGCCAGCCCCCGGCGATTCTCCGACCCGGCGGGGGTCGGAGAATCTTGCCCAAAGTGTCTCTTCTCACCACATCCATTGCAGGTTGCGCTCCGCGCCGGGCAGCGCTGCCGGGGGTGTTTGTTCTGCCTGCAAAAATAGCATTTGGGCAACCCAGGGTTGGCTGGCTGCCGCGCGGCGCAGGCTTGCGGTGAGCTGGAGTCGGCAGCTGGTGGGGCCCACGATGCCCATGAGGGTGCCGCGCGGTCGGGGGCGTACGACTGGACATTATGGGAGGCCACTGTTAACGGGTTCGCGAGCTGCCTAGTTCTCGCAAGATCAAGCGTATCCCCTTCCAATAGGTGCTGGCGGACGTACGCAGCCCTCATGCCCATAACAAAGGCATCTCAGATTAAATGCTCTGTGTGCTGGACTGCCGAAACTGCCTGGCAGTCACAGTTCCCAGGATGTGCAGGGCACGCAAGAAATCGTCCAGGGACTCACCGGGGAGTTGCTGTCTCGTGGACAGGAGGTGCCTGGCGTATAGTTGATTGACTGGCTGAACGTAATGTCCCTTCATAGAACATAGAACATAGAACATTACAGCGCAGTACAGGCCCTTCGGCCCTCGATGTTGCGCCGACCTGTGAAACCACTCTAAAGCCCATCTACACTATTCCCTTATCGTCCATATGTCTATCCAATGACCATTTGAATGTCCTTAGTGTTGGCGAGTCCACTACTGTTGCAGGCAGGGCATTCCACGCCCTTACTACTCTCTGGTAAAGAACCTACCTCTGACATCTGTCTTATATCTATCTCCCCTCAATTTAAAGCTATGTCCGCCTCGTGCTGGACATCACCATCCGAGGAAAAAGGCTCTCACTGTCCACCCTATCCAATCCTCTGATCATCTTGTATGCCTCAATTAAGTCACCTCTTAACCTTCTTCTCTCTAACGAAAACAGCCTCAAGTCCCTCATCCTTTCCTCATAAGATCTTCCCTCCATACCAGGTAACATTCTGGTAAATCTCAAGCTAACGCACCGTACGCCTTCTTAACCAGGAGCTCCATCGCTTCAGAGTAAGTGGCGCATCCCGGATGAGAGGAAAAATGTCAGGGCTCACCCATGAATAGAGGACTTGGAGCTTCTGCGAGTCCGAGGGTTCCTCAGCGGATGTTCGGAGGTAGCTTTTGAAGCAGGCTAGCCAGTGGTCAAAAGCGGACGTAGCGTTGGCTGCTTGAGGGCTCAGCTGTAGGCAATCAGGCTTGATGCGAAGATCCATCGTTTTAAAAATCTTTGCTCAATAAATTGATGCACTATCAATTACCACAAAGACGAGAGTAGTGGAATAATCAAGGCTTTATTGAGCAAAGATGTTGCGCCTCCTGTAGCTGGAACCAGAATGGCTGCAGCACCGGCGAGCACACACATTTATACGCCGCCTACTGGGCGGAGCCAGCAGGCAGGGATTTACTCATGTACCTCTAGTATATGTGTCTTACCTTAATACATATAATACAGCTGGTGGTGACTACAACACACTCTTACCCTGCACTCCCGCAAACAACCTAGTCATCCTCAAAGGGGCCTTAAGCACTAGTTTAACTTCATTTTGAGATTAAGGCACCCTTCCAGGCTTGCCAATGTCTTGAGGCCCTCCCCTCACAATGATGTCGCAAAACACACCTCATTTCTCGACGTTGTGGGTAGATCTTGACGGAAAACCTACCTGTTTCACCGGTTTTCAGTCAGAACCTGACACTTTGCCATACTTTGGGAAAATTCCACCCTCTATCTCTGTGATGTATGCCAAAATGTAACATAGATTGGGTCTGAACTTGAGAATATCACGAGAGAGATAATGGAGGGAATTTTCCACGCCCCCTGCTGCGTGTTTCTCGGCAGTGGGAAGTAGCCCACTGTTGGCTGGCGGCAAGATTTTCTGGTCCTACCACTGTTAATGGGATTTCCCATTTAATCCAACCCCCAACCCCCACCTCGGCGCTAGGAAACCTAGCAGCAGGGGTTTGCCGTTGATAGGTCCCAAGATTTTGCTGGCGTGAACAGCTGGAAAATCCCCCCCCAATGTCACTCTCTGCAGAAGTCTGGATGTTTACGCAGACTCCTCTTTTGCTGTAACAGACAAGCTTATAATCGTAGCTTTTCTCAAGTGGGCTTCTGATGATGTGATGTGGCTACTGGCGCACACTGAAGTGTATTCCATATTAACTAAGAAGCTTCAGTCTTCTATTATCAAGGTTATCAAAATGCCATCTAACAGGGAAAGGATCCTTCGCATCCTCCTTGCTTAATGAGTTTTGTTAGTCCTTCTTTGTTCCTGGAAGTTCCTGGGGTCATGAAATCTGGTGACCTACTGTCTTTATGTTTTTCAGAGAATTCAGAGATTGGCAGGTACGAGGTCCATGTGGGAACTAACTGCCTAGGCTTGGTCCTTCTGGTAATCCATGTTCAGAGGCAGCTAACACCTGGCAAGTTCATAGGATAGGTGACTACTGCAGCCATTTTAAAACAGTGGATTTGCAGTTCTAGCTGTTTCTTTCCTGTTCAAGGACAATCCAAGACATTTCACCAGCCAATGAAGCTAATGATTATAGCTCCATGTTTCGCACAACAGATCATCGTGACAGCAGTTTTGTAAATAGACAAAAAAAATACATATTTGGTAAATCATTTTCCACAAATTTGTCACGTGATTTTCAGGCTTTATCTCATACGATGTCTTGCTTTCCCAACTTGCTACTCTGTTTTTTTACACGTTGCTTTGCAAAATTTTGTTTTTGAACTTCTGACGCAGTCCTCAGTGTCTATGTAACCCTCCAACAGAAGAGTCCAATTAGTCTGAAGATTTCACCATGAATTCCTTTGTACAACTTATTTTTGTCCAACTCTCCCAGCACCAAACTTGGAAGTAATTTTCCCATCACAGTGACGCTCTCCCTTGTCCCCTCACTCAGCTGTTCCTGCCAAAGCTGCTGAAATTCAGAGCTATACTCCTGACAGAAACAAAGGCTGACAGGATTTTGATGGAGATGTTCAAAATCATGAGGGGTCTGGGCAGAGTCAATAGAGAGAAATTATTCCCATTGGCATGGAACCAGAGGACACCGGCTTAAGGTGATCGGCAGAAAAAGCAATGGCGAGAAGAGAAAAGTTTTTATCATGTTGTGAGTGGTTAGTGGAATGCACTCCTGACAGCATGGTGGAGGCAGATTCAATCATGGCATTGAAAAAATAATTGGATCAAATGCAGGTCTATGGGGGAAAAGGCAAAAGAATTGGACTAGATGAGTTTCGCTTGAGGAGAGCTAGCACAGACACAACAGGCCGAATGGCCTCCACCTGTGCTGGACTATGATGTGGAGGAAATCCAAGTGTGAACCTTAATTAAGATTCATCTTCAAGCTTCAATCTCATTGTACTGATAGTGGGTTGGAGTAATTAGGCAATAGGATATGGGACAGATTCTCTGTGCCATTCGCTTGTATATATGTCACAATTTCCCTCTGCTTATTTTATTGGCTTTATTGACAAAGGCAATTAGGAATGGGCAAATAAATGCTGGTCTAGCCAGCAACGCCCACATTCCATGAATGAATATTAAAAAAATTGTCACAAGGCTTCATGTGAACCCAAGTGTCAGGAGGGAACAAACAGATAGCACTACAATTTCCTGGGTCCCCTTCTTTGCACTGTTATTCACTGCCTATTTCTGTAATGTGTTTGGCTCATGTTTATAGCTGGCACATTACAGCACCTGGGTATCGACCAGTCCAGACCTTGTGAAAAGTCTTCCTTTGCAACGGTTGCCAGGCGGATGTGTCAGTACCTGGCAATGCTGTTGGGAGGAAGTGAACAACTGCCCTGGCTTGCCGTCCTTCATTGAGTATCACATAAAGCACGCGATGGGTTCATGTCCATTGAACTATGCAACAGAACTGTTGGTCAAGTCTTCACAAGTACCTGTGACTGCAGTCACAGCCTAACGAATCTCAACATGCACTGTTTATGGAGCTATTGCCAGCTGGGCACAGGGCACCTCTCATGGCGCACTCTTGCAGGATCTGTCCTGTCATTTTGAATAGGGAAATTCTCCCCAGCACAAAGAGAATAAATATCCAACGTTCACCAGAAGCTCCCAGGAACCCAAGTGCCAGGAGGTTTAAGAAAACAAAAAGGGACTAATTTTCATTTTGGTCCTTCAAATTTAATTACCCATGCTTCTCAACACTCTGCATATTTAGTTATAACAGGCTCGAATTTCAGTTGCTATGGTGATCAGAGTGGAAACCATCTGAATGGCCTAGCAAACCACTCAGTTTGTGTCAAACCGCTAAAAAGACAATAAAAAAGAAAGAACCGGACGGATCACCCGACATCGAACCAGGCACTGAAACGACAATGCCAAACCCAGCCCTGTCGACCCTTACTAACATCTTGGGGCTTGTGCCTGTCATGATATGCAAACATGCAACCAATGAAAACTCAGAACAGGACACAACCAATGGGCAGTCAGGACACTCAGAGATAGCATCACCACAAGGGGGCATGATATAAACACTATAAAAAGGGTAAGGCACTCACACCCTGCCTCTTTCCACAGACAGACATCTAGAGAGTCAGACAGGGTTGATCAGCAGCATCACACCCCAGCACGTAGCTTAGAGCAGGCTGGTACAGTTAGACTGAGTTACTACAGTTAGATCAGCAGAGAGTTGAACTCATTTGAGAACTGTGTTAATAGTTCAATAAACACGTTGAACCCATTTCAGAGTCTGGAGCAGCCCTTAGTTAAGACTGCATCAAGTAGCAGCCTGTGTTATCCGATCAGCATAACACAACTTGATACCAGGGGCGGGATTCTCCCCTACACGGCTGGGCGGGGGGGGGTGTCCCGGCGGGATGGAGTGGCGTGAACCACTCCGGCGTCGAGCCGCCCCAAAGGTGCGGATTTCTCCGCACCTTTAGGGGCCAAGCACTCACCTTTAGGGGCTAGGCCCGCGCCGGAGTTGTTGACGCGCCACCATCATGGAGGCTGATGGCCGAGGCGGAGGGGAAAGAGTGCCCCCACGGCACAGGCCCACCTGCGGATCGGTGGGCCCCGATTGCAGGCCAGGCCACCGTGGGGGCACCCCCCCAGGGCCAGAATGCCCCGTGCCCCTCCCCAGGACCCCGGAGCCCGCTCGTGCCGCCTGGTCCCGCTGATAAGGGAGGTGGTTTAATTCACACCGGCGGGACCGGCATTACTGCAGCGGGACTTCGGCCCATCGCGGGCCGGAGAATCGCCGGGGGGGCCCGCCGACCAGCGCGGCGCGATTCCCACCCCCGCCGAATCTGCGGTGCCGGAGAATTCGGCGGCCGGCGGGGGCGGGATTCACACCGCCCCCCGGCGATTCTCTGACCCGGCGGGGGGTCGGAGACTCCCGCCCCAGGAGTGACTGTTGAATCTATTTAGTTCAACTCAGCAAGGTCGTGACAACCAGCTACTGAATACAGGCACAATGGACAAGATTCAGGCTCCTCATCAGCTCAGGACCACCGGCAATCTTAGTGCCAACTGGCGATAATTCAAGCAGAAATTTCAATTACACGTGAAAGCGTCCGACTCCAATGGCGCGACCGACGCGCAGAAGATAGCTCTTCTACTCGCCAATTTGGAGAGCTATCTGACAGGTCAAGCAGCAGCCTGACATAGTCATGCTCACGGAATCATACCTTGTAGATAATGCCCCAGATACCACTATTAGATCCCTGGGTATGTCCTGTCTCACCAGCAGACAGGCACAGCGGTATACAGGTGGGAGGGAGTTGCCCTGGGAGTCCTCAACATCAACTCTGGACCCTATGAAGGTATCTTGGCTTCAGGTCAAACATGGGCAAGGAAACCTCCTGCTGATTACCACATTGGAGGAAGCACTGAGGGTGGCAAGGGCACAGAATGAACTCTGGGTAGGGACTTCAATGTCCATCATCAAGAGTGGCTTGGTAGTATCAGCACAAACCGAGTTGCCTGGGTCCTAAAGGACATAGCTGCTAGACTGGGCCTGCAACAGGTAGTGAGGGAACCAACAAGATGAAAAAACATAGTTGGCCTCATCCTGAACAATCTGCCTGCTGCAGATGCATCTGTCCATGACAGTATCAGTCGGAGTAACTTTAGCACAGTCCTTGTGGAGACAAATTACCCCCTTCACATTGAGGATACTCTCTATAATGTTGTGTGGCACTACCATCGTGCTAAATGGGATAGATTCAGAATATATCTAACAACTCAAGACTGGCATCCATGAGGAGCTATGGGCCATTAGTGGCAGCAGAATTGTACTGATCCACAATCTATAACCTCACAGCCCGGCATACCCCCACTCTACTATTACTACCAAGCCAGGGGATCAACTCTGGTTCAATGCAGAGTGCAGGAGAGCATGCCAGGAGCAGGATCAAGCATACTGAAAAATGAGGTGTTCACCTGAAGCTACAAGGACTTTAAACTAGCAAGTTGGGGGGAAGGGAAGTGTAAAGCTATGGACAGTATAATGGTTAATGGAGATCAAGGCAGCAGGTTACGTGACAGGTTATTATGTAGAGATATGGGTTCAAAGACAAGGAAAATTAGGAGAAAGGGTAAAAGGAAAAATAAATTGTGAAAAGTTACTGATCAAGGTGTTAGGATTCATAACAAAGACATAAAAAACAGCATAAGTGTACTTTACCTGAATGCTCGTAGTATACGAAATAAGGTAAATGAGTTGATGGCGCAAATCATCGTGAATGACTATGATTTAGTGGCCATTACTGAAACATGGTTAAAAGATGGTCACGACTGGGAGTTAAATATCCAAGGGTATCAGACTATACGAAAGGATAGAATAGACGGCAAGGGCGGTGGTGTAGCTTTGTTGTTTAAGGATGGCATCCTGGCAATAGTAAGGGATGATATTGGTGCTAAGGAGAACAAGGTTGAATCAATTTGGGTGGAAATCAGGAATAGTAAAGCGAAAAGGTCACTGATAGGAGTAGTCTATAGGCCACCAAATAGTAACAGGATGGTAGGGCAGGCAATAAGCAAAGAAATAACGGATGCATGTAGAAATGGTACAGCAGTTATCATGGGAGATTTTAATCTGCATATCGATTGGTTTAACCAGGTTGGTAAAGGCAGCCTTGAGGAGGAGTTTATAGAATGTGCCCGGGATAATTTCCTGGAACAGTATGTAATAAGAACAAAGAACAAAGAAATGTACAGCACCGGAACAGGCCCTTCGGCCCTCCAAGCCCGTGCCGACCATGCTGCCCGACTAAACTACAATCTTCTACACTTCCTGGGTCCGTATCCCTCTATTCCCATCCTATTCATGTATTTGTCAAGATGCCCCTTAAATGTCACTATCGTCCCTGCTTCCACCACCTCCTCCGGTAGCGAGTTCCAGGCACCCACTACCCTCTGCGTAAAAAACTTGCCTCGTACATCTACACTAAACCTTGCCCTCTCACCTTAAACCTATGCCCCCTAGTAATTGACCCCTCTACCCCAGGGAAAAGCCTCTGACTATCCACTCTGTCTATGCCCCTCATAATTTTGTAGACCTCTATCAGGTCGCCCCTCAACCTCCTTCATTCCAGTGAGAACAAACCGAGTTTATTCAACCGTTCCTCATAGCTAATGCCCTCCATACCAGGCAACATTCTGGTAAATCTCTTCTGCACCCTCTCTAAAGCCTCCACATCCTTCTGGTAGTGTGGCGACCAGAATTGAACACTATACTCCAAGTGTGGCCTAATGGAACCTACAAGGGAACAAGCGGTCCTAGATCTGGTCCTGTGTAATGAGGCAGGATTGATTAATGATCTCATAGTTCGAGATCCTCTTGGAAGGAGCGACCACAATATGGTGGAATTAAAAATACAGTTGGAGGATGACAAGGTAAAATCAAACACTAGTGTTTTGTGCTTAAACAAAGGCAATTACAATGGGATGAGAGAAGAACTAGCTAAGGTAGACTGGGAGCAAAGACTTCATGGTGAAGCAGTTGAGGAACAGTGGAGAACATTCTGAGCGATCTTTCACAGTGTTCAGAAAAGGTTCAGACCGACAAAAGAGAAAGACGGTAGAAAGGGGAAAGATCGACCGTGGATATCTAAGGAGGTGAAGGAGAGTATCAAATTGAAGGAAAAAACATACAAAGTGGCAAAAAATTAGTGGGAAACTAGAGGACTGGGAAGTCTTTAGGGGACAACAGAAAGCTACTAAAAAGCCATAAAGAAGAGTAAGGTAGACTATGAAAATAAACTGGCTCAGAACATAAAAGCAGATAGTAAAAGCTTCTACAAATACATAAGACAAAAAAAAGTGGCTAAGGTAAATATTGGTCCTTTGGAAGATGAGAAGGGAGATTTAATAATAGATGACGGGGAAATGGCTGAGGAGCTGAACATGTTTTTTGTGTCAGTCTTCACAGTGGAGGACACAAATAACATGCCAGTGACTGATGGAAATAAGGATATGATAGGTGAGGACCTTGAGATGATTGTAATTACTAAGGAGGCAGTATTGGGCAAGCTAATAGGGCTAAAGGTAGACAAGTCTCCTGGCCCTGATGGGATGCATCCCAGAGTGTTAAAAGAGATGGCTAGGGAAATTGTAAACGCACTAGTGATAATTTATAAAAATTCACTAGACTCTGGGGTGGTCCCAGAGGATTGGAAAGTAGCAAACATGACACCACTGTTTAAAAAAGGAGGTCGGCAGAAAGTGGGTAATTATAGGCCGGTAAGCTTAACTTCGGTTGTAGGGAAAATGCTGGAATCTATCATTAAGGAGGAAATAGCGGGGCACCTGGAGGAAAATTGTCCCATTGGGCAGACGTAGCATGGGTTCACAAAGGGTAGGTCGTGTCTGACTAATTTGGTAGAATTTTTTGAGGACGTTACCAGTGCAGTAAATAACGGTGAGCCAATGGATGTGGTATATCTGGATTTCCAGAAAGCTTTTGACAAGGTGCCACACAAAAGGTTGCTGCATAAACTAAAGATGCATGGCATTGAGGGTAAAGTGGTAGCATGGGTAGAGGATTGGTTAACTAACAGAAAGCAGAGAGTGGGGATAAATGGGTGTTTCTCTGGTTGGCAACCTGTAACTAGTGGGGTCCCTCAAGGATCAGTGTTGGGCCCACAGTTGTTCACAATTTACATAGACGATTTGGAGTTGGGGACCAAGTGCAATGTGTCAAAGTTTGCAGACGACACTAAGATGAGTGGTAAAGCAAAAAGTGCAGAGGATACCGGAAGTCTGCAGAAGGATTTGGATAGGTTAGGTGAATGGGCTCGGGTCTAGCAGATGGAATTCAATGTTGCCAAGTGTGAGGCTATCCATTTTGGGAGGAATAACAGCAGAATGGATTATTATTTAAACGGTAAGATGTTAAAACATGCTGCTGTGCAGAGGGACCTGGGTGTGCTGGTGCACGAGTCGCAAAAAGTTAGTGTGCAGGTGCAACAGGTGATTAAGAAGGCTAATCGAGTTTTGTCTTTCATTGCTAGAGGGATGGAGTTCAAGACTAGTGAGGTTATGCTGCAATTGTATAGGGTGTTGGTGAGGCTGCATCTGGAGTATTGTGTTCAGTTTTGGTCTCCTTACCTGAGAAAGGACATATTGGCACTGGGAGGAGTGCAGAGGAGATTCACTAGGTTGATCCCAGAGTTGCGTGGACTAGATTATGACGAGAGGTTGAGTAGACTGGGACTGTACTCATTGGAGTTTAGAAGGATGCGGGGGGATCTTATTGAGACATATAAAATTATGAAGGGAATAGATAGGATAGATGCGGGCAGGTTGTTTCCACTGGTCGGGGAAAGCAGAACTAGGGGGCATAGCCTCAAAATAAGGGGAGGTAGATTTAGGACAGAGTGTAGGAGGAACTTCTTCACCCAAAGGGTTGTGAATCTCTGGAATTCCTTGCCCAGTGAAGCAGTTGAGGCTCCTTCTTTAAACATTTTTAAGAAAAAGATAGATGCCTTTCTAAAGAATAGAGGAATTCGGGGATATGGTGTACGGGCTGGAGAGTGGAGCTGAGTCCACAAAGATCAGCCATGATCTCATTAAATGGCGGAGCAGGCTCGAGGGGCCAGATGGCCTACTCCTGCTCCTAGTTCTTATGTTCTTATGTACAACACAGGACTACTTGTGTGCCACACAACATAAGCAGAAAATGATAGACAGTTACGCGATTCCACAACCAAAAGATCAGATCTAAGCTCTGCAGTCCTGCCACATCCAGCCGTGAATAGTGGGGACAATTAAACAACTCACTGGAGGAGGAGGCTCCACAAATATCCCCATCCTCAATGATGGAGGAGCCCAGCACGTATGTGCAAAAGACGAGGCTGAAGCATTCACAATAATCTTCAGCCAGAAGTGCCAAGTGGATGATCCATCTCATTGTCCTCCAGACGCCAGTCTTCAGCCAATACGATTCACCCTCATGATATCAAGAAACGACTGAAGGCACTGGATCCTGTAAAGGCTATGAGTCCTGATAATATTGCGGCAATAGCACTGGATCCTGTAAAGGCTCTGGGTCCTGATAATATTGCGGCAATAGCATTGAAGACTTTATGTTCCAGAATTATGTTCCAGAATTTGCTGCACCCCTAGCCAAGCTGTTCCTGCACCGCTATAACCCTGGTAATGCAGAAAATTGCTCAGGTATGTCCTGTCTACTAAAAGCAGAACAAATCCTACCCGGCCAATTACAGCTCTATCAATCTCCTCTCAATCATCAGCAAAGTGAACAATGGTTTCAAGCGGCGCTCACATAGCAATAGCCTGTTCACAGATGCTCAGTATGGATCACTCAGTTCCTGACTTACTTACAGCCTTGGTTCAAACATGGACAAAAGCGCTGAACTCCAGAGGGGAGGTGAGAGTGACTGCCCTTGACATCAAGGCAGTCTTTGATCGAGTATGGCATCAAGGAGCCCCGACTAAACTGGTGTCAATGGGAATCAGGGGGGAAACTCTCCACTGGTTGGAGTCATACCTGGCACAGAAAAATGATTGTTGTTATTGGACAGTCATCTCAGTTCCAGGGCATCACTGCAGGGGTTCCTCAGGGTAGTGCCCTAGCCATCGTAAGCTGCTTCATCAATGACCTTCCTTCCAGCATCAGGTCAGATGTGGGGATGTTCACTGATGATTGCACAATGTTCAGCACCATTCACAACTCCTCAGACACTGAAGCAGTCCACATGTAAATGCAGCAAAACCTGAACAATATCCAGGCTTGGGCTGCTGACAAGTGGCAAGTAACATTTGTGCCAAACAAATGCCAGGCAATGACCATCTCCAATAAGAGAGAATCAAATCATTGCCCCTTGACATTCAATGGCATTACTATCGCTGAATCCCCCACTATCAACATCCTGGGGGTTACCATTGACCAGAAACTGAACTGGGCCAGCCATATAAATACTGTGGCTACAAGAGAAAGTCAGAGGTCAGGAATCCTGTGGCAAGAACTCATCTCCTCACTCCGAAAGCCTGATCACCATCTACAAGACACAAATCAATAGTGTTACACCACCCTGGGTGAATACACAGTCAGTTCCAGCCCTACAGGCCCCGGCATCCCAACATAAGTGAATTAACCGATAATTTGTGTTTTCCTAAGACCTTTAACCCCTGACTGCTCCAATGAGTTACAGACACCAGGGGCGTCATTCTCCAACCCCCCAGAGGGTCGGAGAATGGCCGTTGGCCGCCGTGAATCCCGCCCCCGCCCCCGCCGAAGTCTCCGAAGGGAGAAAAGTCGGCGGGGCGTTAATGGCGCCGCTGCCGCGGAGAATGTCACGGGTCTGCGCAAGGCAGCCGATTTTCGGCCTGCTGATATTCTCCCTTCCGGATGGGCCGAAGTCCCGTCGACGTGATGACCGTTCACGTCGACGTGAATCAAACCTCCTTTTCATCGGCGTGACCCGGTGCTCCAGGCTCACGCCGACCAGCGTGGAGGTGAGTGACGGCCTGGGGGGTTGGCTCTGGGCAGGCGATGGCGTGGCCGCAGTCTGAATGCGTGAGGAGAGGTGTGTCTCGGCTTGTGTGTGTGTGTGTGCGGCGGGGGGGGGGGTGGTTAGAGTAGGCTGGGCTCCGGGGGAGTGCCGGGAGGGGGTCCGTGCCGGGGAGGGGGATGGGGGGGGTCCGTGCCGGGGTGGAGGTTGGGGGGGGTCCGTGCTGGGGTGGAGGTTGGGGGGGGGGTCCGTGCCGGGGTGGAGGTTGGGGGGGGGGTCCGTGCCGGGGTGGAGGTTGGGGGGGGGTCCGTGCTGGGGTGGAGGTTGGGGGGGGGTCCGTGCCGTGCCGGGGTGGAGGTTGGGGGGGGGTCCGTGCTGGGGTGGAGGTTGGGGGGGGTCCGTGCCGTGCTGGGGTGGAGGTTGGGGGGGGGTCCGTGCTGGGGTGGAGGTTGGGGGTGGGTCCGTGCCGGGGTGGAGGTTGGGGGGGGGGGTCCGTGCTGGGGTGGAGGTTGGGGGGGGGTCCGTGCCGTGCCGGGGTAGAGGTTGGGGGGGGTCCGTGGCGGGGTGGAGGTTGGGGGGGGGGTCCGTCCTGGGGTGGAGGTTGGGGGGGGGTCCGTGCCGTGCCGGGGTGGAGGTTGGGGGGGGGGGTCCGTGCTGGGGTGGAGGTTGGGGGGGGGGTCCGTGCTGGGGTGGAGGTTGGGGGGGGGGTCCGTGCTGGGGTGGAGGTTGGGGGGGGGTCCGTGCCGGGATGGAGGTTGGGGGGGGGGGGTCCGTGCTGGGGTGGAGGTTGGGGGGGGTCCGTGCGGGGTGGTGGTTGGGGGTTAGGGGGGGGGTCTGTGCCGAGGAGGGGGATGGGAGGGCAAGTGAGTTGGTCCACCTGGCCAGGTGCCAGCGTCCAACAGTTGGACCCATGCGGTCCATGCCACCTGGCTGGGGGGAGGAGGGGATATGGGCAATGATGACATGTCGTCGTTCCCCTCCCCCCCACCAGGCCGTCATGTTTTCAGATCATCCAGCGATGTTGGCCGCCGTGGTGGCAGCCGCTCATGTCTATGTTGCCCTGGATGAGGAGGAGGAGGAGGAGGAGGAGTGTGTCAGAGAGGCGGCGTAGGCTGCCGCAGAGGGGCAGGCGGCAGCCGCCCAGGCTGGAGGGACACCTGACCGACAGGACGAGGAGGGGGAGGAGGACGTCGCGGCCCCACGGCAACGGAGGCACCCGAGGGCACCCCGTGTGTACCGGCCCCGGCTGTCATACCAGGACCTCACGGACCGGGAATGCAGGAGGAGACTCCGGATGAGCCGGGAAACCGTGGCACACATCTGCCACCTGCTGGCACACCTGTCACCGCGTGGCACTGGCGGGGGACACCCTCTCCCCGTGTCCGTCAAGGTTACGGTGGCCCTGAACTTTTATGCAACGGGGTCATTCCAGGCACCGAGTGGGGACCTGTCCGGCATATCGCAGACATCGGTGCATCGGTGCATCCGGGCAGTGACAGATGCCCTATATGCCATGGCGCACCACTACATTCGCTTCCCCGTGGACCGGGCCAGCCAAGATGCCCGGGCCGTGGGCTTCTCTGCCGTGCCCGGGTTCCCCATGGTCCAGGGCGCGATCGATGGGATGCACGTCGCCGTGCGGCCACCTGCAGATAACAGGGCCGTGTTCACCAATAGGAAGGGGACCTATTCGATGAACGTACAGGTGGTCTGCGACCACCGCATGATGATCCTGCACGTCTGCGCCCGTCACCCAGGCAGTGTACACGACTCATACGTGTTGTCGCGGTCATCCATCCCCGGCATGTACGAGGGACGCCATCCCCTGCTGAGGGGCTGGTTGTTGGGCGACAGGGGCTACCCATTGCGATCGTGGCTGATGACGCCTATACTGAGGCCACGCAATGAGGCGGAGAACTGCTACAATGATGCCCATGTAGCGACAAGGGGAGTGATCGAGAGGTGCTTTGGCGTGCTGAAGATGCGTTTCAGGTGCCTGGACCTCTCTGGGGGCGCCCTCCAGTATCGGTCAGATAGGGTCGGCCGCATCATTGTGGTGTGCTGCGTCCTGCACAACATAGCCCAGCAGAGGGGCGATGTGCCGCAGGCAGAGGAGGGCGGAGTGGAGGAGCAGCAGGAAGAGGCGCAGTCCTCCCCAGATGAGGGGGATGGGGGCAATGGTCAGGGCAGACGGGGTAGACACAGGCGGGTGGCTGTCCACCGTTACCGGCTGGCCCAGCGGGCACGGGACAGACTGATAGACGCCCGCTTCACTGACTAGATGGGCGTGGGAATTGGGTAGTATGGCCACAGACCGCACACCATGGCAACAGCCGACCACCCACACCCCCCACCCATCCACCCACCCAGCACCCTCACCCCCCTCCCCAACCCCACCCACCCCACCCGCATGCACAACACCCCCCCCCCCCATTGCCGATCCACCTGCGGCACAACGGCCGGGCTCACACAGTTGCGGGTGGACGCGTGTCTATCGCAGGCCATGGAGGATGATGACAACCCGCCCTGCGATGAGCTCCTGGCTCTACATCGTTGGACTATGTCTGACCCATGGCCACAGTACCACCATCCACCCGGACCATCCCTGCATGCGGCTGTGACACTGCAGCGCACGGTCCCGTCCTCTGCCCGGGGGATGTTGATGGCGGCCCAGGGGGAAGGGGGCAGACTCACCTGGGGCTGAGGTAAGACCACCCCTCACACACACACTTGCGCTCAACGTACATGACACCCCCGCACACTTTGGACAGAGCACAAAGGCAGCTTCTGTAGGTGTAACATTGACTTTAATAACCAAAGGAGTTCATGCACGTGCCCTAGCCCCTAAAACTCATCTGTGCCCTGCACCCGTGCCAACTTACTCAGTGTCTAATTGTTTGGCCTTACGGGCCCTTTGACTGCCTCTACGTGGTTCCCCAGACGGTACAGCAGAACTGGAGGTGGACTCCTGCGATTCCTGCCCTCTGACACTGGATCCCTTTGGCGGCCGTTTCCTGGGGCGTCCTGGCCTAGATGGGCCAGGCTGCGGCCCGGGCGACTGGGATGGCGAGCTGCCAGCCTGTCCTGCCCGTTGCCCACCCGATGTACCTGGGACGGAAGGGGGGGAGTCCGAGGTGTCGCGGTGTCCCGGGAGCTCCCCTACAGAGGGAGCTGGGACGGACCACACCACCTCCTCCTCCCTCGGGGTGCCCGATGGCCCCCAGGCCTCTACATGGGTGGGGGATGCGAACGGACTGGCCATCCGACGCACTCCCGACATCTGGCGCTGCCAGTCCTGGAGGCCCGTGCTGGTATCGACAGGGGTCTGCAGGTTTGCAGCCATGGAGCCCAGGGGGTTGGCAAACCCTGTCTGTGACAGTGCGACGCCGGCTCGCACATGGCCACTGGCGCCGATGCCCTCAGCGATGGCCTGCAGAGACTGGGCCATGGCCTGCTGAGACTGGGCCATGGCCTGCTGAGACTGGGCCATGGCCTGCAGAGACTGGGCCATTGCCTGCTGAGACTGGGCTATGGCGTTGAGCGCCTCTGCCATCTGGCGCTAGCACTGGCTCATGGCCTCCTGTGAGAGGGCAGCCATTTCCTGGGCCACAGACGCCGCCTGCACGGAAGGCCCCAGGCCTCGCAAACCGTTCCCCATGTCTGACACCGTCGCACCCATTGCCTCCACCGCGGACGCCACCCGTGCGGTGTCAGCCTGGGTGGCACGCATGATCGGCACAACTCCCAGCTCCTGGACGCAGGTGGACTCCTCCACCTGCGACCGCAGCCGCCGCAAGCCGCCCGTCACCCTCTTTGCTCGTCTCCGGGTCGGTGGTTGCATCGGATCTATGTGTGGGTGTGGTAACTGCAGGAACCCGGGATCCATCTGGGCGGCAGATGTTTGCTTGGGCTGGGCTGCCCTCCGACCGCCCGCTCCCTCTGCTGCTCCTACCTCCACCTGCTGTACTGGGACGGCTGTGTTGTGCGCACCAGTGAGTGTACCAGACGCCTCATCACTAAAGTGCCCAACCGTGGTGAGTGTTTCTGCGATGGTGGAGGGTGTTGGTGACAGCAGTGGCGTTGTGTCGTGCTCTTCGTCCCACTCTGAGTCCATGGCACTTTGGGGTGGGGGTTCGTCTCCACCCATCCACTCTGAGTCACTGTCCGGTATTTCGTCTTCCTGGGTAGTGCTGTCCCGGGTAGGGGTGTCCTGGGTAGTGCTGTCCCGGGTAGGGGTGTCCCGGGTAGGGGTGTCCTGGGTAGTGGTGTCCTGGGTAGTGGTGTCCTGGGTAGTGGTGTCCTGGGTAGTGGTGTCCTGGCTCGGATGTGACGGGGGCCTGTGGCTGCCCCCCTCGTCGCTGGGTGATCGCTCCCGCACGTGACGGGGGTGTCGTCTCCCTGTTGCTCCAGGTCTCTCCGTCTCCCGTGGTCTCCGAGGGGCATCCTGCGGGCGTCGCATGCTGGAGAGTGCGGGTCTCTCCGTCTCCTGTGGTGTGCGAGGGGCATCCTGCGGGCGTCGCATGCTGGAGGGTCCAGGTCTCTCCGTCTCCCGTGGTGTGCGAGGGGCATCCTGCGGGCGTCACATGCTGGAGGGTCCGGGTCTCTCCGTCTCCCGTGGTCTCCGAGGGGCATCCTGCGGGCGTCGCATGCTGGAGGGTCCGGGTCTCTCCGTCTCCCGTGGTCTCCGAGGGGCATCCTGCGGGCGTCGCATGCTGGAGGGTCCGGGTCTCTCCGTCTCCCGTGGTCTCCGAGGGGCATCCTGCGGGCGTCGCATGCTGGAGGGTCCGGGTCTCTCCGTCTCCCGTGGTCTCCGAGGGGCATCCTGCGGGCGGTCTGCATCTGCGGGGATGGGTGCCTGGACGTTTGGTCCTGCGATACACAATGAAGCATGCATGGTTAGACATCAGGCAGTGATCAGGTGATACGGGGAGGGGGATATAGGGGAGGGGGGATATGGAGACGGGCTGTCGGTGGCTCACTCGCTAGCACGCGCCCGACCTCTGCATCAGCAACCTCCCGGTCCTCAGGTCCGCCAGCCAGTTCCAGGGCCCTTTCCTCGTGTACGGTCAGTGGCATCTCATCAGCGGGCCCTCCTCCAGTCCTCACATGCTCCCTATTGTTGTGTGCGCGCTTCTCCTGTGGGTGGGGGGGCAGGGGTAAAAGGCAACAGTGTTAGGCAGGTATATGAATGCACGCCATCGGTTGCGCGTGCATTGCAGAGGTTAAGGTTAGGGCTGGATTCATTTGGGGATATGGGGGAGGGGGGGATATGGGGGAGGGGGGATATGGGGGAGGGGGGATATGGGGATATGGGGGAGGGGGGATATGGGGGAGGGGGGATATGGGGAGGGGGGATATGGGGGAGGGGGGATATGGGGGATATGGGGAGGGGGGATATGGGGGAGGGGGGATATGGGGGAGGGGGGATATGGAGGAGGGGGGATATGGGGGGGATATGGGGAGGGGGGATATGGGGGCCGGGGGGATATGGGGGAGGGGGATATGGGGGAGGGGGGATATGGGGGATATGGGGGAGGGGGATATGGGGAGGGGGATATGGGGGAGGGGGGATATGGGGGAGGGGGGATATGGGGAGAGGGGATATGGGGGGGGGGGATATGGGGGATATGGGGAGGGGGGATATGGGGGATATGGGGGAGGGGGATATGGGGGAGGGGGGATATGGGGAGGGGGGATATGGGGAGGGGGGGATATGGGGAGGCTCACCCTGCCTGCTCTGACGAGGTCGTTCACCTTCTTGTGGCACTGGGTGCCTGTCCGTGGTGTCAGGGCCACAGCGGTGACGGCCTCTGCCACTTCCCTCCACAGACGCCGGCTGTGGCGTGGGGCAACTCTGCGGCCGTGCCCGGGATACAGGGCGTCCCTCCTCTGCTCCACCGTGTCCAGGAGCGCCTCCACATCGCGTGACTCGAACCTCGGGGCTGAGCGACGGCCAGCCATCCAGTCGGGTGTTGCGGTCGGGTGTTCCGGTCGGGTGGGGGGGGAGCAGCGCGGCCTTATGAGCCGTCACGCCGTGCAGCGCGTATGACGCTGCACGGCGTGAACCACTGCGCAAGCGCGAATCCAGTTACGTCGCTGCTAGCCCATTTCGGGCCGGAGACTATAGACCCATTTTTCCGACGTGACGCAAGTCGGATTTGCGCCGTTTTTTGCGCCGATCGGCGGACTTTCCGCCGATAACGGAGAATTTCGCCCCAGATTTACAAGTAAAACATTAACAAACTATTTATTTATAACGAGAGTAAAAGATGAACATCTCAAGAAAACAATTGGAACTATGGTCGACTGGTCTACCTATTCCCAAAACCTCATCCCACCCTCCACCCGGATACACACAAGTGACACACAGTGACGAGACAGGAAAAGGGTTAGAATAACAGGAAAAGAAGGAAAAGTTTGAGATGAATCTTTGCTGCCGCAGTTGTGGCCTCGATGGTGCCGGTCTTCTCCCAATGCGACCCTCTGGGGAATTCGTTCAGACAACAGGGGCAAAATTCTCCGTTATCGGCACGATGTCCGCCGACCGCCGCCAAAAACGGCGCAAATCAGTCCGGCATCGCACCATCCCAAAGGTGCGGAATCCTCCGCATCTAGGGGGGCCGAGCCCTAACCTTGAGGGGCTAGGCCCGCGCCGGACTGATTTCCGCCCCGCCAGCTGGCGGGAAAGGCCTTTGATGCCCCGCCAGCTGGCGCGGAAATGACATTGCCGGGCGGCGCATGCGCGGGAGCGTTAGCGGCTGCTCACGGCATCCCCGCGCATGCGCAGTGGAGGGGGCCTCTTCCGCCTCCGCCATGATGGAGACCATGGCGAAGGCGGAAGGAAAAGAGTGCCCCCACAGCACAGGCCCGCCCGCGGATCGGTGGGCCCCGATCGCGGGCCAGGCCACCATGGGGGCACCCCCCGGGGCCAGATCGCCCCACGCCCCCCCCAGGACCCCGGAGCCCGCCCGCGCCGCCTTGTCCCGCCGGCAAGAGAGGTGGTTTAATCCACGCCGGCGGGACAGGCATTCCAGCAGCGGGACTTCGGCCCATCCGGGCCGGAGAATCGCTGGTGGGGCCCGCCAACCGGCGCTCCGCGATTCCCGCCCCGCTGAATCTCCGGTGCCGGAGAATTCAGCAACCGGCGGGGGCGGGATTCACGCCAGCCCCCGGCGATTCTCTGACCTGGCGGGGGGTCGGAGAATCTCGTCCCAGATTCAGGCTGTTTCAATTCTGACCTTTGACCACCAGAAGGAGCCTCCATTTCCCTCAGATAACACTGGAGCTTTATACCTGAGAATTTTACAGACTTTCTCATTCACCTTTGCAGAAACCTCAGCTGTATTATAAAGAGAGTTCTCAGTTTGGGTTCTTCCCAGCCATTCAGGCAGAGCATTAAAGAATCACAGACCTGGGGCGGGATTCTCCGACCCCCCGCCGGTTGCCGAATTCTCCGGCACCGGATATTCAGTGGGGTTGGGAATCGCGCCGCGCCAGGTGGCGGGGCACCAAAGGCCTTTCCCGCCAGCTGGCGGGGCAGAAATCAGTCCGGCGCGGGCCTAGCCCCTCAAGATGAGGGCTCGGCCCCTCAAGATGTGGAGAATTCCGCACCTTTGGGGCGGCGCGATGCCGGACTGATTCTCGCCGTTTTTGGCGCCGGTCGGCGGACATCGCGCCGATTGCGGAGAATCCCGCCCCTGATGAGAAACTGCTGCAATCTATCACTCCAAAAGTTCCCTTCACAGTGCTGACTGCTGCCTGTCTTTTAAATAGGAGTGCCTTCACATATCTAACTAGCAGCTTTTTAAATCGCCTGGCAGAGAGAGAGCAGAGAGAGTGTCTTCCAGCTACTTCCTGGCTGAATCTCATCACAGAACACAGGACAAAATGGAGCTCTTCACATGATCTGACTTTCTTCCAGAAGATTCTGAATGACTCCACCAATCACAAGCAACAACAGGAGATTTGCCGATTGGCTGCTTGCCAAGTCTATAAAACTGACATCACGGGCTCTGCCACAGAACCTAAAAGGGAATCCTGGGCTAGTCCATTAGATTAGGTGTGTTTCAGTTTGCCTGAAGTCTGTCGTTTAAGCGAAAGTCTGTGTGGCAGCAACCAACGATAAATGTAAGTTAAAGGCATCCAGCAGGGCAGGTATTAAAAAAGGAAACACAGAACAGACAATGGGTTTACAACAGGGGCTGGATTCTCCGACCCCCCCGCCGGGTCGGAGAATCGCCGGGGGCTGACGTGGGGCGTCATTCTCCGCCGGCGGGAGTCTCCATTTTGCCGGCGCCCGGGGGTTTCCCGACGGCGTGGGGCTGCCCCACAATGGGAAACCCCATTGACCGGCCGGTGTTATGGAGACTCTCGCCGGCCAGTCGGAGCAGAAATGTGGCGGGGCAGGTAGGAGAATTTCGCCCCTGAATCTCGCCCCCGCTGGTTGCCGAATTCTCCGGCACCGGATATTCGGCGGGGTTTGGAATCGCGCCGAGCCGTTTGGCGCCCCCCCCCCTCCCCCCCGGCGATTCTCCGGCTGTGATGGGCCGAAGTCCCGCTGCTTGAATGCCTGTCCCGCCGGCGTGGATTAAATCACCTCTCTTACCGGCGGGACAAGGTGGTGGGGGTGGGCTCCGGGGTACTGGGGGGGGCGCGAGGCGATCTGGCCCTGGGGGGTGCCCCCACGGTGGCCTGGCCCGCGATCGAGGCCCACCGATCCGCGGGCGGGCCTGTGCCGTGGGGGCACTCTTTTCCTTCCGCCTTCACCATGGTCTCCACTACGACGGAGGCGGAAGAGACCCCCTCCACTGTGCATGCACGGGGATGCCGTGAACGGCCGCTGACGCTCCTGCGCATGCGCCGCACGGCAAAGTCATTTCCGCGCCAGCTGGCAGGGCACCAAAGGCCTTTCCCGCCATCTGGCGGGGCGGAAATCAGTCCAGCGCAGGCCTAGCCCCTCAAGGTGAGGGCTCGGCCCCTCAAGATGCGGAGAATTCCGCACCTTTGGGGCGGCGCGATGCCGGACTGATTCGCGCCGTTTTTGGCGCCGGTTGGAGGACATCGCGCCGATTGCGGAGAATCCCGCCCCAGTATCCTAACAGTAGTGTGATGGAATACACCCGCTTGCCTGGATGAGTGCAGCTCCAACAACACTCAAGATGCTCAACACCATCTAGGACAAAGCAGCCCGCTTGATTGCTACCCTTTGCACAAACATTTACTTCCTCCACCGCTGACGCAGAGTGGCAACAGTGTAGTCCATCTACACGATGCACTGCAGGAACTCATCAAGATTCCTTAGGCAGCACCTTTCCATGGCCACTACCATCTAGAAGGACAAGGGCAGCAGATACCTGGGAACACCACCACCTGGAATTTCCCCTTCAAGTCACTCACCATCCCGACATGGAAATATATTGCCGTTCCTTCACAGTCAATGGTTGGAAATCATGGAACTCCCTCCCTTACAGCACTGTGGGTGTACCTACATCACACTGACTGCAGCAGTTCAAGAAAGGAGCTCACCACCACCTTCTCAAGTGCAATTAGGGATGGGCAATAAATGCTGGCCGAGCCAGCAAAGCCCACACCTTGTAAAAAGTAATTTACAAAAAGTACTGTGGGGGTTACAGGTATAAATATGGACTTCCGGGTGCGGCGATGACCAGCTAAGTCGCACGTTTCGGCAGCTCCCGGTGGAACGGACTTTTGGGCTCTTAATCGGAGCCCCATCGGCAATTTTAACGGCAAATAACACTGTGCGATAATCCAGGAGGGAATCCCCCCCGGACACGGATGGAAAAAAGAGAGGAAAGTAACCGGATTGCGGTGGATCCTCAAGAGCAGCGGCCAGGAAGGCAGGCACAAAGCAAGATGGCGTCGGGAGGAGGCAGTTTAATATGGGGCCCTGACCAACAAGAGTTCCTGCGGCGTTGCGTAGATGAACTCAAAAAGGAGATGAAGAAGGAGCTGTTGGCCCCGATATTACAAGCGATTGAGGGGCTAAAGGAGGAGCAAAAGACCCAGGAACAGGAGCTTCGGGTCGTGAAGGCAAAGGCTGCTGAGAATGAGGACGACATACAGGGCCTGGTGGTGAAAACGGAGATCCACGAGGCACAACACAAAAGATGTGTGGAAAGGCTGGAGGTGCTGGAGAACAATGCGAGGAGGAAGAACTTAAGGATTCTTGGTCTTCCCGAAGGTGCAGAGGGGGCGGACGTCGGGGTATATGTGAGCACGATGCTGCATTCGTTAATGGGATCGGAGGCCCCGACGGGTCCGCTGGAGGTGGAGGGAGCCTATCGAGTTATGGAGCGAAGACCGAGGGCTGGAGAAACTCCTCAAGCAATAGTTGTGAAATTTCTCCGATACAAGGACAGAGAGATGGTCCTCAGATGGGCCAAGAAAACTCGGAACAGTAGGTGGGAGAATGCGGTGATCCACGTGTATCAAGATTGGAGTGCGGAGGTAGCGAGAAGGAGGGCGAGCTTCAATCGGGCCAAGGCGGTGTTGCATAAAAGGAAGGTCAAATTCGGAATGTTGCAGCCGGCGAGACTGTGGGTCACACATCTAGGGAAACACCACTATTTCGAAACGGCAGACGAAGCATGGACATTTATTGTCGAGGAGAAGCTGGAGTGAGCGGGCCAGAAGAAAAAGAACGTTTGGGACAAAAGGGGGGGGTGAATTTGTGGGATGAAAGGGGGAAAAGGGGGAAGAGAAGACTTCCCAGATTGTTAAACCTGCGACCCTGTAACTTCTCTCTCTTCCCCATGTCGTGGGGGAGGGGGGGAGGGAGGAAGAGGAGCTGTGGGCTCCGGCCATTGGGGGCGGGCCAAAAGGGGAAGCACGGGCTTTGTTCCCGCGCTATAGTAATCACGGCGGGAACAGGGAAGCAGGAAGGAGGGGGCCTCGCACAGTGTGAGCCGAGGTCACGGGGGGAAGCCAAGGTCGGCCAGAGTTTGCTGACTTCTGGGAGCAACATGGGGGGGTGCAATTACGCTAGCTTGGGATCTAGCGGGGGGGGGAGGGGGGGGGGTTAACTGGGTTGCTGCTGCTGGGGAGAAGGTGGAGCTGGTATGGGAGGGGGGAGTCGGGACGGGGGGGCGCCGCCTGGGGGGGATACAGCTACGTGGGAACCGGGTGAGGAGCTGGATTGAAAAAGGAGATGGCTAGTCCTCAAGGGGGGGGGGGTAAAGAGCCCCCCAACCCGGTTGATCACGTGGAATGTGAGAGGGCTGAACGGGCCGATTAAGAGGGCACGGGTACTCGCACACCTAAAGAAACTTAAGGCAGATGTGGTTATGCTTCAGGAGACGCATCTGAAGCTGACAGACCAGGTTAGACTTCGCAAAGGATGGGCGGGGCAGGTGTTTCATTCGGGGCTGGATGCAAAAAACAAGGGGGTGGCCATACTAGTGGGGAAGCGGGTAATGTTTGAGGCAAAGACTATAGTGGCAGATAGTGGGGGCAGATACGTGATGGTGAGTGGCAAACTGCAAGGGGAGGCGATGGTATTGGTGAACGTGTATGCCCCGAACTGGGATGATGCCAATTTTATGAGGCGTATGTTAGGACGCATCCCGGACCTAGAGGCGGGAAAGTTGGTAATGGGTGGAGACTTTAATACGGTGCTGGACCCAGGCCTGGACAGATCGAGGTCCAGGACCGGAAGGAGGCCGGCTGCAGCTAGGGTGCTTAAGGATTTTATGGTGCAGATGGGAGGAGTAGATCCCTGGAGATTTAGTAGACCTAGGAGTAAGGAGTTTTCGTTTTTCTCCTATGTACATAAAGTATTTTCCCGAATAGATTTTTTTGTTTTGGGAAGGGCACTGATCCCAAAGGTGACGGGGACGGAGTACACGGCTATAGCCATCTCGGATCATGCTCCACACTGGGTGGACCTGGAGATAGGGGAAGAAAAACAACAGCTTCCACCCTGGAGAATGGACATGGGATTATTGGCAGATGAGGGGGTGTGTTTAAGGGTGAGGGGGTGTATTGAAAGGTACTTGGAAATTAATGATAATGGGGAGGTACAGGTGGGAGTGGTCTGGGAGGCACTGAAGGCAGTGGTTAGAGGGGAGCTGATATCTATTAGGGCACATAAAGGAAAGCAGGAGGGTGGGGAAAGGGAGCGGTTGTTGAAAGAACTGCTGAGGGTGGACAGACAATACGCGGAGGCACCGGAGGAGGGACTATACAGGGAAAGGCAAAGGCTACATATAGAGTTTGACTTGTTGACTACGGGTAAGGCAGAGGCACAATGGAGGAAGGCACAGGGTGTACAGTACGAATATGGGGAGAAGGCGAGTAGGTTGTTGGCCCACCAACTGAGGAAAAGGGGAGCAGCGAGGGAGATAGGGGGGGTGAGAGATGAGGAGGGGGAGATGGAGCGGGGAGCGGAGAGAGTGAATGGAGTGTTCAAGGCATTTTATGAAAGATTATATGAAGCGCAGCCCCCGGACGGGAAGGAAAGAATGATGTGCTTTCTGGATCAGCTGGAATTTCCTAAGGTGGAGGAACAGGAGAGAGTGGGGCTGGGAGCACAGATTGAGACGGAGGAAGTAGTGAAAGGGATTGGAAGCATGCAGGCGGGGAAGGCCCCGGGTCCAGACAGATTCCCAGTTGAATTCTATAGGAAATATATGGACTTGCTGGCCCCGCTACTGATGAGAACCTTTAATGAGGCGAGGGAAAGGGGCAGCTGCCCCCGACTATGTCAGAGGCAACGATATCGCTCCTCCGAAAGAAGGAAAAAGACCCGCTGCAATGCGGGTCATACAGGCCCATTTCCCTCCTGAATGTGGATGCTAAGATCCTGGCCAAGGTAATGGCAATGAGGATAGAGGATTGTGTCCCCGGGGTGGTCCATGAGGACCAAACTGGGTTTGTGAAGCGGAGACAGCTAAATACAAATATACGGAGGCTGCTAGGGGTAATGATGATGCCCCCACCAGAGGGGGAAGCGGAGATAGTGGTGGCGATGGATGCCGAGAAAGCATTTGATAGAGTGGAGTGGGATTATTTGTGGGAGGTGTTGAGGAGATTTGGCTTTGGGAACGGGTATATCAGGTGGGTACAGTTGCTGTATAGGGCCCCGATGGCGAGCGTGGTCACGAATGGACGGGGGTCTGACTATTTTCGGCTCCATAGAGGGACGAGGCAGGGATGTCCTCTGTCCCCGTTATTGTTTGCACTGGCGATTGAACCCCTGGCCATGGCACTGAGGGGTTCCAGGAAGTGGAGGGGAGTACTTAGGGGGGGAGAAGAACACCGGGTATCTCTATATGCGGACGATTTGTTGCTATATGTGGCGGACCCGGCGGAGGGGATGCCAGAGATAATGCGGATACTTGGGGAGTTTGGGGATTTTTCAGGGTATAAACTGAACATGGGGAAAAGTGAGTTATTTGTGGAGCACCCGGGGGAGCAGAGCAGAGAGATAGAGGATTTACCGTTGAGGAAGGTAACAAGGGACTTCCGGTACCTGGGGATCCAGATAGCCAAGAATTGGGGTACATTACATAGGCTTAATTTAACACGGTTGGTGGAACAGATGGAGGAGGATTTCAAGAGATGGGACATGGTGTCCTTGTCATTGGCAGGTAGGGTGCAGGCGGTTAAAATGGTGGTCCTCCCGAGATTCCTTTTTGTGTTCCAGTGCCTCCCGGTGGTGATCACGAAGGCTTTTTTCAAAAGAATTGAGAAGAGCATTATGAGTTTTGTGTGGGCTGGGAAGACCCCGAGAGTGAGGTGGGGATTCTTGCAGCGTAGTAGGGACAGCGGGGGGCTGGCACTACCGAGCCTAAGTGAGTACTACTGGGTCGCCAATGTTTCAATGATGTGTAAGTGGATGGGAGAAGGGGAGGGAGCGGCGTGGAAGAGATTGGAGAGGGCGTCCTGCAAGGGGACTAGCCTGCAAGCAATGGTGACGGCGCCGTTGCCGTTCTCACCAAAGAAATACACCACAAGCCCGGTGGTGGTGGCTACATTGAGAATTTGGGGGCAGTGGAGACGGCATAGGGGAGGGACGGGAGCTTCGGTGCGGTCCCCGATAAGAAACAATCATAGGTTCGTTCTGGGGAGAATGGATGGGGGATTTGGAGCATGGCAAAGAGCTGTACCTAGTGCACACAAAAGGTCATTTTTGTACCTAGTGGACACTTTTTCCTTTCTTCAGCTTGTCATTTGATTTATTCGGCTCTTGCTTTTTGCAAATTTTGCCTGAAATGTGTTTTTTTTCCAACAAGCTTGCGAATGTGGCCCTTTCTGCCACAATTCCTGTAAATGATGTCTTTGCACCAACAATCTGCTGCTGAGTGCCTGGTGTTTGGACACCTATGGCAAATGTGCACCTGTGTCTGTGTTCGAGTTTCAGTCGACATTTTGTGAATTCTTGTGCTTGAACTCACCTTTTGAGCTTCTTTGGCTGCCAATTCCTTGCATTCAGCAACTTCTGAAGCTTTCTTTAAGGTCAGGCTGCTTTTGGTTGACAACCGCTTTTGAACAGATTCGCTCCTTAAACCACAGACTAATCTATCTCTGGTGGTATCTTTTAACACATCCCAGCGAAGCCACTCATCCTCACATGCGATGCCTCTCCACATGGCTCAACAGCAACATCGAGTGACTGGTACAGCAATGTGTGGCTTGTCAGAAGCACTGGAAGCTCCCTTCATCAACCTTGCACCACCTGTGGAAATGGCCAGGATGCCCCTGGGTGCATTTGCATGCCGACTTCACTGAGCCATTCTTGGGATCGATGTTTCTGCTCCTGATCAACGCCCACTCAAAGTGGATGGACATGCACAAAATATCTTCCCCCACTTCACGAGCCACCAAAGAAAGGTTGCACCAGTCCTTTAGCACCCACAGGATTCCAGAGATTGTCACTGATTGTGGGACTCCTTTACCAGTGAGGAATTTCAAGAATTTATGCGCGCTAATGGGGTGAAATTCATCCGAACTCCCCATATCACCCACCTTCCAATGGTCTGGCAGAACGGGCAGTCCAGACATTTAAACGGGGCATGAAAAAACAGACTGCCGGGTCCATTGATAATAAGCTGGCATGATTCCTGTTTACTTACCAGACTACGCCACATGCTACAACCGGGGTAGTGCTGGCAGACGGACTGATGGGCCAACGCCTCTGGACTCACCTAGGTTTGACGTTCCGAATCTTGGTGGGTGGTGGAAAAGAAGCAGGGCCTTCAAAAGAAATACCACAATTATAGAATATACAACAGAGGGTTTAAACCTGGACACGGTCCATGTTCGAAATTTCGGGGACAGTGGCCAGTGGATCTCAGAGACCATCTTGAAGTGAACAAGACTGGTATCTTACTCGGTCAAGACTGGAGATCAAACTGTGCGAAAGCATGTAGACCACCTCAAAGGCAGGGAGCCTTCTCCAGAGCAAACCATTCCAAATGAGTCTGTCCCTCCCCCACATCTGCCATCCTCGAACCAAGGGGCACTCCCCACCAGAGATCTGTGCCCGGGCCAGCAGGATGCGAACCACTGAGTGTTTGATATGGACACCGAATCCTCAGTGCTTTCAGAGGACATTGTGGTCGGGTACAGACCTCCTGCAGGACCTCCTTGACATTCAGTGGAGAAAAGGCTCTCCCTGACACGAAAACCTCCCCCAACCCAGCCCACAGTTGCAAGAAGCATAGCCACGTGTAAAACAACGAAGGAGACCCCCTTTGCAACTGGCGACCGAGGGACCTTCGAACTTTGGGGGGGAAAGATGTAATAACCCTCACGAGACCAAGGGGACATCGCAATTTATCTCTCTGGGGACTCGTGGAAAATGAGCTCCCCCATTAGTGGGCAGAGGCCCATCAGCTGGGACTCATGGAAATTGACTTCTGAAAGCCAGTCCGGATCTGGGACCTGCTGGAATGGTATTCCCGGGTAGGTCCCGTTTGGGACCTTGGAGCTTTTTGGAGGGCCATGAAGAGTTCAGCACAAGTTTATTGAGTCAAACAGAAAGTAACTTTTATTTGCAACAATATTTACACAGCAGCAGTAGTTCACTACAGGTTCTCTCTCTCGCTGGTATCACACTGGCTGTTGTGTTTGGTCCCTTGTACTTCATGAAATAACTCACCAAACACTTTGACCTGTCCAAACCAGGATCATTTTATTGTGTCTCAGGCGGTAGGATTGCAATCTGATACAGAACACATTATCATGGAGTCTTGCTACTCCTCTGGAACTTACACCTAGCACTGACCTATTACATGTACGTCTTATTACCCTCTCTTGTTCTAAATATGGCCGGATGTGTCTCCCTTTATATCCAGGTCCCAGGTCACATGCCAGTGGTCCAGAGACCGCATGGCATGCCTGTACTGTCACCTGCTGGTTGGAGGTCGCACATCATCCAACTATGATATAGCCCATAGGCATATCATCACACTGGCCAGCTCTATTTATACAGCTGAAAGGTTAATGATTACCAGACCCCCTTTTCCCCAAGATCCATGGGATAATCATAGTTCAGGAAGTCCAAAATACATCATGAGATAACCAATTGTCCTCAGCCAATAGGATCCGGGCAGGTCACAACAGAGCTGCAAGCCACGTCGCAGCCTTTACTTTTGTTGTTGAATTAAACCTCTTTTGAATTTTCCTTCTCAGGTCTCCTGAGCTTTTGTACAGACTCCTCAAGGGGTTAAATGCTCACCACCCCCCATTATGCCCAGGAAAGTTGGGACTTTTATATCTGCTGCTATTTTGTTTATTTTGAACAAAATAGTCAAATGGTTCTGTTTACAAACTCCACCACCCCTCAGGACCGAACGTTTCTAAATAGAAACAACCAAATAAGAACGACTCAGCACGAGGTAACATTTGTAGCACTGCGCTACCCCAATAGGTTCAGGACTGGTGAACCAGCGAACAAATAAAACACAGCAGATAGCAAGAAGGGGAGGAGGACTTGGGGAACAGGGGGAGTTGGGGTTCGGAGGACAATTCAGAAGCTGGGCACTTGTAAACTATAAATTGTAACTGATGTGTATTGTTTTTGCATATGTTTACTTTCATCCTTGTTATGTATAAAAAGAAAAAAAAACAATAAAAACATTTTCAAAAAAAGAAAGAAATATATCAGGCAGGGCCCCAGCCCTGTGTCCACACAAATGTCGACCCTCTATACATTTGGTCTGTAAACCTGATGTGTTCGGTACTGGGGCACAAACTGAGTGTAGCCCAGTTATCCGCAATGCAAGAACAGAGCCACAACTTCAGTCGAGTTGTCATGCTGGTTTCTTCAACTCAGGAGGTATTCAACTTAACCCTAAATACAGGGTTAAATCCATTTAGCTGCCAGTTGTATTTGCAGCAGTTCTGACAGATTGTGGATGTGTGTGTGTGTGTGTGTGTGTGTGTGTGCTGAAGCCCTATATCTGGGGTGGGTATCGGAGCGATGCCAAACACACTGGGAGGGAATGTTAGAAATAGCAATTCCTTTGATCACAGATGTATGGCTCTTTGAACATCTATATTTCCTTTGTAGAGCTTTGTGACGTAAATTTCTTTTACGTGTTTTTTTTCTCCCACTTGTCATCATCTAAGAATGTTGATCAGCTTCAAAGCAAAAGCTAGTCAGAGAGGGATGATGCTGAGCTACTGGGCGACATGTGCCCTCAATTGAAATACAATTGCTATTGTTTCACTTGATTATAGAAGTAAATGAGGACAGTAGCCTGTGTGGCAGGAATTTGCTTGTTGGGAGTGTGTTTTATAGGCGAATTGCACCTCGAGAGGGACTAGTTCATGTGTGAACGAGAGAACAATTTAGGAATGTTTTACCCAGTGCCATTTGACTCAGTACTTTGTAGTACTTTGGAACATATTTCCAACTTTGCTTATCTCTTCGATTTGACTTGTTCTGTTCAGCTTCTGGGGCGGGATTCTCCGAACCCCCGCCGGGTCGGAGAATCGCCGGGGTCTGGCGTGAATCCCGCCCCCGCCGGTTGGCGAATTCTCCGGCACCGGAGATTCGGCGGGGGCGGGAATCGCGCCGGTTGGCGGGCCCCCCCCCCCCGGCGATTCTCCGGCCCGGATGGGCTGAAGTCCCGCTGCTGGAATGCCTGTCCCGCCGGCGTGGATTAAACCACCTCTCTTCCGGCGGGACAAGGCAGCGCGGGCGAGCTCCGGGGTCCTGGGGGGGGCGCGGGGTGATCTGGCCCCGGGGGGTGCCCCCACAGTGGCCTGGCCCGCGATCGGGGCCCATCGATCCGCGGGCGGGCCTGTGCCGTGGGGGCACTCTTTTCCTTCCGCCTTCGCCATGGTCTCCACCATGGTGGAGGCAGAAGAGACCCCCTCCATTGCGCATGCGCGGGGATGCCGTGAGTGGCCACTAACGCTCCCGCGTATGCGCCGCCCGGCAATGTCATTTCCGCGCCAGCTGGCGGGGTACCAAAGGCCTTTCCCGCCAGCTGGCGGGGCGGAAATCAGTCCGGCGCGGGCCTAGCCCCTCAAGGTTAGGGCTCGGCCGCTCAAGATGCGGAGGATTCCGCACCTTTGGGGCGGCGCGATGCCGGACTGATTTGCGCCGTTTTTGGCACCGGTCGGCAGACATCGCGCCGATTACGGAGAATTTCGCCCCTGATGTTTCCATAATGATTGGGTCATTGTGTGTTACTGAGTCATAGAATCATAGGGGTTTACAGCATGGAAACAGGCCCTTCGGCCCAACTTGTCCATACCGCCCAATTTTTACCACTAAGCTAGTTCCAATTGCCCACATTTGGCCCATATCCCTCTATACACATATTTCCCATATAACTGTCTCAATACTTTTTATATAAATGTTTTTTATTGGGTTTTTGAACAAAGTATACTTGCCGTTATGTACACAGGATATGATATGCTTTTTAAAAGACAAAATTGGGCCCACCTCTACTACTGTCTCTGGCAGCTCGTTCCAGACACTCACCACCCTCTGTGTGAAAACTTGCCCCTCTGGACCCTTTTGTATCTCTCCCCTTACCTTAAACCTATGACCTCTAGTTTTAGACCTCCCTACCTTATAACTCAAACCACCAAGTCCCGGTAGCATCCTGGTAAATCTTTTCTGCACTCTTTCTAGTTTAATAATATCCTTTCTGTAAAATGGGGACTAGAACTGTACACAGTATTCCATGTGTGGCCTTACTAATGTCTTGTACAACTTCAACAAGATGTCCAAACTCCTGTATTCAATGTTCTGACCAATGAAACCAAGCATGCCGAATGCCTTCTTCACCACCTGTGACTCCACTTTCAAGGAGCTATGAACCTGTACTCCTCGATCTCTTTGTTCTAAAACTCTCCCCAACACCCTACCATTAACTGAGTAGGTCCTGCCCCGATTCGATCTGCCAAAATGCATCACCTCACATTTATCTAAATTAAACTCCATCTGCCATTCATCGGTGCACTGGCCTAATTGATCAAGATCCCGTTGCAATCCTAGATAACCTTCCTCACTGCCCACTGTGCCACCAATCTTGGTGTCATCTGCAAACTTACTAACCATGCCTCCTAAATTCTCATCAAATCATTAATATAAATGACGAGTAACAGTGGACCCAGCACTGATCCCTGAGGCACACCACTGGTCACAGGCCTCCAGTTTGAAAAGCAACCCTCTACATCCACCCTTTGGCTTCGGTCACCAAGCCAATTTTGTATCCAATTGGCCACTTCACCCTGAATCCCATGAGATTTAACCTTATGCAACAACCTACCATGTGGTACCTTGTCAAAGGCCTTGCTAAAGTCCATGTAGACAATGTCGACTGCACTGCCCTCATCTACCTTCTTGGTTGCTCCTTCAAAAAACTCAATCAAATTAGTGAGACATGATTTTCCATCACGTGTGCGATGAATCTCTATAGAAAGAGCAGTCTCCACTTCTGTATTCGTTGCCCTTCCTGCTCGGTGGCATTGTGGACAATTCTGATGCACTCATTAACTTCCCTGAACAGGGGCAGATGGTGGCATAGTGGAAACCCAGCGGCCCAGGCTAATGATGGGACATGGGTTCAAATCCCACCACAGCAACTGGTGGAATTTAAATTCAATTAATAAAATCTGTAATATTAAAGCTAGTCTCAGTAATGGTGACCATGAAACCATAGTCGATTGTCAGACAAACCCATCTGGTTCATTAATGTCCTTAAGGGAAAGAAGTCTGCCGTCCTTACCTGCTCTGGCCGACAGATGACTCCAGACCCACAGCAATGTGGTTGACTCTTAACTGCTCCTCTGAGATGACCTTCCAAGCCACTCAGTTCAAGGGCAATTAGGGATGGTCAATAAATGCTGGCCCAGCCAGCAACGCCCACAATGCATGAAAGAAGAAATAAACCCAGCATAGGAACAGGAAGAGGCCATTCAGCCCCTCAAGCCTGTTCCACAAGTTAATTTGATCTTGGCTGATTCGTATCCTATCTTCATCTGACCTCCTTGGTTCGATAATGATTAGTATCTTTGCTTAACAAAGCTAGATCAATTTCAGTTTTTAAGAATCTTCAATCGAACCTTTGCCTAAATAGATTTGGGGGGCAAGAGTTCCACATTCCAGATTCATACAATGTTTTGTGTGAAGAAGTGCTTCCCGACTTCATCCCCAAATGGCCTGGTTCTGACCTTAAGATCAACCTGTCCTTGTTTTGGATTAATCCCCCCCACCCACTCCCAACCACCAGAGAACACAGTTTCTCCCTATCTACCCTATCAACTTCTTTTGTCATCTAAAACACCTCCTTTGAATCAATTTTGGGTCACCACACCACCCCCATTGGGGTCACGGAAACAGTGGATGAGGTCTCAATCTCCTTCTCCTAAGATTATGCCACACTGGTACCCAGGCCCAGGTGGCATCAAGTCCTTGTCCTACTCCACTCTAGGTCTCTCTTCAAGACGTGGCAGGGAAGGGCAATCGACCTGACAGGGGGCTGAGAAGAATTCATAATCATCTTGTGTAGGCCGCAAATCCTGAATAAGAAGCTGCCGGTCCCACATTTGCACAAGAGCAGGTCAGCAGCTTCTTCCGATGACAGGCCCAAGTTAACAGTCACCATCTTTATAGGGGCAAAGTGCAGGAAGATATTTGCATGGCTGCCATCTTTATAGGGGGCAAAACACAAGAAGATATTTGCATGGCTCCCACCTTTATAGAGGGCAAAATGCATCAGGGCACTTGTGAAGATGCCAGGAAACATGAGGAGAAGGGTTTCTCTTAGCCTTCTGTCATTGGCTGTTATATTTTTGTTGGGGGTTTTATTAATTTTCAAATGGAAAATAGTTTGGGAAGTAATGTTCCCTACTCGATAGAACACAATCGAACACAAACATGGACTCAGAGTTCAGCCGGCCAATCAGTAGAAAAGGAAACAAAGGTGTCAGCCAGAATTCCTGCTCTTGGTTCCTTTCTAATGACCTTTGCTGGAAATATTCATGTAGGAGGTGTCAGCTTGCTGACACTCACTGCCTAAGCCAGTACATGAACAATAGCTGGCTGAGTGGCATATTGTGCCAGCTAGAGTAAGCTGTTTTCAGGAAAAATGGATAGGTATGTGGAAGAGGGGGACAGGTAGAACTGAATCTTTAAACTGAGAGACATTCGTTATCACTTCTTCTGGAGGGGCAGAAATGTAAAGATACCTTGTCCTTTCTTTTCCCGTATCGCACTGTATTCCAGAAACTGTGTACTGCACACTCGGATTTGATGGTATTTTTCTCCTCTGACTCCAACAGCTGGGAAAGGACAACATGTTCGTTGGGAGAAAAAAAACTTCTGGCACGTTCACTTAACGCACATAATCAAGTAAAACACAAAGATACAACATCTCCTCACTCGCACATGGTGTCTTGTGGTGCATTTCATGTCTCCTTTGCTCCATCAAAATAGTTTCCAGGAAGATTGCTCCCCCCACCCGCCCCAGTAATTTCCTTTCATTTCACTGGTTTTACTCATGTGCAATTTTGTTAGATCCTGTAGGGGTGCGTGTGTGTGTGTATGTGTGTGATGTGTGTGTATGATGTATGTGTGTGGTGCATGTGTGTGTGCACGTGTGTGTGGTGTGTGTGTGGGTGTGTGCGCGTGTGTGGTGTGTGTGTGAGATGTGTGTGTGTATGATGTGTGTGTGCGTGTGTGTGGTGTGTGTGAGATGTGTGTGTGTATGATGTGTGCGTGCGTGTGTGTGGTGTGTGTGTGAGATGTGTGTGTGTATGATGTGTGTGCGCGTGTGTGTGGTGTGTGTGTGAGATGTGTGTGTGTATGATGTGTGTGTGCGTGTGTGTGGTGTGTGTGTGTGTGTGTGCGCGTGTGTGGTGTGTGTGTGAGATGTGTGTGTGCATGATGTGTGCGTGCGTGTGTGTGGTGTGTGTGTGAGATGTGTGTGTGTATGATGTGTGTGCGCGTGTGTGTGGTGTGTGTGTGAGATGTGTGTGTGTATGATGTGTGTGTGCGTGTGTGTGGTGTGTGTGTGGGTGTGTGCGCGTGTGTGGTGTGTGTGTGAGATGTGTGTGTGTATGATGTGTGTGTGCGTGTGTGTGGTGTGTGTGTGAGATGTGTGTGTGTATGATGTGTGTGCGCGTGTGTGTGGTGTGTGTTTTAACAGATTTTTAAGTGTCATTTTGTGGGTGAACGGCGGCTGTTTCTCGATAGCCGCATTGGCGAGATTGTGGCCTGTATCTAACGGCACTTAGTGTCAGAAATGAGCCCCCAGAAGCTTCTCACCACTACTGGCCATCTTGCCATCTGATTCGCTAGACTTGCACCTCAGCGTCTCACCGCTATCCAGCAGGAGCTGTTTCTAAACGCTCCCTCACCACTCACTCCCACTCAACACACAAGCATGGCAGCGCACTTTCCAAAACAGGGTGGCATCAGTGACACCAGTACGTTGGCCGTGGACACCCCCCCCAGGTCCAGGCCCTCCAGAGGACATTCGCCAAAGACATCAAAGGACACAGAAAGCAGCAGGCTGCCCCCACCTCGAATGTGCATCCCGGGGACACACCTAGATGTAGCTGTACACCACAAAAGATCAAGAAGAGTGAGGAGTACTGAGTTGGGCATCAGGGCAGGGATGGGCATGGTCACTATGTGTAGCTAGGGGGAAATGTCCAATGTTCACTATTAAAACATGTTAAACCATGTGAAGTCTCTGTCAAGTTAATCTTCACAGCGGGCAGGCCCGCACCCCCTGTTGCCCTCCACTTCCCCCACCTCCCGGGCACAGTGGTCCAAAATCAAGCTCACCCAATGCAGACCCTGCTCAGCAGATGTGTGTGAGCGCTCTGCCAGCAGAGAGCCAGGAATCAGGCTTTGGCATAAACTGAGGAGCAGCAGAGCTTTCCTCCCAACGAGTTATCATCACTCTCCTGCCTTGCATATTGACCCGCTGACAGGTCAGTAATGAAGGGGTAGGAAGGAGGGGAATGGAGAAGGAGGAGAAATGGGGGGGAGGGGCATGGGGGAGGGGTGAGCTGACGGACAAAGACTCGTCCTATGAAAAGCGGGCAAGGATGAGCTCCTCCCTGATCCTCCGGGCATTCCAGATCCTTGCCGCCGCCTGTTCTCCATCCTCCGGCTCCTCCTCGGCTTGACCACCATCCCCTCCTCGTCCAGCCCCTCCTCCTCCTCAGACGAGGCAGCATGTCCCTCCTCCTCCAGCATGTCTCCCACTGCTGTGCCAGGTTGTGGAGGGACAGCAGAACACCACAAAACAGGAGATCCTCTGGGGAGGTGACAGTGCATCACCAGAACAGTCTGAATGACAACACGGGTGGCACCATGGGTCTCGTTATACTGGGTCTCCACATCGGTCTCCTGGTGTCATGAGCCAAGACCTCAGCAGGTACCCCTTATCCTCCAAGAACCAACCCGACATCCTGGGGGTTCCTCAAAGATGCCAGGCATCACCGAGTGGTCCAGAATGTATCTGTCATGCACACTCCCTGGGTAGCAGGCACACAGATGCATGATCCGGAGGTGGTGGTCGCACACTGGAACATTCTGTGAGTGGAACCCCTTCCTGTTAACGAAGGGCGCTCCTTGATGCCCCGGTGCATGCACGGCGACATGCATGTCATCAATTACCCCCTGGACCTGGGTCATCCCAGCAATGGCAGTACGCCCTGCAACCCGGGCACCTTGGTGGGCTTAATCCAGTTAAAATTTGATATAGTTAGCTTCTCGGGCAAACAGGGCATCCATGACTTCACGGATGCATTTGTGGGCTGTATTTTGTGATCTGCCGCACAAGTCCCAGCTCGAGCCCTGGAATGAGCCCATTGCATAAATGTTCAGGGCTGCAGCGATCTTCACAGCCACCGGGAGCGGGTGACCTCATCATCCTCCACGGGGTGCCAAGTTCGTGACATTGGTGCCAGACTGCTTCTGTTGAGACAGTGTCTCCTGCAGCACATGCTGTCTGTCATCTCCTCGAAAGAGCAATTACACCTGTACACCTTGGGCAGTCGCTGGCATCCCCCATGTGGGTTCCTCCTCGGCCTGATGGACTGTTGGGTCTTCAAGGTGTGCGTCAGCCCCTTGCGTTGACGCTAATGCTGCCTTCTCCTGCATCTGGCCACCTGGGCCTCCACCAGCACCACGAGGGCAGCCGCTGCAGGACTGACATAACCAGCTCTCTTGTTATGTCAGTGAGCAATTGGAGAAGGAGAGAAACCGACAACTGTTAGGGCTGCCACCCCAGGACCCTCAAATCCCCCCCGCCTCCCCCGCCCTTAAGTGTCCCACCTTCTCAAAGGGTTCAAGTGCCTGCAGGTGAGGGACATTGTGAGGAAAGCCCCTTCCCGGGGCCGTTTCCCGGGGCTGCCGTCTCCAGTGCTACAAAATAAGCTGTTGTCCGAAGAAGACAGTGGGGAGGGGAGAGTGTAGACATTTATGGAGAGCTGATGGAGAGGGAGGGTGCTCCGGTGGAAGAGATCAGGCACAAATAGGAGGAGGGGTTGGCTGGAGGAGGGATGAGGGGCAGGCTGTGGAAGGAAGCCATGTAGAGAGTGAATGAATCCTCGTCATATGCGAGGTTAAGCCTCATCCAGTTTAAGGTGATGTACAGGGCCCACATGACGGCTGCGAGGATGAGCCGTTACTTTGCAGGGGTGGAGGATAGGTGGGTGCGGTGTGTGTGTGTGTGTGCGGGGGGGGGGGGGGGGGGGGTGAGGCTTGAATCACGTCCACATGTTCTGGGCATTTCCAAACTTGAGGGAGTTCTGGCAGGGGTTCTCGGGTGTCATATCCGGGATTTTGGGCATGGTGGTGGCCCCGAGTCCGGGGTAGGCAATATTTGGAGTGTCGGATGAGCCGGGAGTCCAGGTGGGGAGAGAGGTCGATGTTTTGGCCTTTACCACCCTGATAGCCCAGAGACGGATTTTGTTGGGGTGGAGGGACTCAGAGCCGCCAAGTCAGGGGTCTGGGTGAGTGATCTGGCAGAATTCCTGCACTTGGCACAGGTTCAGTCCCTCGTATGGGAAGTTCCCCATTATTATTTAAATGATAAAATATTAAAACATGCTGCTGTGCAGAGAGACCTGGGTGTGCTAGTGCATGAGTCGCAAAATGTTGGTTTACAGGTGCAACAGGTGATTAAGGCGGCAAATGGAATTTTGTCCTTCATTGCTAGAGGGATGGAGTTTAAGACTAGGGAGGTTCTGCTGCAATTGTATAAGGTGTTAGTGAGGCCACACCTGGAGTATTGTGTTCAGTTTTGGTCTCCTTATTTGAGAAAGGACGTACTGGCACTGGAGGGTGTGCAGAGGAGATTCACTAGGTTAATCCCAGAGCTGAAGGGGTTGGATTACGAGGAGAGGTTGAGTAGACTGGGACTGTACTTGTTGGAATTTAGAAGGATGAGGGGGGATCTTATAGAAACATATAAGATTATGAAGGGAATAGATAGGATAGATGCGGGCAGGTTGTTTCCACTGGCGGGTGAAAGCAGAACTAGAGGGCATAGCCTCAAAATAAGGGGAAGTAGATTTAGAACTGCGTTTAGGAGGAACTTCTTCACCCAAAGGGTTGTGAATCTATGGAATCCCTTGCCCAGTGAAGCAGTAGAGGCTCCTTCATTAAATGTTTTTAAGATAAAGATAGATAGTTTTTTGAAGAATAAAGGGATTAAGGGTTATGGTGTTCGGGCCGGAAAGTGGAGCTGAGTCCACAAAAGATCAGCCATGATCTCATTGAATGGCAGAGCAGGCTCGAGGGGCCAGGTAGCCTACTCCTGCTCCTAGTTCTTATGTTCTTCTGTATGGGGAGCGAAGGAGGGGTTCACCCTGAGGTGGAAGCCGTTTATCGACTTCTTTGAAATGAATTAAGGCATGAGCGGGGGGGTGGGGGAGGTGTAGGGGTTTTATGTTTTTCCTTTGTTTCGAGGGGGGGAGATAAGGGGGAAAATAAGGGAGTGGGGTGAGTTGCGGGCTTGTTATCAGTCGCCGTGGTTGGCTGGTGCTTTTGTATCTGTGGTTTCTGTTTCTGATATTTCTATGTCAATATGCAAGTGCCTTTAATAAAAATATATATATTTTTTTAAGTATTCTGCCTTCTCTCAGAGTGCCACCCAACGAACCAGTTGTGCTGGAGAACCTCGGTCAGCACATTCACCCCGGCCACATCAGGAGCCCCTAGATGCCAGACCCCTACCAGGAACATTAGGGAGACCGTGTTCAGGTGCAGTCCGCTGATCCACACACTTACTCTATGGTCGCGAGGATATCCCCAGTGCTGAAGTCCAGCTCTTGAGTCTTTGATTGTTGGTTGCTGCCTCTATGGTGCTGACATTTCTAGAGTTCAGGCAAAGTGTTCCGGCTTCAAAGTTTGATTGAAATGCGATGCAGTAATCACCATCTGGGGCATGGCATGTGTACCCACGAGAAACCATTGGAGGATATTTTGTTTATTAAATGGTTAACAGCACCTTTATGCAAAAAGATGAAAACAAATTTCTTAACAGTCCATATATCACACTAACCATTAACCAACAAGGAAAATACACCGTGCCATACACACACAGCACCTTTTCGCTACAGAATATTGGTTCAAACACAAAACTACAACAGTTCATTTATACAAAGAAAACCAAATAAACAATCAACAGTACAATAAAGTCACCAGCAATCTGCAAAAGCATTTATTTAACACCTTCATCAAGTTGTTCATTCCGATCAATCCACCTCTCTCTCCTCCTCCTGCAGCTCCCAGCAGTAGAAATTCACACTGGAAAGTTACATGGAAGCAGAACACGTCAGAAGATAGAAAGAGCTCCCCTTCCCCTTCTCTGGTGCTGGCAGCAGGTCATCTTCCATCCTCCCTTTCCTTTTTCCAGACCACAGAAGCATAAGAGGCGGCAGTAAACAACTGCCTCCAGACATTAAAGGGGCAGCATGATGGCACAGTGGTTAGCATGGCTGCCTCACAGCTCCAGGGTCCCAGGTTCAATTGCGGCCTTGGGCCACTGTCTGTGCGGAGTCTGCACGTTCTCCCCGTGTCTACGTCGGTTTCCTCCGGGTTCTCCCGTTTTCTCCCACATTCCAAAGATGTGCAGGTTAGGTGGGTTGACCATGCTAAATTGCCCCTTAGTGTCCAAAAGGTTAGGTGGGATTGCTGGGTTACGAGGCATGAGCTTAAGTGGGGTGCTCTTTTCAAGGGCTGGTGCAGATTCGATGGACTGAATGGTCTCCTTCTGCACTGTAAATTCTATGATTCTATGATTTTATGATAAACATTAAACAATACAATAAAGTCACCAGCAATCTGCAAAAGCATTTCTTCAACACTTTCGTAAAGTTGCTCATTCGGATCAATCCGCCTCTCTCTCTCTCTTTCCCTCCTGCAGCTTCTAGCAACAGATTCCTCAGCAAAGGAAAAATCACACCGTTGCAGAGTGCACCAGAAGTGAGAAAGAACTTCCCATCCCCTTCTCCAGCTCTGGCAACAGGTCATCGTGCATCCTCACTTTCCTTACTCCAGGCTACAAAGGGGTTGCAGCAAACAAAGACACAGCCTCCAGGCAGCTTTAGCTGCATTTGGATCAATCCACCTCTCTCTCCCCCCCGCCCCCTTCTGCGACCAGCAATAGACTCTCGACAGTGGAAAATCGCACTGGAAACTCACACCGACACTGAGCACGCCAGAAAAGAGATAAAGCACCCTTTCCCTTTCTCCAGCACTGTCAGTAGATCATCTTACATCCTCCCTTTCCTTACTCCAGGCCACAGGAGCAAAAGAGGCGGCAGCAAACAAACACACAGCCTTCAGGTATTTGCAGCTACCAGCAGAGGCAAGCAGCAAACACAACCTGCAGCACCACTTGAAAGCTGTGAAGTGCCCTCACAAATAATAAGGCCAATTCCGTATTAGCAATAGCCTTCAGCTGTGAATCTTGAGGCTGCTCACAGTCACAAGGTGGGTAAAGGGACCTTTAGCATATAACCAAGAACAGGACTCTGCCCTAGAGGGTTTTGTAGGACAGACAGGCAGCAGCTGTAGCTTCCCCTGATATGGGTATCCGCAATATTTAAAAATGGCTTGAAGGCCTCACGGACAAAAAGCCCCTCACCAACCCCAACGCCCCCCCCCCCCTCCACCCCAGCCCAGTGACAACCCTTGACCTGGAACACTTCAGGCCCCCTGACCAAGCCTAACCCCCCTGCCCAACACCCCCTCCCCTCCCCAAGCACTAGGGCAGCAGCTCGCGTGCCCTTGATCTGTACACCGGAAAATGGCTACTCACCTGCTGATCTCCCCTCAGCAGCCATTACCTCAACTTCACATTTTTAAAAAGGAGTAATAAACGACACCCACGTGATTCCGCGCTTGGGAGACGCTTAATTCCAGGGAGGCCATTACATTCAACTTTAATCTCGCTAATGAGATGGAAATGAATGCAAATTGGGTTTAATAATATGCTCGCCATATTCGGGTAAAATCCAGAACTCGACACCAGGGGCAAGCCAGTTAGACAACAAACTGATTCGCACTCGGCGCAAATCTTGATTTTTGCCTTTCCTGCTATTTAACTGCTGGGTGCAATGCAGTGGGTAAATCGCACCCTGTGTGTATGTGTGTTTGTGTGTGAGTGAGCAAGAGTGCGTGCGAGAGAGAGTGTGTATGTGTCAGAATGTGTATGTGGGTGAGTGAGTGGGAGTGAGAATGTGTGTGTGTGAGTGTGTATGTGTGAGTGAGTGAGTGAGAATGCGTGTGTGTGGGTGTGTATGTGTGAGTGAGTGAGTGAGAATGTGTGTGTGTGGGTGTGTATGTGTGAGTGAGTGAGAGTGAGAATGTGTGTGTGGGTGCGTATGTGTGAGTGAGTGAGTGAGAATATGTGTGTGTGGGTGTGTATGTGTGAGTGAGTGAGAGTGAGAATGTGTGTGTGTGGGTGTGTATGTGTGAGTGAGTGAGTGAGAATGTGTGTGTGTGGGTGCGTATGTGTGAGTGAGTGAGAATGTGTGTGTGTGGGTGTGTATGTGTGAGTGAGTGAGAATGTGTGTGTGTGAGTGTGTATGTGTGAGTGAGTGAGTGAGAATATGTGTGAGTGAGTGAGTGAGATTGTGTGTGTGTGGGTGTGTATGTGTGAGTGAGTGAGTGAGATTGTGTGTGTGTGGGTGTGTATGTGTGAGTGAGTGAGAGTGAGAATGTGTGTGTGTGGGTGCGTAACTTGATAGAGTTTTTCGAGGAGGTCACTAAGATGATTGATGCAGGTAGGGCAGTAGATGTTGTCTATATGGACTTCAGTAAGGCCTTTGACAAGGTCCCTCATGGTAGACTAGTACAAAAGGTGAAGTCACACGGGATCAGGGGTGAACTGGCAAGGTGGATACAGAACTGGCTAGGCCATAGAAGGCAGAGGGTAGCAATGGAGGGATGCTTTTCTAATTGGAGGGCTGTGACCAGTGGTGTTCCACAGGGATCAGTGCTGGGACCTTTGCTCTTTGTAGTATATATAAATGATTTGGAGGAAAATGTAACTGGTCTGATTAGTAAGTTTGCAGACGACACAAAGGTTGGTGGAATTGCG